>NC_092461.1:97873738-98186738 GCF_047495875.1 Pithys albifrons albifrons | reverse complement strand
TCTTTCTGTTTCAGACAGCAACCCTGTAGTCTACAATAACCTCCTATTATGGCATTCCTTCATCTTTGTGTTTGATTCAATTTAGTCTCTCTAACTTCTTATATACTTTGTAAAACAGCCAGTGATGGTTTCTAGTCACAATGAAATTTTAAGCCTCTGCAAGGGTCTTAGATTTAGTACCTTTCTTTGTGACTTCTATATTTTTATGTTATTTCCTACACATCTAAAAATCCTCTAATCTTCAAAATGTTTTCCTGATCCATTGTACAATAGCCTATTTTATGAGTTTCCCAAGGTCTGAACAGAATGATGCAACATTTCTCTGCCTGAAAGCAGAGGTTTCTGTGTCCTTGAAGGAATAAAGTACAGTTTGCTTCTGAACCTAACTGAATGGGTTATATCAATTAGTCTATTTGTTTATGCCCTGTTTCTAGTTAGATAAGGAATTCTGAGCTGAGGTGATGAAGACTTTTGAACTCTACATGTAAAGTCATTGATTGTCTTTCCTTCCATAAAGTTCACTTCTCATGTAGACACCTAACCTATTTCAAATAACTCAAACTGAATGAGATGGAGAGTTCATAGATCCAATATGAGAGAACTTAACTTTTTTTTTATTTTTCCCCTTCTTTTTCCCTCCTTAACTAAGATAGATTTCCAATTTAAAATAATTATTGAGCAGCTAAATGGCTCTGAGAGTCAATTTACTTTGTAGCAGTAGCAGAAGCCTCCTCCACAGTGTCCATTTTTAGTTCAGAAAATATGTTACATGGAATTACAAAGAACCAGATCTAGATTTGATGTAAACTTGATTTGTTCTGATGAAGCAGGAAAGCAGATACTCTATGAAATGTATTAACATACATTTTGGACTAGATTCTAATGTGTGAAATCAGGATGGTTGGGCACATAGGTGCCCATCTCAGGCTGCAGCTGCCATAATGTTTTAAGTACATTTGTAAAGTTTTCCAGATAAGACATGTTTAAATCTGTTGCACTCAATATTTTTCATATGCCCTGAAAAGGTGCACATATGTTTTCAACTTGACAATATGATTTTTAGTGTGAGGATGAGAAGGCAACAAGATGATAAAGACTTTTTTCTTCAGTGTCTGTATTAGAACTAAGCTGAGAGGGACAGGTTTCTTGAAAGAATATTAATTTTGAAAAACTTGAAAGGTATTTATGTCTTTATTCTTACTTACATCTCAAAGCAGTCTCCATCCTAAATTCTATGTTCATATCTATTGTGCTAATGAGCTTACCAGCAGTTTGCCTCTTGATTTTTAAGAGGAGTGAAGATATGTTCCTTTATTAATACCAATATCTTGGTAAAATTTCAGTGAGATTTGTCAATGCCTAGTGCTGGAGAAGCTTAATTTGAAAGAGCTCTCTGGAGGTGACCTACTCCAGTGCCCTGTGCAAGGTAGTGCTGTCCTCCAAATCACAGTAGGTCCTGTAGACAGAACATTTCCTGGCTGTTCGGGAGGTCCTTAGGACAGAATCACAGAATATGCTGAGTTGGAAGAGAACCACAAGAATCATCAAGTCCAACACTTAGCCCTGTACAGAGCCATCCCCAAGAGTCACATCCTGTGCCTAAGGGTATCATCCAAATGCTTTCTGAAATGCTTTCTTGGTGCTGTGACCACTTCCCTGGGGAGCCTGTTCCAGTGTCCCATGCCCTGCTCCCCACAGGGAGGCACTGCTGACTCCTCCACACACGTTTGAAAGAAAAGCTGTTGTTGTTTGGGGTTTTTTTGTTGTTGTCTGTTTGTTGTTTTGGGGTTTTTTTGAGAGAGAAATTCTGAAGAAATATTATTTTAGATGTTTGAGCTGTGTGCATTTTATTAAGCACTCAGAGTTAAGATGTCAAAAAACACCATTGTATGTTTATAAAAATATTAGTACTGATATTTATCATGAGAAGCACTAACTGAAATAGGTATAGCACATATTATTTCAAGACTGATTTAGTACTAAAATTACCTCAAGACTTACTTTCTTGAACTTTGTAAGGAAAATATTTATAATCTAGCTCTACTGCTACATTAAATATTTGCAGATTACCATCATTCACCTAGGATTTGTTGGCTAAAACTTTATTTAAATTCTGATTTATAATGAAGACTCATACAAATTCAGTACTACACAGGATTTTTGTTTTAGTTCTGCAGAGTTATTGTGTATATCAGGAAAGAAATTTGCTAAATAATAATTAGGTAAATAAAATTTTCTGCCAACATATTTTTAATTAAACTTTTTCAAATATGTCTTACCTAGTATTTTACTTCTGTTTGCTCACTCATTTCTCTTCCTAAGAAACGTCTGCATGTGTTGTCTCTTTTTAGAAATTATTAAGGTGGAAAAAAAATTCTCTTGCCTGACTTTGGTAAAAAGTCTTTTGATGCGAAGACACACAAAAAAATTTCTTTAAATACAGAAGGTAATCAAAGGAAATGAGGATCTTGCCAGTTCATTTACTAAACGTTCTGTAATGCAAATGAAATATAACTGTATTTATTATGAAATATTTTGGTGTTCGTGTTCCATTTACATAAAAAGATAACACTTTTAAAATTATATGATTAATAAGGTCAGAAGAAAAATTAGATTGGAAGAGAGCTCAGGTAACTCATTCTATAATGGTGTTTGTTTAACACACTGCCTTGCAGCTTCCCTCATTTTAAAGCACCGCTCTGTTCAGTTGGTGAACTACAAAGCACAAAATCGGACAACGTATTTTAAGTCATTAGAAGTTGCCTCTGACTAGTAAACAAAATACAGCAGATATTTCTGAAGTCTCAATGTCCATGAATCGTGACTTTCTGCCTTCCACTGATCATGTTTCTGGACAAAAGGACTGATTAAGGAACCAGGATTTGGTGTTAAGTCTACAAACTCAGTTTCCAATTTGTGTATAAAAGGTGTACAACACTCCCTCTTTTGATATGTCTTTCCAGTTTTTACTTCAAGCTCTTGAAGTCAGAACTTAAAGCAGAAATGACCTACTCTTTTTATTTTATGCTCTTTTAGTGACGTCTGATAGTCAGTATATTAATCATTAAAATACTAAAGTTACTCCCTACAATGTCTACAAGATCCTGGTAGTATAAAAGTGAAATTGTCCTTTTCTCAAAGATCAAGATACCTTCTTCAGAACTTTGTGAAAGTGAACAACTTTTACAAAGTTTCCAGAAGAAAATAAAAGAGATAAAATGAAAGCAAAAAATCAGCTGTTCTTAGCAAAACTCAATGTGATTTAATTTGAAGTAGTGCCGAGTGTGTGACCTGGGTGAGATTCATGAAAGGTCTCATCTTGTTGTTGAAATCAGCAATTTTACGTATCTCATCTTATGGAGAGCAGTACAGATTTTGCTTCATTGTCTTGCCTTTCTGAAGGCAGGATTTCTGTCTTTTGTGGAAAACATTTTCCAATTGCCTTAAAAAAATGTGCCCTGCAGGCTAAATTTCTCTATACCTAACTATATTCTACTTATTTTTGATTGATTGATTTATTTTTTGAACACATATAGTTATGACATTTATTTCTTATTAGTTTCTTCTTGTTGAAAAATAGGCAAAATCCTAGTTATTATAAGACTAAGTGAGCTTTGGAGATTTAAAAAAAGGTCTTTCTAAGATGCATACGTAGATTCCTAAATGGAATCCATTTACTTGCAAAATTACAAAACTTGCTGTGCCTCCAAAATAACGAAGTAAATAAAAAGTGCAGGGAGAATTCAATGATTATGGGAATTCAACCTTGTTACTGTTGTTACATTTATTTATGTTTTGGGTTTTTTTTTGGGTTTTGGGTTTTTTTTTTTTTTTGTGTGTGTGTCTGAATGAAAATTTAGGAAGTCTTATGTTTAAAAAAAAAAGTTGCAGCGTTTTATGGGGAAAATAAATGTATGACAGAAATCTATTTTAGAATTGATTATATATAATAGCAAAGCAGTAAAAGCAGACTCTGATCTCAGTCTCAGACTTACTTTCATTCACATTTAACCTTCTCTTGTTCTACTCATTTGTTACTTTCATAGAGAACAATGCTAAAACTGGCACAAGAGAGAGACACATGTCCTAGTACAAATAAGCAGTTCTCACCAAAATTGTATAGAACTTGGTTATTCAAATTAAGGCTGACTTAATGTGACAAATGCTTCTGCTGACAACATGCCAAATTGGCAATGACCTTGTTATTTTTATAAGGTAATATATGGTGAAAGAATAGAGTGTTCTTGAAGGTGGTAGGCATGGTAGTACAACAGGGTTCTGTCAATGTCACTTCTGCATGACTCTTTCAGTTCTTCTTTGTCAAGCACTGGAAAAAATACAAATTCACCAGCTCCTAATGTGAATTCTCAGAGTATTGCATCAATTAATATTTTATAAAACAGACTTAGACAATAATTGCTATGTATTTTAGTCAGTTTTGCACAGATGTAGATTTCCCATCAAAGAAAAATACCACTTGTAGGCCTTGTAGAGTTTTAAGTATAGGTTGGGCAGTTCTGAACAGTAAAGAGAGAAGAGCATGCACATCTAATTTCAGTCCTTTGGGTATTGATTGTCCCTTGAGTTTATGTGTATTGAATAATGGAAGAGGTACATTTCTCTAGAAATAAAATTCAGAGCCTCTAAGTTAGGTTCCACACTTGCTGTTATCTTCTGTAGGAGTTTGCTCTTCTATTATGCCACTGTTGTTCAGCCAGAGCTGTGGAAGTCTCCAAAACCAAAAAAAGAGACTTCAAACCCGTTCTCCACCACACCTTCCCCCAGTCCGCCATCCACCCAAGATGATTAAGCAGGAATTCATAGCAGGTGGTTACTTCTTTTGTTAAATAATGGCATGGGGAATGAGTGGAAGGGAGAGAATTTTTCTTTAACATCCCAAAGCTACAACACCTTGTGGTATGATATCCTGATGTTTTCTATAGACCGCATTACAAACATTCATCCATAGGAAACATTGTTGCAGTTTTAATTTATTCTTTTGTATTGTACATGATACATCATAAAATATGTCAGAATTAGTAAAAGTAAAATTTCATAAATATTTTATAATTGTTATTTTAGCTGAAACTACTTGGTCAGCTCCAACACAAATTTGCAAGTACTTTTCCATGACCTTTAAGTTCAAGTCTATGAATTATTTTCTACATCTATCAGTCAAGAATGTCACTTGACAATTGGGGTTAACCTTGGCAACAAAATGCTCAGCCTAGAAGGAGGTTTAAACCTGCCTGAGTTTATTCCTTCTTCTGCCCTTCCACCTCTGTCTTTTCAGTTATGTTCCAAGAAACTGTAATTATGGCCCAGGGTAACATCAGGTGAGGCTCATCTTATCCCTTGGACTTGCAGTCTTCACTTAATACTTACTCTGGCAATAGGGTGGTAGTCAGGATTATGTCTGCCCCATACAGACAGACACTAGAAAGGAAAGGTGGCCTCTTATTTCTCTTCTCCTCTTTCTCATTCTTCTGAATTAAGATACAGAGTTTCTTGCAGCCTTAAGGCAGGTGGAGTGGAGTTGAGGGATGAGAGCTCACTCTGCTCGATTCAATATCAGGTGGATAGGAGGAGGTACACCTGGGATCCAGCCCTACAGGGATGACTCACAGTTTATAACACTAAAGATAGCCTGGCTGCCAGACAACACTCCCATCCAAGAGTATGCATGTACATATTCACTTGAGACAAGAGCAATTACGAGCAAAAAGTTTTGGATGCAGGATAACAAAATTGTTATTCTCCTAGTGAATACACAAAAGGGTTCAATAATTCAATTGCAGTAAAATTAAAGAGTTTAGCTTTGCAACTGTATCTGAATATACAAACACTTGAAGCTTAAGAAAGACGCTATTATCACCTGTGGGGATACAGTGTATTCTACAGCTGCAGCCATCTCAGTTACTCAGCAGAAAGGGATGGGTGCCTTCTAAACAGGTATTTAAAGGATTTAGGCATTATAACTGAACAACTAACTTGAATTCTCTGTATATTCAACATTTACAGATGGAAGTATGTGGTCTGGAACTATGTTATCCAGTAATATCCGTGTTATTAGTGACTTATTAACCTGGAATTTTAAGATACCACAGAGTATTTATAGCTGTAAAAAGCTGTGCTCTTCAAAAGCAACTAATGTTTATTAATTTTGTTTTAAAGTGCAGGATTTATTGTTAGTGATTAAACTGGCTTCATTACTGCTTTCAATAAAGGTCATTGATTATAAAGTGTTGCCTTCTTCCTTCCTCAGCCATCAACGTTAGGGTATTTATTGGAAGGAATAAACAGTATTAGGATAAATATCTTTGCCAGAAGTATTGAACAGATAATACATATCTTCATGCCTATCAGCTTACTGATGGCAGAGAAGTAGTGCCCTTGTCCTTAGTGGTATTACCACATAGAATCGAGCTTGCATGTAATACAGTAGAACAGTGTCCATCCTGCTGTCTCTCTAATCCTTACTAGCTATAACCATGTTAACTTCATTAAGAAATGTAACACAAGTGTCATACAGACAAGATGTAAAGCAATGAAAATCAATCAGGAATCAAATGGTGATTATGTAATGATTATTAGTCTAACAGTAATTTAATATTGGTCTGAAAATTATTTAAATCATAATTTAGCGGGTGAATATATGATGATTTAGACAATGATTCTCACAGCAGTCAATCTACTACTCCCTACACTTCTAATAATTAAGCTATAGCTGCCTGTATGTAAATGTCACCAGTATGCAGTTTACTCTTAGGCCTATTGCAAAATGTCACCTCGTTATAGATATTGGATGCCAGGTAAAGTGTCTCAGCCTTGAGGAGTAACCTTGTGAGGAGTCTCTCCTCCAGGGAAGTTTACCAGCATGCAGCCTGCTGCCATATGTGAGAGACTAATGGGCTCAGAAAGGCTACAAATGTTATAGTCGTTTAGTGATTGACTTCTAGTCAACCTCTCCACTTTGTTGTGTGTACAGGTGTACAGGTGTAGCAGATTTAGCTCTGTGTAGTCCCAGCTTGGGCTCATACTGTTATCTCCTGATAAGGCACAACCTAGATTCCTTAGTTTCTGAGAAGATGCAGAGTAGCACAGTTTTCATGGCTTGCACAGCAGTGCTGATTTCAGTCAGGACTGCTTGTCAGTGACTAACGTTGGGTGCATCCATCACAGCGGTCACATAAATAAAGACCCTATAAAAAGGACTCAATAAAGGTGGCAAAGAAAATCTGAATTCCCTAACTTTTAATTATGTATCCTTAGTTTTTGTATGGAATTTTTATATCGTTTGTGAACTAAGTAACGACAGATGTTTGTGCTTCTGAAATAAGTAATTTTTTTTATTAACATTGTCAACAGATATGCAAAGATTTTTATGCAATGTAACTATAACAGTACAGTATTCACTTTGTAGTTCCTTATAGCTGTGGTAAAAATATGGGAATGAACTTGGCCTCAGTGCCTGTGAACAATTACTGACCATGTGCAGAGCTGCATTATTGACTTGAATAGAGATGCACTGTCTTACTACTACATCTGACTATTGTTATATCTGCAGTATATGTGAGGGCTAACAATGTTATACTAGTGTAATTTCCTTTAGAAATGCAATACTCAGTGATCTCCCCCCTTAAACTGATCATCACAGACTATTTCTCCAATTAAACATTGCTTTAGACAATAATGTGCTTTATTAGCGCTATTAATAAAATTTAAAGGTTAATTATTTATTAATTTAGAAGCTCAGCCTCTTTATGTTCACGTTTCTTTGTCTTTATAAAACAAAGGAAAATACATTAATCCAATAGTCATGAAGTTTACAGAGTGGCATTTTAATAGTGAGGTTATGTATATAACATGTTCCCTTTTACAAATGTATAATGTGTGTAATATATATATATATATAATCTGTGTGATATATATAAGGTGCACCCCTATTAGATGGACTTATTCCTATGAATAAATGCTATGCAAAACTTGATGTAATGAAAAATTTATTTATTTTGAAAAAAAAGCTTTGTAAGTTATTAACTGTACATATTACCTGAGATACCACCATTAAATATGTTCTTAAAAAAAACTGGACATATCCTACTTATAAAGAGTATGAGCTTTGTTATGAAGCTCTTAAAGTTCACTTTTTCAGAGCTAGTAGAGTGTAACTGCTCTTTATTCAAACTTTATTGTTTATATTCCCATGGTCCTTTTTAAAGAAAGAGACACATTTTGATTTCCTGGGAAGAAAAGAAAAACAAACTTGCTACCAAATAATGCTACATGGAACAGCTCATCTGTTGTTTTTGGTGCAGTTTATCCTTGTCTTTTGTGTGCTGAGTTCAAAAGAAACGATCTGTAAGTTTTGTTTCCTTGTTTTGAGCTAGTTTTTATTTCCAGTTCTAGTCAGAAACTGGGATTATATCTACTTCTGGACTTTGCAAGGTATTGGAGTAGTTTTATTGTATGAACAAGCTGATAAAAAATGCTGCCAAATACAACTAAGTTTTTCGTGTTTTAGAAGTATCTTAGCAAGCAGCTTTTCAAGAGAAAACAAGCTAAAAGGAAATTGTACAACACTGTAGGTTTTCTTCCTTGAATTTCTTCACTGAAGGCAATAATAATGCCAAGAAAAAAGAAATAACATAATTTTTTTAAATAGGAAATCCACAAGAGATTATTGCCCTTTGGCTTTTTCCTTTGAAGCATTCATCTTCTGCATATATATTTTTAAAGCAAACAACAAACATTTCCTCTAATCATAACCCCAGGAGGATATGAAGCAGATACAGCAAATTTTGTCCTGTGTGATTGTTTCCACACTGAGAAAAAATATTTCCTCAAAGGGAACAGTGAATGGCTTTCCATTGAAAATAATCTTTAGAAGACTACTACAGTAAAAAAAAAAAAAAACCAACAAAAAAACCAAACAAAAAAACCAAACAAAAAACCCAAAAACGAAAAAAAAAACCCAAACAAAAACAAACAAACAAACAAACAAACAAAAAACCAAAAAAAACCCTGTCCTGAAAATATGGGGAGACTGAAGGAAAATTACTCAGATGTCTTTTTGTGATAGTAAAGTGGTAATTCTTTTGTAGTCATTGCCTCATGTTGCACTAATCCAATTTATTTCTGGTTTAGCCAATACTATTCAGCTTAGTAGTATGCACAAAGATTTGGTGAAAACCAGAAAATAAGGAGATGCATAGTTTTATTCCTGCCTACAAAATCTATCATATTCAAATGAAATAATGCAAAGGCATCAAATTGGAGTGACATAGTCTATCTTTAGTAGATCTATTTGCATTGGTTTTATCCTAGTCTTAACCATGTATTTAATGATACTCCAGGGTTTTTGGTGAAACCTAACATGTTTCGAGGCTTTTACTTACCTGGATTTTTCCAGAACTCTGAATGGAGACTGTCTTTTTAAACTTACTTTTGTTATCTTCCCTTAATTTTCCCAGGATAAGCACTTTCAGTTTTGATTCCAATTTCCATAGGGAAATTCACATGCACAGGTTTCTGTTAGATACTCTGCCTTTGCTCCAGTGTAAAATATTGTTCAGAGCAAAAATTGGTTTGAGTGCCTAATGTAGAACTATCTCCTCTCTAGTGCATCAGTCTCATAAAGCAATTCACCTCTAGGTCTTGTACTTGTTTATATAATCAAAAGTCTTTTCAGACAAAAGAGAAAAAAATATTATCAGAAGGTCTGAAGAGTTCAACTTCCATTTTGGTAGATTTCATTCTCATTTGAATCCAGTGTTTACTAATTTATAAAATATACCTTTCTTCATTACCTATAAGCTCTGTGTGTTCTCAAGTTGTGATTCATACATCTTTCATACACTTAAAATCTTTTCCTTCTCCTTTTCCTCATTATCTTCATTTTAGTCAAATTTCTTGATTTTAACTTAAAGATGTTAGAAATCTCTTTCACATTCAGTGACTGTGAAATATCTCTAGTTTGTCTCTGAGTGCTAAACGTTTGCTGTTTGGAAACTTGAAAACTTCTGCAGCTTCTGTTTTGATGCCTTTCAATCACGAGTTTTTGAGGCTAAATATAAGGATTTAAAGGATGGTACTCCTTCCATGTACTTAGAATAGCAATAGTCTTCTGATGCAATGTATGGACCTCTGGTTTTGTTAGAAATTACAAAAGTAATTGAGCTTTCAATTTATCCTGTCATCCCTTCCTTCCTCATAGATTCCTTTCTTGAACTTCTCTCAACTCTGTGGAATGTAAGCAGCCCAAATAGACCCAAAGGATGACTAGAGTGGAAACTGAAAAAGGCGAGATTTTCTCTTTCCTCAGTACCTTTTTAAAACTAAAAACATTTGTCTCATTTCAGTTTTTCCAGGACTCTAGGTATTATCTCTGAATACTAGATAGTCTAACTACTAGATATTATAATTACATTTTCTTTTTCTTTCTTTCTTTCTTTCTTTCTTTCTTTCTTTCTTTCTTTCTTTCTTTCTTTCTTTCTTTCTTTCTTTCTTTCTTTCTTTCTTTCTTTCTTTCTTTCTTTCTTTCTTCTTTCTTTCTTTTCTTTCTTTCTTTCTTTCTTTCTTTCTTTCTTTCTTTCTTTCTTTCTTTCTTTCTTTCTTTCTTTCTCTCTGTCTCTCTTTCTTTCTCTCTCTCTTTCTCTTTCTTCATTTCTCTCTTTCTTTCTGTGATCCAAATATTTTCTAGTTACAAATCTAGAGGAAACAGGTCAAAAGATTTAGAGAACTGAGAGAGTGAAACAAATGAATACTAGGAGCCACTAGAGCCATTCTAGATAGGAGGAGTGAAGGTCCTTGGATACTTAGGAATTCCAGGACTTCATTTGTAGACTGAAATTAAAAAAAAAAAAAAAAATTGCTCATTTGTAGGGTGAAATTAAAAAAACAATTGCTCTATAAAACAGAGTAAATACACATCAGTGCTGATTTAAAATATAATTCAAATGCATGCAACATTGAAGACAGGACATTTTTTGGTACAACACTCCAAAAATACTTTAATAGAACTGTTACATTTTATGTCCTAAGTGCAACACCTAAATGGGCATTTATCAAGGGTATAGTACAAAGAGTTTCTGTTCTTTGCTCTTAAGGACAATACTAATGAAGAGGATAACTTTTATTCTGCAGACATTAACAGAACAAGCTTAGCAGGTGAACTATTTTTTTCTTTTCTTTTTTTTTTTTTTTTTGCACTGACCATAGCTTAGTCATATGGCAGCTTTTGTGTCAAATTCGAAAGTTACACACATACCAGTCATGTATAATTACATGTATATAATATATGTATAAATACATAATTACAGTTAAATATACCATCTGCAAAAAAAAAAACCCAAACCAAAACAAATCTCTCACTAATGATGTTTACAAAGCAACATAAACATCAATACCAAGCAAGCATAGTACAAATACATCCTGGACAGAACTACAGTGTGCTATTCCAATGGGATATAACAAACCTAGGAAAAAAATATAAAGCACTTTATAGTCTGGTAGGACTTTTTCACCAGTGGCAAGGGCTGAGTTTTGTGTTGACACTGTTTATGAACAGAACTCAAATAATCCCACTTTACTGTTCCATTTAACTCTCAGAGCTATTTCTTACATGCTTTCTTATGAGATTCATAGAATTTTTTTAAATATAAAGGTGCCATCACCATTTATAACTTTCAACACTTAAAAGACATTCCTAACAATACATGAGTTGTCAGATCACAGGAAGAATATTTCCATGAGTTTACTGTGAGTATAATATAGCAATTGAGATCAGTTTGTGCATTCCTCATGATACATTTCATTTGCAAGCAGATTTCTTGATTTGTGTTAAGGAAAGAAGCCTGTTCAATTAAAAAAAAAAACAAAAAAAAAATACTTTTCCCTTTTCTTGTGTAACATGTTCATAGTTGAAAGCAACATTGAAGACATGATCCCTTATCCACCAAAATCAGAACCTATAACCAACAAGCCAAACTAATGGTGAATGCCATCTCTTTTCCCCATTAACACAGGAGATCACATCAGTCCAAATGAGTGGAATACATTGTGCATTGTGTGATGCACAACAGAAGGATAAAAAAAAGGAAGATATTTTGTTTTACATTCACTCCAAAAACCCATTATGAAATACAGAAATGGTTCCCTGCTTAACACAGCAGCTTCTGTTGCTGAATAAGCAGGCTGTGCTTCTAACTAGGGTTTTACTGTGACTGATGGCTTCATTCCTAGGTATAATTAATGGTGGTAATGAACACAGAGGACACGAATGCAGAAAAGATCATTATGACTAACATTTACCCTAGGGAGCAGTTAATCTACTGTATTATTTCTTCTAGGAGAGTTGCCTAGATAATAGAAATACAAACTTTTAACTCAGATAAGCCTTTTGGTTTGCAGAAATGCTGTGGCTAGCTTACCAGAAATTAATTTAGATGTCATGGACCTAGGTCTATTAGGTTATAACTCCCTTAGGCAGTCCAGTGGTAAAATGAGGTGGATGGCAAATGAAAGTAAAATTTGGATTAGTGTGAATTGGGGTACCCACTCTGAAACATGAAGTTCCATCCCAGTAAAAAGCTACAAAATATATGATGTGTTAAAATGTGGTCTGAAAAGGGCAAAATTTTTGTTTCTCTATTTTGTTGGCTCTATAATACTCTTTTTATGCTCTATAATATTGTGTCAGCTTCACTTCTCATTTACTTCACACTATTCCTCTATTTCAGTGTAACTCCATGCTGCTGTTTCTAAGTCTTCCTTTGTAACAGCATCTACAGTCAACTTTGAATAGACATGGATTTGTTTTCTGCATTCACTTCACCCACCCCCCCCCAGTAATACTGTTTTAACATTCTCCTCCTTTGTGGACAGGCTCTGATTTGCACACATTATTCTCCTCTTCCTCTAAGTCATGCCATAAAACATCCATTGCTTGATTATGTGTGAGACCTGAGATGTCAGGCTCTGACACCAAGCTCTCACACCAGCAGGCCTCACAAGCCACATCACCAACTAGTTAGGCTACTATGCTCTCTGTGGGTTCCCAGGGAACCCTGATTCTCATTCAGAGGCAGATTTTAGGGGAGGAAAAGAATTATAATGTGTATGAATACTGTGCTGAGATTTTTAAAGTGTGCATCAGTAAGCTACTTTTTCAAGCCCTGGCTAAGCCAGAGGGGGGGTGGTGGGAGGTGAAAAGAAGGATGGTTCACAAAGTAATTGATCTGACTTGAATTACTGGTTTGTTTCATGGAGGGAAGGCTGTGTTTGTTTGTTTGTTTGACTTTTAACAATCTACAATTCAAGTCTTTTGGGGGGGCAATAAAGAGAAAAAAACTCTGTTGAATGATGTCCTGTGTGGGAAGATTGGGTAATACCTACTTAAGTAAATTTGGCACTAGAAGCTTTATTTTTTTTGGCATTTAATCCCAGGGACTCAGAGAAGCAAGATGGTTCCATGTGAGAATATGTATGTCCTTATGCATAGCTGCATAACTGATTTAATGATACAACATGCTACACTGCAATCTTTTGGGGTGATGTGGATATGTCTGACACATTGTAGAAGTTAACAGAACACATCTCATAATAAAATGAAAAAAAAAACCTAAAGTAGGCAGAAAGGTGGAATTCCTCTTTACTAACTTTAGCTTACCAGTTGTTACCTAAAAGTACTTTCGTCACTGCAGAAAAGCAGACATTTTAGTGCCATATTCACCTGACCTGTTTTCTCTGTCTACTTTATTATGAAGTAAATCACATCTAAAGAGTTCAATGCCTTATTTGAGAACCTCATCAGACAGCTCCTATGTGTGCATATGTATTTTTTTCAGATCAAGTTTTAATGACAATGGACAGACAAACCTGAATTGATTGAGTTTGTGTGGAAATTATTCCTACTTGTGGAGGAATACCAGTGAAGGAGAATGGGATGTGATGGACAGCAGTGACACAACCTGTAAGTGGAATTTTAGTGTTACATAAAAGGATTTAACAAAAATAACCCTCACAGGACAAGATGGAAAGAAAATATGGGAATCTTCCCAAACCAGCATTTATCAGACACTGAGTAACACTTCAAAGGCAGTGACCATAGTGAAACAGTGAACTGAGTGAAACAAGGGTCTCTTTTTAAATGAAACAAGCTCAGTGAGAAGTTACATAACAAAGGAGATATATATGAGAGTCCTAAAGGCCTGAGGAGAATAAGGGCATGTATGTATATATGCAGTGAAAGTTAAAGCTCTACTCAACTAGAGCTTCCAAAGTGGATGCTCATATCTTTATCTGTTACTTGGAGGAGTAGGTATTTTTTATCCAGACAGACTAGCTGAGAGGTTGATCTTTCACATTGCTGGAGGTGGGAGGCAATGGTAGGTGCGGTGCCCCAGGAGGAAACCTAGACAGCTGGGTTTACTTAGGCTGTTGCAACTTTCTGATGCTATTGCCACTTGCAAGAGCTTTCACTGAAGCCATTTATTTAATTTGCTAACAGGATCTGCATTGCTGAGATAAGGTATGTTTCTGGAGAACATGATTGACCAAGGAACAACTTAAAATGCAAAGATGGTATTAAAGCTACTACAGTTTGTCATAGTAATTTTCCATCTTTCTCTGTTGTTATTTCCTTCTTATGCGTGTGAACAAAAACTGTAAAGCCTCTGATAGTGGTTAGTCAAAGAGCCATTGGTGATTCATAGGAGCTGGCAGAAAATTTTAAGTGAGAAATAATTAAATATCTGAATCTGCAGGAGTGAAAATGACACTGTATGGCATTGACCATGTGCTCACGGGACACGTATTAACAAGAACTTTGCAAAGTACAGAGGTTTTTTTGACAACATACTTCAAAATTTCTCATAGTTCCAGATGAGAGTGAAAATATAATGTTTTAAGTTCATTCCTGTCATGGTTTGCTCTCAGCTGGCAGGTGAGCCCCATGCAGCTCCATGCTCACTCCCTTCTGATAGGATGGGGAATAGAATCAGAAGGGTAGAGAACTCAGGGGTTAAGATAAGAACATTTTAACAGGGAAAGCAAAATCCAAGCATGCAAATAACACAAAACAAGGAATTCATTCACTGCTTCCCATGGAGTGCTGGTTTTGGCTGGAGTACAGATAATTTTCTTCACAGTTGCTGGTATGGAGCTGTATTTTCAATTTGTGCTTAGTGCAGGATTGACTAATATAGAGATTTTTTGTTATTGCTGAGCAGTGCTTACACGGAGCCAAGGACTTTTCTACTTTCCATACTGCCACACTTGCAAGGAAGTTAGGAGTATATGAGAGGCAGGGAGGAGACACCGCCAGGACAGGTGACGTTAACTGACCAAAGGGATATTCCATATCCTATGATGTCATGCTCAGTATATAAAGTGGAAAGAAGAAGGAAGAGAGAGGAGATGTTTGGAATGATGACATTTGTCTTCTTAAGTAACAGTTATGTGCTATGGGGCCCTATTCTCCTGGAGATGGTTGATATCCTTCATTAAAAACCCCTAATAATTCTTTGGCACAATCTCTTAAATTTTAGGGTTTCTACTTCTTCCATGTAAATTATCAATGCATTTCTTTCTCAGACCTATATCTGTAAGTTTTTCTCATGTTACCATGTTCTTCCTTTATATGAATGGGATAATGCTTCTGTTTGCATTTTCATTATATAGTGCCACTTTTTATCAATCATGAGGATAACTTATCTTTTGGTTTAAAATAGTTATTATTATTACTATGCTCCTCAGACATTAAGACAGCTCCAATGACAACTTTTAACCATAGTCTCTTAAACCTATACCTTGATTGACTGACATGAGAGAAATTCTGTAGATTTCCCTCTGGTTTTTTGACCAGGAACAGGCAAGTCCCAGAGAAAGACTATTTTTAGTCAACTTCAGCATATGTATGGACATGTGTGGGGTAGGTAGAATCTAGGTCTCCTTGACAAAATACTAAGTTTTCATCCTTCCATAAAGTATGCATTTTACTGGCTAATACCAACAAAAATAGAATTTTAGCTCTTCTCAGAGAAGACAAAAGTAATCTGAAGAATGGCATTGTATATCTTTGGCATCTAAGCACTGTTTCATTACCTTTTATTTTATGCAATGAATTCTTAAGACGCCCTTTCAAATGACAATGTAACAACTTTTAATGTATGTCAAATGTGTCTTTTTCCAATATAGTTAATATTATGGACAGTAGGCCTAGAGTACTGTAGTCTATTTAAATTTGTTTTTATTCAAGATGAAATTGAGAAATTTGCATTTAAATGCACTGTAATAGAAAAACATACACAATGGATTCTGCATTCAGTTGCATGGGGGTGAAATCTTTCTGGAACTTCAGTGAACTCATGCATTTCTGTCAGTGGAAATATCAATGCCCATCAAACCATTAGTGTTCTTACTTTTCTTTAATTGCAGTTTTTTGGAAATGAAAAAATGTAATTAAAAACACTTTCTTGTGACTATGGATTCTAAAATATTTTATCTGCTGAAATCTCTGGGACTTTTTATGTTTGTAGTGTTTTCATTCTGAAGTCATGACATTGCCAACCACTTTATAAGCTCTTTACCAAAGTCAAACATTTTCAGAATGTCAAAAGCTCTTTTTATTAGCAGAATGAAGTTTCAAAAGAAAAGGCCTGTGGCAGATCTTGGAACGTTTAGGATGTCCCCCCAAGTTCCTCAAAATGATCATCCTGCTACATGAGGATCAGCGTGGACAAGTCAGATATGGCGATGCACTCTCTGAGCCCTTTCGAATAACCAATGGTGTGAAACAAGGTTGCGTTCTTGCACCAACTCTATTCACAATCTTCTTCAGCAGGATGCTCCAAAGAGCCACGGCAGACCTCGATGAAGAAAACGGCATCTACATCCGATATCGTACCTATGGAAGCCTATTCAATCTAAGGCGACTGAAGGCCCACACCAAGACCCTGAATCACCTTGTCCATGAGCTGCTTTTTGCTGATGATGCCACCCTCGTTGCTCACACAGAAGCAGCTCTGCAGTGCTTCACATCCTGCTTTGCAGAGGCTGCTGAGCTTTTTGGGCTGGAAGTCAGCCTGAAGAAGACGGAAGTTCTCTACCAATCTGCACCTCAAGAAGTCTTCCATCATCCTCACATGACCATAGGCAATTCAGAGTTTAAGTCAGTCCAGCAGTTCACCTATCTGGGAAGTATCATTTCCTCAGACGGTAAGATTGACAAAGAGATAGACAACAGGCTGGCAAAGGCATACAGAGCCTTCGGAAAACTCCATAAAAGAGTCTGGTCCAATAAACACCTGAAGAAAAGTACAAAGATCAGTGTCTACAGAGCCATTGTACTGTCTACTCTTTTCTATGGGTCTGAATCCTGGGTCATCTACCGCCACCACCTGCGGCTTCTGGAACGCTTCCATCAGCGCTGCCTCCGTTCAATCCTAAACATCCACTGGTCTGATTACGTGACCAATGTGTCTGTTCTTGAACAGGCAGGGGTCAGCAGTATGGAGGCCATGCTGATGAGAACGCAGCTGGGCTGGGCAGGGCACGTCTCCAGGATGGAGGATCACCCACTGCCCAGGGCACGTCTCCAGGATGGAGGATCACCCACTGCCCAGGGCACGTCTCCAGGATGGAGGATCACCCACTGCCTCCCGAAGATTGTGCTCTATGGTGAACTCGCCACCGGCTGCCGCAAGAGAGGAGCCCCGAAGAAGAGATACGAGGACTCCCTGAAACAACACCTCAGCCTTGGCCATATTGACTGCCACCAATGGTCCACTCTGGCCTCCAATCGGGATTCATGGAGACACATCATTCACGATGCTGCTGCTTCCTTTGAGAATGCACAGAGAGTCAGTCTGGAGGAGAAAAGACAACGCAGACAGAACCGTTCCTTGCCAATGTCACCCAGGGAGACATTCCGCTGTGCCTTTTGTGACCGGGCCTGCCTATCCCGTATTGGCCTTTTTAGCCACCAGCAGCTTGCAGCAAGCCTGGGTAGTGCCCTTCTCAAATCTTCATTCGTGAAGCCTAGTCATGACGATGATGATGATGATGATCAGTTTCTTTGTTCTCCTCTGCATACACAGGTCAATTCACATTGCTACCCCCTTCATCTTGTTCTCCTTAAATAGTAAATATTTTCACCAGTAGGTTATGACTTTTTGTCTTATATTTGTGTATATCAGGAGTCATCCCACTGACATACAGTTTAACATGATAAATTAAAAACTGCATAATGAAATCAGGTTCTCATTCTTCAGCCAATGACTTTCACTTTGTCTTCTGGCTTACATTTTATCCCTTATCTTCCTATGTTACAAAGATGAATGATTTTTTAATATGTTGTTTTCTACTGTCTTTTATTATTAGCTGGTTCTTTCCTCCTCCTTTCTTCTTCAACTCCTTCCCCTACTCAAGCCTTGCTTCAATAAAGTGGTTTTGCTTTTTGCTCTCTGATTTAGATATCTAAATCTCAAACTAAATCTGAGATAATCACTTGATCTTCCCTGCACCGATACTTTTCAACTGTAGTTTTTCATCCACAGGCAAAAAGTACTAATGATTGAAAACCTCCTGCTCTACAAAAAGTAGATATAAAAGTTTCTAAGCTAGCTAATGTAACAGCAGGAAAAAAAGCCCACCCGATTATGTGTGCAATAAACATACTGCAAGCAATGGGGTGAAATATATTTTGAAATAAAAATAATTAAATATCTTTTTCATATCTCTTATCATTGTGAAAAAGAAGATGCTTTGATGAGCTAGGATCATTAACCTCCTATGAAGTCACAAGTTTGACTGATTCTATGAGGATTAGATTAGTTATTTGTAAGTAAGCTGTCAAACTAATGAGGTTATTTGAAATGATAATAAATTTATATTGCTATTTAGATACTGTAAATTTCACACGATAAAGACTTATCACTGGTATGGATAAAATATATTATAAATACTATAAATTAAGAGAGAGCCTGAAACAAGCAGCTTTTATTTTCTTTGGCCATATTTCTGACTGACAAAACAGAATCTGATTGCTGATCCTGTTCATAATGAAAGACATGCTGCCTTAGGGCCAGATTCCAGTTTCTGATTTTCAGCTTCCTACAGTGCAGCAAGATTAAAATAGGATTATCATAGCATCAATGTTAGATAGCAGGAATTAGAAAAAAGTAGGAAACAACAGTTGTTATACCCAGAACAGACAATTCATCCTCTGATATGAAAAGAAATTATTATGATGTGGTAAAACCCAAGGAAGTTTCGTATGAACCTTTGCACTCAGATCATGAAATATAATCACAAATTATGAAAGAAGGAAACTCACATGTGACTTTTGCCCATTTCTGCTTTGTTTTCAAAGTGCTGCTGGCCAAGGAGGTAACAGAAAGGCACAGAGTGAGTTTTCTTTGTATAGGAGAACTTTCCTAGTCAGACTATGTCTCGGTTTGAGGGGAAAAAGCCAAAATGTTTTACCCACAAGCAGGGGAGGGGCCTCCTCCACGATAATCACACCACTCTTTATCAAATTTAAGAAAAGGAATTTTAATACAAGAAGGATAACTGCTATATATATATATATATATGTAACAGACTAGTGCAACCCACTTCCCCAACACCACAAGAGAGGGAAGAAAAAAAAAACAAAAAAAAAACAAAACAACAACAAAACCCAGCAGGTTTTTCTCCGGGAGGAAAGGTTATACTCAAGTGTTCATGTCACAGCCCAGCTGGCTGCAGAGTGAGTTTCAGTCCCTCTCCAGCGAAACAGACGAGCAGTGAGCTTTCAGATGGACTCAGTCTCTTCCCCCTGTGTTCCCCGTCCAAGAAGCAGAAAGGTACGAGCAACCAGCAGCAAATCCAAGGCAGGCAGCAGCAGCAGCACAGCACGAAAAGTAGTCCGGAGTAGGCAGTGGCAAGACAGCCAGGGAAAACCCCAGCAGTAACCAGCAGGGCAGCTGCCTCCTTCGAGCCCCCACTCCCCCGTTCTGCCGAGCCAAGACTGGGCAGAATATCCAAAAAAAAAAAAAACCCAAAAGAGACAAACCTACCCCCACCCCAGCGATCAACAGTTAACTACTTCTTTTGTTAACCGCTGGCCTGGGCAGTTAAGTGGCAGGGGAGAGAATTTACATAATAATCCCAAACTACAACAGACTAATAAAATTCTGTGTGGATACTTTTATTAAAAATGTGACCTTATATAATAGTCACTTAAACTGTATCCCGCTGATGTAAACCAAGGTGAAAAGAACTATTGCTCATATCAATCAGGTATTTCATACAATGTATAGCACCCAAATTTTGAGAACAGTTCAAATGTACCCACTCACCTCATGAGCATTGTATTTGCCAGGGAGTAGGAAGGGGCACAATCAAAGTCATATCCAGTGACTCATATGTGCTGACTTGTAACTCTGTGGTATATTTTTTTTATGGTTCTTCTGAGCCTTAACAGAGCTGAAGAAAGGATTAGATCAGAACTTGGTATTTGCATTAACTTAAGATGTCTATGTCTGAAAACCTTTTGTATGTATTCAGGACGTAGATTTTCTTCCAATAGGTGTGTCTCTTTCTGACTGCTCAAAACACCTCCAGAATTCTTCAACTCAGATAAATATTCACAAAAGGTAATTTTTCTGTTTAGATAATCAGCAAAGTTGGGTTCTGAGGCTAAAAATATGGTGAGTTTATTTCCTCTCTTTCTCTCTGATTTTACAACATATAGATACAGGGGTTGGATGATAAGAGAAAGATCTTTCTGTTCTCCATTGCTCTTTCCTGGAACTCTTTCAGAAAAAAAGGAAGATGGGTCCTGAGGGCTATGAGAGTCCAAATGTAGTTCTCAGTGACAGTTCATGGGATGTAACAATGTGCATAGCAATGATAGAGTGCGTTGCCCAAAAAAGCTAATCTGCATGGGAATCTGCTTGGGAAGGACAGTGGAGTGTTCACATGCAGTTTCTGTTGCAGTGTCATTTCAACTAACATATTCAAATCCATGAAAACAAAACCAAACAAAACAATTATTTATTATCTTTTCATTCATGACATTGTTTCTTTTCTTTCAGTGTGGACATTCCCCATTCAGCACAATTGGAGCTCATTTATTATCATCTTCCTCTGACAAAGAGTAACAAATCTATGTATGCTCAGGAGCCCTTCAAAAAAGTTTGGTTTGGAGAAGCCAGTTCTCATAGTATATAGCTACTTTAAATTTCATGAGAAAAATGCAGAAAGTAGATAGGTAAAAATTCTCCAAAACCAGCAAAACCTTTATGCTGAGCTCGGCTTCTCCTCATGCAAACAATCAAACCCAGTCATTTAAGCAAATTTACAAGAAAAATAAGGCCAGCCCATATTTTGACACAAGCTGTAAAACCACGCACTTCTCTCATTGTACCACATGTTCTTGCTGCACTGAATCAGCAGCATCTCTTGTCACTCACTTCAGAAAAAGCCTTGCTGCTGCAGAGATTTTTCTGCAGAACAAGGCATGAGTAAGGGACAATGAGAGGTGGGCCTTTGAAGAGTTATAAAAAGAAAGCTGAAACAAAAGGGGGAGCAACAAAAGCAGCAAGGAGAGAATACAAAAGTGAAAGCACAGAGTGGGCTGGTGGGAAATAAAGAAAACTGCACATGGGTGGGAAATGAAGAAAACTGCACATGGGTGGGAAATGATTAATTTTCTGACAGTTTATAAAAATAAGTTGTGAATTTGTAAAAGAATCATGATTGATCCAGCAGAGGAAAACTCATGTATCTTTATGCATGTTATTCATGAAGGAATGTAAAGAGAAATTGGTTAATTTCAGACACTGAGACTCCCCAAGACTGGGCTGGCCTCTCCATCTGTGTGTAGCACCTTTGTGCAAAATACTGAAAAATGCAACTGAGTCCAGAAGCAGTTATTCTCCATCACTCTGCTATTTTACTGTGAAATGTTATTATCTTAAGAATAGTTACACACATGGGTAATTAATCAGGAAAATATTTTTATAATTCTGAAATATTTTTATATTTCTGTCTTTAAGAATAGGAACTTGTTAGTTCTTGTTCTTAATAAGAGCTCAGAAGCAGACCATCTGAAGATGTCTGCAACTTAATCATAGAATTTCTGTGCTAATTTGTGAAATTTATCATATCTTCAATTTCTAAGGTATTCCTTATGTCAACAAACTTACAATTTAAAGATGTGTCTCATTGTTCTTCAGTGTTGCTGGAGTTCTTGATCTATTTTCTTTTTAATTTGTTACATGTTTAGTGTTCCGTGAGGAATTGAAGGAGGACCCCAAATGTGCTTAAGTGACAGGAATATCAGATTCATATCTGGACAATGCATTACAGGAGAGTGAGGACAGCAGGGTGAAAGAAGAATCAACTGAACCTTCATGTATAGGATTGAGTACTATCCTAAGCACAAAGCTCCAGCACTACATCAGGTGGACTTGAAAAAGAAGATAGATACACTTCTTTCAGGCAGTGAGGAGCACACCAGTCTTGTCTTCATGTCCTTTTTTCTCTTGCATCCCAGAACTGATTAAGTGACAGTATTGAAAATCAGACCTTTATGTTACACCAGGAGAAGATACAGTGGCAAGTGCTGAAATGTATTATGTGAAGAAATTGCATTCCTAAATTATATCATAGCAAGGATTGACCTTCACAGGTTGGATATAAAAATGGTTAATTTTAATCTAGTGTGTTTCAAGGCATCTTGGGAATGCACTTACCAGAATGTTTCAGAGTATCTTACTTTGACAGTTTGTGTTCTTTTGAGCACTAATGTTTTCTATTTCATCTTTCTCTAGCTTTTGTTAACACTTGTTTTATTTCAAGTGTGCATATGAAAGACAATGGTGCCTTCTGAAGAAGGAAATCGTACAATACCTTCAGTTAACAATGCTACATGATCCATAGTTTGCTGTCAGTTTTTCTTAACTGTGCATATTTCATTATACCTGTTATATTGTTTTTCACCATTAGTTCTAGCTCAGGCAAGAATTTAAATGACTTTTAATTTAGGAATGTGTTGAGTCCCATTTACTGAAGAATAACAAACATTTTCTTGAAACTAAGATTCTGCTAAGTGCTATTGTAAAGCTGTATTTGAAGCTTTTTTCTTGGGCTTCTTTTTATTATTACATAGTAATTCAAAGAAAAATCTAATTTTTTACATGCAGAATTTGAGAAACTAAACTCTAATATAGCCAAAATGAGAGAGTGTTCCTTGATAATGAGTATTAAAAACAAATGGGGACTAATAGAATTTATTCAGTATCTTAAATTCTTGATGCTGTAGGACATGGTTTGATTAATGTTCCTGTTAGGATGAGTTTAAATAAAAAAATATTTATTTTATGGAATACCCACCATTATTGATGCCAGATGAATTAAAAAAGAATTTCTCAGTAATTCTAAAAGCAACCTTGAAACTATCACATTGGGGTGTTGGAGCCATGGAGCAATGAGAAGGCCCCAAGAACAGAATGAAATGAAGAGTCTCTAGGAACAAAATATTATAAATCCTTCTTTCTTTGAAAGAAAACTGTTCAGATTGAAGCAGAAACTGTCATAGAGTTTAAGGTGAAATAATAACTTGGTGGTAGCTGACAGGATGAAAATACAACCTTAAGCTACCTTAGATGATTACAATGTTAAAAAAAATCCACTCCCAGGCAACATTATATGTGTTGATGCCAAAGGAATTTTTGTTCTGATTTTCACATTTTGTAGATTTTAGGAACACAGTAGTTGTAGATTTTTAGAGGGTTAATATTTCTAACAGTTTAAGTTTAATGCTTTTCTATCACTACCCCTGTCCCAGAACAGGGAGCTCAAATTCCTTTAGTTAATTAATCTTGTTTAGACTCCTTTCCAAGGTAGAGCTGAAGGATATCAGAAGGCCCACAGAATGAAACATAAACACAGGTCAGAGTGACCCAAAAGCCAGAACTGGATGAACTCCAAGAGACCTTGTGTGCACGAGGAAGAAGAGTTGATGAAGACAGAGGGTCTTGACGACCCCAGACCCAATTCCAGGGGGTTGGACCAGGGGTGGGACTGGGACTGGACTGAGAAATTTGTAAAACAATGATTGGAGGGATCTTATTATAAAAGCCATGGAAACAAGAACTGAGACACATGCATGTCATCCTGTATTCCTGTGGGCTGTAGGCCCTGTGTTATTAAAGGACCTTTACTTTTATCTTACCCTACAGTAACGTGGCTCAGAGTCCTGTTTCTGGGGGGAAGGGTCATTCACAGCATCAGTGTAAATTATAATATCATGAACTGGAACAAGACTAGCATATGCACATTAAGAATTTTGTTATATAAGCATGAGCAACACCTGTTTCAGTATCATTCTTTCTTTGTTACCTTTTTTGTATAAAAGACTTTGCTTGTTTTCTAAAAGTGGTGTCAGCTTTATTAGAAGCCTGGCACCTTATTCTGCAGAATAGTAATGGAAACAAATGTCTCCAATCAGTATACTGATTCGGTCTTGCACACTGGATTAAAGAACACTGCTTTAGGGACAACCTAATAGGTTCAAAGGCATATGTGTATTACATACATTAATTATATAAAATAAAAGCTGAGAGCATTGCACTTTCAAAAAGTAAAAATAAAATCTATGAATTTTGTCTTGTATGAAAATAGCAGAATTTAAAGTTGATGCATATGTGCTGTAAAACACACTGTCGTGTTTGCATATAACAAGAAGCAGGACAGCAAGTCTTCTTGTATCATTTAGTTTGATCCTATGTAAAACAGAGGATGCAAATACTATTAATCCCTTCCTGTCTTTGACTTCAGGTGTCTTACTTATGTTTTTATTAGGTATTAATTAATTTCTTCATAAATCAAATAGTTCACTTTTGTGTCCCTGGTTCTCCTTTTATTCTTGCTGTGAACTTCCCTTTATTGGTTATAGAATAGAAACAAATCAGAAATCACCTCACTGTTAGAGAAATGAGAGCAGTTCCTTGAGTTCATTTCTCCCTCCTCAGATTCTGAGCAAAACTTAAAGAAGGAAGACAGTACCCTAGATGTCAAGAAGTAATTTGAACAGAGACTGCTGCCAGTCGACTTGTTATCTCAGAGATTCTTCATTACTTCATGTCCTCACAAAGCAAATGATGGCAGTGCATTATACAATTACGATGTTATGGAACTGCTATTCTTCTATAGTTTTTGGGGTTTTGTTTGATTTTTTTTTTATTATTATCGTGTTAGGAAAATGTTGAGTTAATGACAGCAAATTTAAACAACTGTGTAAGTATTTTTGAAAGGTCAAATTCTTACTACAGCATTTCAGAAACCTGTGTTAATAGAACTATTAAAACTGTATAACTCTACCTTTGTTAACAGAACTTAGTCAAATAATATAGGTTATACTCAGTAACTCCCAGTGAGATGTTGATAAAACCTCTTATGTTCTGTTCTTTACACCTTTGTAAGAGAAGTTCTTTCATTTTTAACTCTGCAGAGTTAGATTTTAATCTTTTGAGTTAAGAACTATCTCTTATTGCACAGTAGGACTGAAACTACTTATATTAATTACTGTACGTGAGATATACTGTGGTTCACATAAATAATACTAAAAAATATCTTTTAAATTTAAGCAACTTAGTCATGCTTATTTGTATATATTCTGCATCATATAAATTGTGGACCTGAACCATCAAAAAATGAGAGTGTAAGTGTCTGTTAACATAAATGTTATTCTTAGAACATTGAAACTTAATTACATAGACTGAGTTCCTTATGCAAAACATTTCAAGCCATGTTGACTGTTCTCACACTGATAAATAATAGGTGATGAGAACAGGCAATGAAAGGTGAAGCAATATATAACAAGTGCAAGAAAAGTTGAAGAAACGTCTGGCAATTCAATTTGTGAAGGAAAAATACAATGAAAGAGTGTTAATGTGAAAATATAGTCAAGGGAATGAAAAGGGTTGTCACACTTAATAGGATGTCATAAATACAGGTTTTGTACAACACTTTTAAACTAGATTTAAAATTCTTATAACTTTTGAAGGCATTCTTGGGTCATTACAGTTCCATGCAACCAATTCAATTTCATAAGGGCACAGCTACTTGCATTGAAGAATTTTGTGTCCACAAAGTCACTCATGTTCACAGTCAAAGCTCAGCAAAAACAAAATCCTTTTCCAGTTCAGCACTTGCATACTACTTTTATTCCTTACCAACATGTGGTGATACTCTATAAATCAGAGCTAATCAATAGATGCATTTTGAGCTACATGCTGTGGACACTAGAAAAGTAAAACCAAAGCTGACAAATTGCCTTGTACTGAGAACAACACCTATCTTAGCTCATCTCCCAGTGAAATGTACAAAGTTTTACCTTTTTATACCTATGGAGCTCCTGTGTACACTCTTCAAAGTGCTAAGTCTTGCTTTCTTTCCTGTCAGGTGGATGAAGTATGTTGCATATGTCCTATAATTCAGCAATGTGGAAGTTGAGACAAGTGAAGTAGATCAGGGATTGTTTTGTGACCATCTGTCTTGGGTTGAGCTGGCAAAATGCCAACTGTCCAGGACAGAGTGAAAAGTGTTCCTCCTCCCCCCAACCAGCTAAGGGAAAAAGAAGATGGAGAGGAAAAAAAATCCCCTCAAACCAAGGTTTATGCTGAAACTAACTACATGTATTTATACAGAAAAGAGAAAATTAGGAGAAATACAATATAACACACACTTACACAAGTCATGTATAACAAGAAATAATTTCCCACTTCCCAGTAAACACAAATTCTACCATTTTAACTACAAATCATTCTAGAGAAGTTGGTTCTTCAGAGACAGACTTAAGCAGAGAGAAAAGCTAAGAACAAACATTTTAATTCCCCAAGATAACATGATATTAAGCCGGTGCTCTGGGCTTGGGCCTCCCCATCCCTCCTGGGACAGCAGAGTGTCTTGCTGGCACCACAGCTGTGAAGCAACTGCCCAAGCCACACCCACACACCAGCTCTTACCCCTTTTGAGATGATGCAATATGGTATGGAATACAATATTATTGGCTAGAAGAAGTCAGCTGTTAGCTGGCTCAGTCCAGCTCAAGCCAGCTGACAATTTCAGGCCTAATCTGAACTTTAAAGCCTAACTTCTTGGCCTAGTTGGTTAAACCCATAACACCATCTTATGGCAAGATAGTTTCCTTATTCTGAAATAAATAAGGAAAGTAAATGTTTAGAGCAAGGTGGGTGTATCACCCAAGGCCAGTGCTCTGTGTGAAGATTGAGGGGTGTATAGACGTAATTTTACCTTGTTATCCTAATGGAGAACCAGAAGCTTGACCAGGTGTTGAAGGGTTCATAAGAGCACTATTATTAAAAATAAGAAGTTTTCAGATAAAGATTGATAAGAAAAGGGATTAGGGTATCCAGAGTTATCATTAAAGAATAGGATGACCTCTAATTATGTCAGTTAACTAGCGTATTGCTATCTTTAGAAGCCTTGGGGAAAATAGAAACTGTTTCTAAACATCCCTCTTTTATAGAGCTAAGCAGTGTCATCTGCTCTAGTCATTTTGCCAGCTGCCAGTTAGCTCTTTAACAGGCAGCTACTCCTACAGCAACCATAAAGATGGTCCCCATGGAACATGTCAGAACTAGAAAAGCATTGCTGATTGGGGAAATCTGTTGTGAAAGAAAATGAGGAAGGACTAGACCACAGCCTGAGAAATGTGATGGATACTGTGGAGGAAATTCTCACACTAATATTTTGTTGCATTTGAAAAGTAGAAGGTATGTGAATAAGAGATTTAAATGCCTTCTATGCATTCAGAATAGGGCACAGTTTTAGATCAAGGCTTCTCTTAGGCAAAGCATCTCTACAAGGTAACATCTGAAGGCATGTTTAAACTACACATTCTGAGTAGCAATAGACTAAAAAATGTGATTTATGGGGTTCTGTTCTGAATAAAAATCTAATTCAGTTGTTGTTTATCCAGAAGGAATATGTTGGTGCTTTTGTTGTTATTTAGTCCACAATAGTTATGCCTTATAGTATGACAGAGGTTTGAACGTAAGATGGGATGTGATGCATATCTGCTATGGAGGTTTCACTGGAAAAAAAATCAGAAGAAAATACAGATTTATGGCTCCTACATGGCTCCTACATCTCCCTGAGTTCATATCACTGCAGGAGTGATAAGCCCCTGCCTTTCACAGAGCCACCACCCTTTCTCTTTTAGAGGCAGTTGCTTTGACAGAAAACATAATAGACTCAGAGTGAAACACACTGATGTCTGGCCTCAGAAGCCACCATGACTTATAGCTGTGCTTAAAACCCTTTCTCTTCTCTTCTCTTCTCTTCTCTTCTCTTCTCTTCTCTTCTCTTTTCTCTTCTCTTCTCTTCTCTTCTCTTCTCTTCTCTTCTCTTCTCTTCTCTTCTCTTCTCTTCTCTTCTCTTCTCTTCTCTTCTCTCTTCTCTTCTCTTCTCTTCTCTTCTCTTCTCTTCTCTTCTCTTCTCTTCTCTTCTCTTCTCTTCTCTTCTCTTCTCTTCTCTTCTCTTCTCTTCTCTTCTCTTCTCTTCTTCTCTTCTCTTCTCTTCTCTTCTCTTCTCTTCTCTTCTCTTCCCTCTTAGACTTCCTTCTGTGTAACATAAAATAGCTTTCAGAAGGAAAATACGATGTTTCTGTGCTGAAATATCACCCTTAGAATGTGAGTATTGAAAGAAGTCATCTTAAAACAGTCTAAGAAGGCTCTTCTGTAAACAATTAAACCCTTAAGATTTCATTCGGTTTAGAAAGATTCAAGGGAAAGGAAGTACCTTTTCTTCAGTCCTCTGAGGTGGATTTTTTCATCAAAAGGTGAAACAGGAGGTAGGTTTTACTGCTTTCTCATGTCCTTGCAGAGGTAAAGATATAGGATATTTTGAGTTGTATTCTGTATACAGATTTTCTCATACAACATTCTTAGTATGCTTATACTACTTTATACATTATATAATGGTATGCAGTATTGTACTCTGTAGAACTTTTCTTTCCTACATCAGAATATATGATTGATATATATATATATAATATATCATATATATTTAGTCAACCTTGGGAATAGGTTGATAAACAACTATATCTCTATTTGTTTTTCTTTTAATTTAAATCCACAGCCAATTTGCAAGATGACACTCACCAATCATACATACATCTTGCCAAGCAGTAGTAGATACCATGTAGAAAAGAAGAGGGTTTTACTTTCACATCCAGTGGATTTTATTGAATGTACAGATGGTAATTTGAAAAGGCTTAAGTTTGGGGAATATTTGGCTTCATTTTTATAGCCATAGTTACTTTTCTAAATTATAGATAAGATACTGAAATTTTCAAATTGGTATTGTAGACTTTCTTGCTTTTTTTCTTTTAAAATTAATACTATGCACAATTAATTGTGACATGTAATTTGAAGATACCCTGGTTTATTTTCATAACAATGTAGTGAAAGCAGCCACTTATATACATCTAGAAAAAATCTACCATAATTAATATTTGTTATGAGAGTGGCAGTGAACTGCAAGTGGCATGTAATTGAAAAAAAAAATAGCAGCAGTAGAGGAAATAACCTTGTCAAGACAGAGGCCTTAGGAGAAACTCACTATGCAATGCTCTGTTTCTTGTCAAAGGTGTTAATAAATGAGGTATACAGCAGAAAAGCAGTACTATTAAATGACATGATTTTGGATGGATCTTCTTCTAAGAAAAGAAGAACAGGGCTTAATTCCTGGAGGCTATGATGGGATTGTAGTGAATGCATTACACTTATAACTCTGTTGTCCTGTTCTCCCAATTACACCTAACAAGAATGTGATCATGCAAGGGCATTGCAGCCCCTTTTCAGTTTAGCTGTCTTTATGCAGATGGAAAATAGGTTGGGTGGCAAGGTATGTGTTATGTTAGTACATGTATATGTGCTTTGAGCCATGGTGCCACTGGATCTCCCAGCTAAGTGTGGTAGTTTGAGAGACTCTTTCTGGTCCTCTAGTTTAGGCATAGCTGGAGGGACTTGGTAATTGCAATATTTGTTTTAGACTTTTAAGAGAATTCACAGCTGGAGCTACTACTCCTACCACTATAGAAGGAATTTAAGGCTTGACCTGGACTCACAACATCCAGCTGTCTGAATGGGAGACCTCTTTTAATTCATAAGTAATCACAGATTTTGTTAATGCTGATAAATAGGCTAAACATCTTACACTTAGGGTGAAAGAAAGAAGCAATGTAACTCCACGGGGAGTAAATTAGATGGAAAAATAAGTCAGAGTAAAAAGCTCCTCATGGGGAATGAGAGAGAATGATTTCTGAGGATTAATAAAAGAAGAGCAGTTTTATTTTCATGATATGTTTTCCTGTATGTGTATATGAAGAAAATAAAAAGACAAAAGAAAACACACCAACCAACCAACCAACCAAACAAACAAACAAACAAAAAGGAAAAATACCCATAATTTGTGCCAAGAGGGGTAAAAGGATTCCTTAAGTCATAGGGCTGTCTAGAAAAGTAGCCTTGGAAACCCTCTCATATTTTTTCATATTCTTTGAGAAAGGAAGATTTCATAGAGAGGGTTTGTTGTTTGGTTTTTTGTTTTTTTTTTTTTTTAGTTTTAGTAAACAACAGTAATAGCCTTTGTTTTCCTCTCCCCTCCAGGCTAATTCTAACAGAGAACAATACAGCAGGATGGTGGTAGACTGGACAATACCAGACAAGAGTGAGTGCAGGAGAATATGGTTTCAGACTATGCTGTCAGGGCTTTGGTCCCCCTAACACAAAATTCCTGTTAATGTCTAACAGATTTATTTATTTGTCCATGTTGAACACACTTTATCATTTGTGTTCCAAACACTGAAAATTTTACCCATAAAAGAACCATTTTGATTTAGAATATTGCAAAAGTTAATGTCCCATTACACAGTAAACTATAACGCCATTATCTTGCTAGTATTGCAATAAATGGCAATTCATTTCCCTATTATGAAGCATCTGATCTCAAGTCAAGAACTTTGTCATAGTGCAAATGTTAGAACATTCAGAGTATGTTACACACTGACATAACAAATGTCCTCAATTTTTATGCTGTTATAGTGAAAAATCAATCATCTGGGTGTCAGAGATATCCATGGTCAAAATAAAAAATTAAATAATTAGTCAGAGTTTTGCCATAAAGTGCATGAAGAAGGTAGAGTTAGTTTTGAAGGATGTGAATAATTAGCTGCTACTTGTTGTCTAAGGGTAGAAGACTAAAAAAGGAATAGTTGGTGTTAGTAAAGATCAGGAAAAAACCTGATGCTGGGTAATGAAGAAATTTCTGGATTTGCTTAGGGTGGGACCTAGGCTGAACTGCATTGCAAAACAAGGAATTCTGACTTTGGGCAGAAAGAGCTGAAAATATGGGAAAAATCTTTCTTGTTTATTTGGATATTGATGTCCAAAAGCTGTAAGATTTTATGGGTTCTTTGCCCTATATTGTTTTTCTTGGTTTATGAAGAAAATAAGAACAGTATGCATGAAATTAGGTAATTTGCACAGGGTTGAACAGAAGACTGTCATGTGGAGCTGGAGCAACAAACAGATGGACTTAGATAACCAGGTGTTTGGAAAGAACTGAAAGGCAAATTCAAGCTTGAGGAGAATGATTGTAAATCAATGACTGCTGGATTACACTTTTCTCTAGTGCTGGAATGGTCCTGATATGCTTGGGTTAACTAAAACTTTATATATTACATGGGCTGATGGTAATCAGACTGGGGTTTTATGGAAATAATTTCATTCTGATGTTTAAAACAAATTATTTTCTTAGTTCAAGAAAATAGCCTGCTGGATGCATAAGCACTTGGGTAACAGAGTCTGATTAATCTTCGTGTCTTGCACCAGAAGAGCCATTTAATTTAAACTTAATAGAAGGTTTTGTTTTGCAAAGTAATTTTGATTATTTTATTCAGCGAGGGTTTTATTTCCGTGTCACTGGGAAAAGAGCTGTAGGACCTTTTTTATGGTTTTATTTTTAAAGTTACCAAAAAATTCCAGTTGTTAAGATTTGGGCAATTACAGATATCAAGATGGAAAGCTAAATTCTGTGGCGCTTTTTCCCCTCTGTGTAATTACTGTCACACAAGTCCAGTGGTGCTGTGAACTCTATGCTGCTAATAGGGTGCTGCTACAGTTCCCTTCAATAGACTGATTCTAGATAGCACTGGATTGATCTTCTGGCTTCAAGGCTGCCTTACTAAAAGTAAACAGTAACCAGCACTTGATCTGCTTTGTTTCCTTGTCAAGAAACTCTTGCAGTCATTTTCTCTCTACACAAGGAGGGTAACAACCAGCTATGGCTATCAGATTCCACCATCATGTCCACAGAAAAAAAATATACCAGTTCAGTCATAAGACTGTCTAGATGACACCTATGAGGAGGGGAAAAAAAAGAAAATTTCATCTCTCAAGTCAGTCCATTGGTTCATCTGTGCAGAAAGTTCCTGTGGAGTTCCTGGACCACCCAAGGAACTCTTGAATAAATGCACTTTGTGTGCACACAGTCACAGGCCTGACACCACACCAAGCTGTAACTATTAGAACAACTGAATTCCTCTCTTGTGGTTACAGCATAAAGTTTACAGCTTTTGTCACATGGGATTGAGTACCCTGAAGGATGATGAAGTAACATCTCTCCTCAGGAAATGAGTTTGTGCTCATTCCATGTCTGAAAGAATCCAACTTTTTCTATACCCCTGAAAAGACTCTGAATATAGGTCTGAGGATTCACTGGGCCTTCTAGAAGTATTCATTACCTTATTTGTCTTTTTTTTTTCTACTTTAAAGACCTGGTTTACATCTTGCACCCACTACAATTCTGGTTTAAATCCTGAACTCTAAACAAGCATGCAGTATTGGGACATAGTACATTAAAAATGAACCAAACAAAAGAAAACAACATAACAACAATACAAAATTAAAGAGTTGGCCAGGTATAGAGCTACAAGAAGAAAGACTCCCCCAAAAGACGGAAACATTGTCAGTCACCTGAAACTGGCTGTGAGGTTCTGATTTGACAAAGGGGAAATTTGTCCACCTTGAGCTTAATAAAGCACTGGTATGTGTTGTCCAGAGACATTATAGAATCTCTGTCCTTACAGGGTTTGACAGCCCAATGGACAAAGTCCTGAGCAATTTACTTTATTCAGTGTGTGTAAAAGAGTGGATATGAGGATTTCTTGAGGTCCTTTCCAAGCTGATTTATTCTATGATTCTGTGGTTCTGTGAGAATTGGAGAAAATAAGAAAAGGAAACAAGAAGATAGCCATCTGAAGATGTGCAGAAAATATGTTTTAATAGCTTAAATCTTTTTTTTTCCCCACTCCCTCTTTTTTTTTTTTAATCTCAAAATGGAAGCAAATATCTCAGTGGATTTTCTGTTGCAGTAAAAACTGACTATTAACTAGAATATTGCTTGCAAGTCTTCTTTTATGTTAGCAGAATTGCAGGCTTGGTTTAGGCCTTTTAAAAGTACATGTCCACACTGTAAACAGTGTCATTTGCTCAAGATGAAAAATGAAAATTAATAACATCCATCAAAAACAAAAGAGCCAGAGAAAGTGGCAATAATACTGCAAAAAGTTTTGACCTTTGTTTACTTCAGCTTTGCAGCTATAGCACTATAGCAGCTTTTTCATAAACACTTTCCATGTAATAGAGTTACTTCTGCAGGAAATCTGGAATAACATTAAGGCAAATTTAGTTCAAAAAGGACTTTTTTAATCTACTTTATAGGACAGGATCAGGTCCATAAATCATAGCAACTCTGATCTGAAGGGAAAAAGATTTTCCAATGTCATACACATTCCTAACAGAATGAATTGCCCAAGGAAGGTATTTATGAAAACACTAACCAAAAGTATGAGCCAGAAGAAATCTTCTGTTGAAATTGGGATAATAGATCAAAGTGACAGAAATAAGACAGTAGGGTTTCTTTTAATCACTAAGTTCTGTGTAATTAAATGTGGCATAACCAAAGAGACTTTTACTGTAAAGAAATGAAAATATAGATGTGTTTACATGTTTGCTATCATACATCTTTAGTAAGAGTGAAAAATAAAATTATAAGAGAGGCAAAAGTATGTTTGTTTTCTTCATGGGTAAAGCATAAAGCCAGGACTTTGTTCCATGTGTCTGTTTAGGACCAAGCAATGGTCTTTAAAGTAGGAGTTCTCTGGTCACAAAGCAAAACAAGGTAGAGTGACAACACATCATTTCACTTACTAGGTCATGCAAGTCAGAAGCGGAGCTATGAGTAATTGTGAATGTTTACATGTATTTGATAATTATGTTGCCATTCGCAGACAGTGTTCAGTGTGAAATAAAAGAAATCATGGAATATTTCACATTTCCTCTTGAAACTCAGCAACATATTTGAGGAAAAAACTAATTTCTGTCAAAATGTTAAAAATGCCATGGTCCAAATCATTGACATTAAAAACTGAATAGTTTAGTGATGAGGGCTATAAGTCTACATGGTAGGATAACAAACACTGCAACCAGTGGGTAAAACAGGAAGCTGTCTTGAAGCAAACACAGTATCTGAGGATGTTTTAAATATTGCTTCTTGAAATGATTATATGCACTGCAGAAAGTTGATTTATCACATGTGATATTCAAGTGTTTTCATTGCTGCTAAAACAAATAAAAACCAGCAAAAGCATTTCTTTATTCAAAAGAAAGTCGACTTTCATGAGTTTCTAAGGTTATAAACCACCTTGACATATGCCTGACCTTGATATACCGTCTGATTTCCAAAAATTTCTGAATATATCTCACTACATATTTTGCTGTTCTTTCAAGGGTGATCATTTAAACAACTTTAAAATACCTTTTGTCAAAATTCAAAACTTCTTGCTCAGTGTAAATCCGCAAATCAACATATAATTAGTTGGAAGACTGACTGCAAGATTTAACTCCTTCTATTTCAGCTTGCTTACAGTGAAGACAGTTAGCTTTCCAGAGTGCTGCTGAGTAACCTTCTCCTTTGCCAAGTTTTTCCCTTTGCAGCTGTCTGTCTCATTTCCTTCTCCATTGACTTGAACGATAATGACGAGGGAATGGAGGTATGAAACATTATCATACTGATTCATAGGTAGCAAAGCGAATGTTTTAGAGCCATCTCTCACTGGCTGAAGTGTTTCACCTTTACTTATGTCTGTATGCTGAGGGGAAATATTGGTAAGAATGTGAGATAATACAGAAATATAGGCTAGAATTAGTCTGGGAAGCTTTCAACAACATTCTCAATTTTTAGATAGCTGTTTCAGAATATTGCTATTTTAGGAAGCTGGCAGTGATGGATGCCTTTGATTAACATCTAGCCTGGTGCTCTCTGTGTATACTTCTAAAACTAACTGTGGACTTGAACAATGATGTTTTCTGTCTCTTTGTCTCAAAGCAAAGTATGTAGCTCCTGGTAAAGAATTGTGAAGTTTATATCTCGCTGGATTAAAATTGTCTTTGGGAATGTTTAAGAATGTAAAGCCAGGGGCGTCCTCCTGTTTGTCCCTTGAAATCTTTACAACTGAACAAATCCACCAGTTGTGCATAATCACAGATACAGTGACCAGTCTCTTTGCAGTAATATTCACCAGGTCTTCCGTGGGCTGCAGTTTCAGGACAGTCATTTTAAAAAGAAAACCTCCTACTTTCTGCCATTAAAAAAAATAAATGGTTTTCTAAGTATCACAAGCAATATCTGCTCTCGCACACACAGATATCTGAAGAAAGTTAAGTCTCTACATCTCCTCTGTGTGTGTTTGAAGAATGCTGAAATAAAAATTTTACAGCCTTTATTTAAGACAATTCTACCCCATCATAAAATTCCATAATTGATTTGGAGCATGTTGTCCTTTACCTTGGGACATATGAGGGAAATAGTCAATTTTTTGGTCTTGATTACTTAGGTACAACAATATGGTCACATCTACCAAAAGCCCCAGGGAAGTTAAGTTTTCAGTTGCATGTGAGTATCAGTGGGAGTTGAACATTTTTAAAATTATATTCTGTGCCACAGAAATTACTCTGGTTTTATATTATGTTTTGAGTCACCACTGTTTAATCATCATAGCTTTTTGTTTTCACTTGTGCACTTCCCACTGCAAGTTATTTATAGAATAAATACACTGCAGTTAGGTTGCTATGTGACAGCTTTGTTTGCACTCAGGTTTTTTAGTGTTTCTATTGGACAGGTATATTTGTACAATTTCATCCAAAAGCTGCACTTTGAGTGGAATTGTCCAAGACAAAATGACTTAAGCTTACCTTAATTGTGAACTGGATGTAACAACCTATGAAAATTTTCCATATCATCTTCAGACTAAAATGTTAGTGTGTTAGTTACAGACAGTAGTCCACTTTTGTATGAACAGACATAAAAATTATCTCACCAGAAATTGCAGTCTTGTAGTATGACTTGAAAACACAGGGGAACCAGGTTGTCTGTCTGTGCCTACCTACTTTGGAATCACCTTTGCTGTAAATGCAAGCACACTAAAAAATTACCATCTGGTCAGAGAAGCCAACTAAGAGGCTCAAGGGGACCGCCTACCTAACCTTGCTAAGACTAGTGAAAATCCAGCGCCCTGTATTAGATGTTCTGTGTTTAGCTCCCAGTGGCAGGAACAAGACTGAAATGGAGTGTCGGAGGAGACCCAGGGTTTATACAGTGGCAAAAATACTACAAGAGATGGATAGACGAGGACGCCAAAATCCAGGAACGCGGCTCCCCGAATATGGAAGCTCTGAGAGAGATTTATAAGGACTCAATAAGCTCACACCCTACATTGATGCTTCCCCAGTCTAAATGTTATACCCTTAATGTGGCTACCCTGGTTATTTTTCCCTTAGTAGTTCCTTATCCAAGTTTCCTCTTCCCACAAAACCCTCCGGGTCGCATCCCCCTGTCCTGGCCCAACCCGGCCATGGGGGCGGTTGCCGGCGGGGCCACCCACGAGGCGTTGCTGGAGCCCGGGCGGGGGCTGTCCCTGCCTCGGAGTGCCGGAAGCCCTATGGTAGAATTTCCCCGCCCACCTCATTCTCCCATTGGTCCTTTTGCCGCTCCTCCCCTCCCTCCTTCCCTTCGTTTGCATGCACCCAATGAAGTGCGTTACTCCGCCCCGTCTCCACCCCTCTTCCCTGCCTACATCCGGGGAATTCCCATGCTCTCCTTATAAGCCAGCACGCGACATTAAACTTGGCTTTTCCTCGTGGACTCCTGGAAAATGCGGAGTTGTTCCGTTCAGGGCAGTCGCCGGGCCGGGGGCGGGAGGAGCCGACCTCGCTTCTAAGGGGCCTGATCCTAGGGAGCCCTGCTTGCTGCTTTCCTAGCCTGGCTCCTGGAAGCAGAAACCTCTCCACCGTATCGGTGGTTATTTACAATCCGCTGATAATGGAGAAGTAAAAGTAAAGTAGTAAGAGAAAAACCGGCATAATGATTTATGGACATGATGTGTCAGCTGGCACGGATTTCATTGTATTATACTGAAAATAATGTTTGCAACACATACTTGATTTAAATAAAGTCATATCCAATTTCCTAATCCCCCTTTGTATTTAACATCTTATTTACAGGAAAATTCATGACTTTTGTAGCATATCTGCAGGCAATAGTATTGCTGTTAAAACTTAAATCTGGGTAGAAGCATTTTAAAGTTATCAAACATACACAATGTCTTCATTGTTATCTGCTATTTCTCCTGGTAGTAATATTATGTTGGCACAACACACAAGAAGCATGTTAGCTTTCATTAAAAAAAAATATTCTCACTAGTCAACAAAAATTCATCTTAAACTACTTTTTTTTTTAAGAAATATTATTTCGCCCTCTGAAAGCTTAGTTGACTTTCACTAGGAATCATAGCACACTGTAAAAAAGTCATTAAAAGCTTATTTTCATTAACTGTCAATTTATCAGTAAACAAAGTGCTTACTTAATATATTTCCATCATAAATTATGTAAGAATCTTTTTGATTGTTTAAGAAAGCAGAAGTCTTACTTCCTTGCCAAAGAAAGCTCATATACATCCTCATACCCAGGCCATAAATGACATAAACAAGGTGGAAAGAAACCTGCTTCACTGTTTGGCACTTCAATGTCCATTGTAAGTTTAGGCAAGTCTCTGCAGTACTTTAACATATATTGTTGCATGAAGTGAAACAGAGAAGAAGCAAAAATTATCAGTGGAGATTCAACCCTTTATTTTAAGAAAAACAGCTTTCACACCACAATTCAGAGCTTTGACAAAGTGGCATTCAAAGAAGGGGGGTAAGATAAGTCTCTATGATGTCTATTATTCAACCCTCTCTGGTTTAATATCACCATAACAGTGTTTTGGAGATCAGATTTCAAAAAGTTCTTGATGATAATGCATGACAGTTTTTTTTATTTCAACATCACAGGAGGGGTTGAAACTAGAACTCAACAACAAAATGAAGAGGGAGACATATGACATCAAAACGTCTGACAAAGCCCTCCCTTTCTTGCTCTCTTCCTTAAATAATTAAATTTGGGGGTTTTCTGCAATATTTTTAATCAACTTCAAAATTAGCCTATCAAAACTATTTTTATTAATATTTCAGAATAAATAATTTGACTGGTCCTATTTGCAGCACATGCACTTACTTTGTGGTTTGACATCACTGTAACCTTTTCCTGCGTGACAATATTCTGCTTGAAATTTTAGGATGCAACTCATTATCTACAGTTATCTGTCAGATTTGGTGTATGAAAACCACCTTGGTTTGTTCTCCACCTGTGTAGCCTCTTACACAGAGCGCTGTATCAGTATGGACAAGGTGGTTCATGTACTTCAGTATGGCAACAACATGATAATTGATGACAGAGCTGCTTACCTTTTCTTTGAAAAAAAAAATGCCTCTGTGTCCTAGTTCAGCAGGAGGGACCAGCTAACCCTGTGTGGGGGTGATCAAAGCTGTGTATTCCACCCCCTCTATTCATTCCCCAAGGACAATGGGCCATTAGCAGCAGCTGCCCAGGGAGCCATTATCACCTTCACACTCAGCCTGAGGGGGGCGGAGCTGCTAATGGGCCATCAACAGTTCAACACCCCCTGGCTCCCAGAGTTAATCACCCATTGTGTGAGTCCCCGCCCAGGGGGAGGGACTGGGTGCTCCCTGAGGGTACATAAGTGGTGGGTAAGAAGACCTCAGGAACCTCTTGTCGGATCCAGAGGAGCAGCAGGACCTCGACAGGAGGAGATCCCTGCTCTCACCCAGACCACAGCCCTCACCTGCACCAACAGGTTTTTCTTTTCCTTTTGCTCTGGACTTGGGGGAGCCACAGGGGTCTCAGCACAAGGGCAAACAAACCCCCTTGGGTTTGTGCCCCAGGACACTGGGTTATACTGCTGGGGTTTTGTGAGTTGAAAGCAATTTCCCTTGTGTGTCAGTGTTGTTATTGTAATATTATTATTAAATTTTAGCTCTGACTTATAATCTCTCTCGTGGTGAGTTCATTTCCCCTGCTGGTTCACCTTTAAACCAGCACACTCTGCAAGGGCAAATTCAAACTCCTTCTTTCCATGGTTTTCACATCAACAAATATTCTCTAATTCGTCCTCAATACAGTCCCATTCTACCGTTTGACATTGCAAAATCAGGAAAAGAGTCAATTAATTGCTGAGTCCACTCTTGACTTATGGCTTATTCAGTTCATTGCACCAGTAAGTAATTCACACAGAGTATTTGCAGAACAAAGCCATATATTTTATGAGGCCATTTTCTGAGATACCTTTAAAAATTCCTTTTATCAGATTTCTTGGTTATGCTATATTTTTTTTCAGACAGCAGTGAATTCTACATATTCTATTGTATTCAGGCATAAAAAAGAATCTCAAAGGACAATCTAAACACAGAAATCTGTCCATAGAGATTTTCAATTTCCCCAATGCTTTACATTAATATATATAAATATGTATCCTGTATGAGATTGTCAAAGATTAATTTTAACTATAAGGCAATACAAGAATGGTTTATGAAAAGTGTCTTGGGGTCTTGAGAGAGTTTGATTTTCATATAATTTTAGCAGTTTATCCTGAATCTTGTGAAAAGTTTTGTTCTAGTGTAACCTTTATTACTTACCTTTTTCTATGGTAAAAGAATGCATAATAATTTCCCCTTTGTTATTGCCCTCTCTGATCTGACCTTCAAATGTCAGACTTTCTGCTTTTTGATCATGCATATAATATGCACCTTGACTCACTTATGTGAAGCTATGTCAGGCAAAGGTCCTTTCACGATTCAAGATTTGAGTGAAGTAATCATATTATATCTGTCATTAACACCAAAAGAGCAGATCTTTTAGCCAAACTTAGCATGTTTTTTACTGATGTAAAATAAAAGTGGCAGAAATACAAAAAAAACAAATGCAGCCTAAAGCACAAAACCAAATGTAATATATGCTCATTTTCAGACACTAGTGGTTGAGCAAAGTCAAATTGGATTGTTTAGAAGCTAAAGTAATTGTCTTACAAGTACACTTCAGTCTTTAGGCTATATTGTATTTCATGCTACAAGTGTTTTCAATCCTGGCTCAATGCCTGCAAAATATACTTAGCACTATTAATTATTGTGTGTTAGCATAAAAAGCCAAAACATTTTCTTCCTTACATAATTATTTAGCACCAATGACTGCAAATTCTTAAGCATCACGTATCTTTAATTTATTTTATTATCAGTTGAAATCTTTATTTCAGTAAGAAATGTTCATTTGTTCCCAGGGTAGCTCATCATAATGTTGTTTCCAATTTTGAAAAGTGGGAGAAGGTGAAGATAGGTGGCTAATAAAGGAAGCTTATGCATAAAATCAAAACTTTTTTGTGAGACTGAATATTTTCAGAGACCATGAACTCCGTATAGAACTCTCTAAATGAGAAAAAAAAATAAGGCGGAGTTTAGAAGCCCTCATTTTCTCCATCCACTTAGCTGTCTAGATCAGAAATTCCATGCTTTACTGAGGCAAAAGGAGTTATGTAGATGCAATATAGCTGTAAATGAAACTCAGATTGCAGAAGATTTAAGTTTGTTACAATCTCAATTTTGTTTTCCTTAGTATTTCTTTACAAGTGAAATCTTGAAAGTTCTTTTTCTTGAAATATTCCGTCAGCATAGAACATCTAATTCAAAAACTTCAACAAAAAAGTATTCCCAAGGGTCAAAAAAAAAATTCCTGAAGTTACATGATCAGTGTTGAATTTTCTCGTTATTGGCAGAAAAGGAAAGAAACAAAATTTTTCAAGCACAAGCTGCTAGGAAGATTGATCACTTAATTTCTTGAAAGAGCAATTGTACTTATTCTACTCTCTACATTTTTACACAAATTTCTCTCAAAAGTTCTTCAGCACTACCAAGCTTTACATGCTGTAAGTACCAAATGAATGGAATTACTAAATAACTAGAATTTTTTTTTTTCTGTTTTAAATTCATATAGGCTTAGAGACATAATGAGTGCCCAGAAATGAGACTATCTGATGGAATAAAAATACCAATGTCTGAATGATTCCATGTCATTTCCATATAGGAAGAAACCTGAGCTGTACACTACTAGATGAAACTATCATCTTTACTTTCCAATGAAACCAGGATACCCAGGTTATTGCAGAGTGCTTCAGGGAATCCCATACTGAAGATGCCTGGAAGCCAAGGATTGAGGAACATCCCACAATGCCAACTCACTACTCAGCAGTCTCTGGTTTTATGTAACTAACTAGTGCTAGACAGGATTCACCAGAATATCCCAGCAGTATAGCCAACTGAAAAAAAGCAAATGACTGCTAAGGTATAATAGTCTTCTCCACTCTGCTTTTTCACAGATTTTGTTGTTGTCACTGCTATTTTTACTTGGAACATTTTTAAAACCAGAAATATTTTAGTAGAGTTTAAATATAAACCTTTTTTTAAAAAAAAGGAAGAGAGAAATCCAACTATTTTTAAGATAGTTTATTTTGAAAGCATTGTATATAACTTTTCACATTTACAGTTTTTATTCTTGATGTTGTCAAACATTTTTTTCATTTATATCCCTTCAACTAATTATATATTTGGATTAATGGTTTTCATTAAGAATTATTGTTACATTTTCGTGAATGATGACTGTTCCCTTTTTCTCTTGGGAAGGAAACTGATTAATTTTATCTGAAACTCTTGCAAACTCCTTTCAAACACATGTGGGTGACTGTATCATAATAGACATGTCATTACTCAGTTTGAAGAAAATTTGTGCTTGGGAAGCACTACGATACCCTGGTGGTTTAAGATTTCCCAGAAATAATAAGCTTGCAGGCAGGAAAGAATATATAATTAGTGCTTTTGTCAGAAAGCTTTTCGGTGGAAGGGTAACCTTAGGCTAAATGTGGGAGATATAGAGTCTATATGTGTGTCCTTAAACTGCAGGGAAGAACTAGACTGTTAAAGGTTTTGTCCTTTCAAGGTATCCTGCTATGATATTTATTTCACCTTAAACTGAAGAACTGAATGCCTGATTTAATAGGTGGCTACTCTTATGTCAAAATTTTCAAAGTAATCTGTTTTAAAAATGGGATTTAAGAAATTTTTCTCTTGTCCTGGTTCCAGATAGAATAGGGTTAATTTTTGCAGTAGCCAAGAGGGTGCATGGCTAGGACCAGGAGGTTATTCTATACCACCTCACATCATTGCCCGTGCAAGGAACTGTTTTCCAGGGAGGTCATTCCTGTCGAGAAAACATGGCAGAGGGAGCTGTGGGCTGGTGCAGGCTGTGGTCAGGTCACATCAGGTGGGGCTCAGTGAGCATTTTGTATTGAATCACCTCTCTTTCCTACACTTTTGTTGTTAATATTGTTGCGGCTACTGTTCATTTTCTTATCTCATTGATCTTATCAGTAAATTTTTCTGATCTCAACACATGATTTTCACCTTTTGTGCCTCCAATTATCCTCTCTGGCCACCTGTGAGGATGGGGTGGAAGAGGGAGAGGGAGCACAGGTAATTGGCAGTGGAGTTTGGAGAGTTTTGGTGAGAGGACTAAATTGTGGAGTACCTTCCCTAAACCACAACAACTACTAACCTAGCTAGTGAAACTTAAAAATCACATCTTACTACTGATCATCACTGGAAGCAGTTCAGATTTGAGTATTTAACTGTTCACAACCATGAAACTAAAATAATTATATGAGTAAGAGACAGATTTAAACTGCAATTGATTTAGTTAAGCCATGAAACCCTATTTTATTCACACTGGGTGTTAGTAATGGATGGAAAAGGGAATTCAGGTTTTATCTTGCTGTTCCTTTTAGGAACAGTAACGTGGGTCACTGACCCGTGCACCTGGTTATAGCATATGGATGCATATTTGTCACTGACAGTGCACTGACTTCCAGTTTGCTCAGTGTCATTTGTCATAGCTTTTTGTGAACAACATTAGGAGAGCCTGATCTGTGCTACAGCCATTGGTTGTGAGTGATGTCACTCCAAAAAAGTCTAGAATGGTGCATGCTATAACAAACACAGTATCTGAACAGTACCTCTTATTTGACTGGGGGAAGCAGCTACTTTATAAAATGCAAAAGAAATTGAGTCGAAGATCGCAATGCTTCCAAATTTGTTATAAAAGATTATAATGTTTATATCTGTTTATGAAAAGGTGAAAGATCTATACAAATGAGAAAAAAACAGTAGCAGACTAATTGATAGTGTCTCTAATATTCTGAAAATAGTGTGCTTTAATTTCAATAAATCTGTTAAAAAGTGGATTGCCTTACCTGAAAGAATAGGTCTAACTCCAGTGAAGAAACTGAGGTTTGTCAAATGTGGAACTGCCATTCTGTCTTTTCATTACATGATTCTACTTTGTAATGTATACAGGTTCAGTTCACATTACTACTAAACCTTCAAATAACAGTGTTACTTCCCTGCAAAGGTGCATGCTATTTTCAGCAGTGCTCTATATCTGTCTGCAGGTAAATATCTCACAGGCAAAACAGTAGTCAGTGACTCTTACCTATATGCTACTGTATTTGTGTGTTTGCAGAAATTAAAAAAAATATAACAGGAAGCTGTGAATAGCTTTTGCTTTTTGGTATTTCCCTGTGTTGGCTCTTTTGGAGTTACATGGATGAGGAAAGTATATCTGTAGTTTTGAGAGATATTTTGCTACATAGCTTAACAATACTGTTAGATTTCCCTTATCAACTGCTAAGAGTTTCCTGCTTTCTTAACGTATGCATTCTGAAAAATAATGTTCTGATTGCTTTTCATACCTTTGATAAACTGCAAGGTGCACCTTATTGGGCTCTATCCTTGGACCTGTCAATTCTGAGAGACAGTTACACAGCTGCCACTGCATCAAGATTGCTCATGTGCCCTGAAGAGCAGACCTTCGTGTATCTTCAGAAAAAAAAAATAACACTGGCAAGATTATCATGAGAGAAACCAAGCTTTTCAGGATGCAAGGTGAATTACACAATTAAAAAAAAAAAAGAAAATTTGAAATACTGTATCTACTTGAGCTTGGCAAAGAAGTACAAGAGAAGGTTTACAGGTTTGTACAGTGAAAGGATAGAAGTGTGTAACTCATACAGTATATTTTGACCCATACAGAACTGTTGTGTGAATGCAGCCAGCCAGGTCCAGAGCAGCAGGAAATAATGACATCACAGCAGTAGGAGATGTGCATTGGTTGGGACCCTGAGTCACCAGGGTAAGGAGCTGCACGAGGAGTGGAGCAGATTGTGTTCAAGGAGAGGGGATGAACATGAGGTTGACAGGGACTTCACAAGAAACCCTGGGGAAGGAAGATCTGAACCCTGTGATGTAGCAAAGGAGGGACAGAGAAAGATTATGCTTGAATGAGTGATGGGTAAAGACTCACAAGTTGGGAAAGACATGAAGCTTGTGACCTCTGGCAGTAAAAAAAGGCTCCTTATCTACCCTCAGATCTGAACTTACAGCATTACTAGTAATATCCTGTATAAGTTAACAAGCTCCATTCAGAGAGGCCATGGAGTGAGCTGGGCATGCACAGAACACTAGAACAAAAGGGAAATGAAGGATTTTGGTGGTTAGAGGTCCTGTTTTGCAGTATGGGAGCATGCCACATCTGACCAGAGGTGCTAGGTCACTCTGCTTGTCATGAGGTTTGCTGTTTGCAAACATCATGGACTGGGTAGGAAGGAGCATTTCAGTGAGACTGCCAAGGGTTTTCCAGCTCTGAGGCTCCCTTTCATTTTGTCTGTGTACATCACTGCTGAAGGAGACCTGCAAAAAATCAGGAGGGGCTACAGTAATGTGGTGATAGAGATAAGGACATGGAAGGGCAAGTGGTGTTCACCTCAGTCCTGCTACGGACAAAGAGTACTTAGGTAGGAGTGGATGCACAATAATGAGTTAGCAACTGCCTGGAGTCATAGGTAGTGCCTTGGTTTCTGTTACCATAGGTCCCTTTTTGATGAATGAGAACTGCTAACAAGAGATGGGACACATTTGACAATGGTGGCCTAAAAGCATCTTTGTCCACGGTCTTGCTTGTTTGTTGAGGAGAATTTTAAACCATATGCACTGAGAATGATGATGACAGTTTGCAGGTAAGAGAAAAGATGGGGGTAGTAAGCACATGAGGCAGGGTGATGGAAGTAAAAAAACCTTTGGAAATGATGAAATAAGTGTCACAGGGCATTTTTGAAGTTCCTATGCACAATTCATTCAGCCTGGGAAACCAGCAGGAGGACCAAGTGCGGTGTGTGTGAATTTAGAACAGAGATGTGATTGCAATAGCTGAGATGGGGACAGCTTGTGTGTCTGGAGGGCTGTAAAATATGAATGGATGGGTACAGGCTCCTTATGAAAGACAAGAAGTAGTAAAAAGGAGATGGAGTTGCCAGTGTGCTAAGGAGTAGCTCAGACATGTGGAGTTCTTCACCACTCCAGTCAGGTGACACTTGTTCAGGGTCTGTAAATAAGGAGTAGAGAACAGAGCAACAGGGGCAATACACTATAGTGAGAATTTGTTAGGGATCGCCTGAACAAAGTAAGCAAGTGAAAAAAGTCATCTTTGCTCAGCCCAGAGGACAAAATCATCTGGCTGGGCCCAGAGAGAAATGGTGAATGGTGCTGCATCCAGTTAACATCCACTCACTAGTTGTACCCCTCAGGGATCAGTATTGGGCTCAGTTCTATTTAATGAGTTTACTAATTATCTGGATGAGGGGATTGAGTCTACCCTTAGTAAATTCACAGATGACACCAATTTGGGTACAAGTGTCAATCTGCTGGACGGTAGGAAGGCTCTGCAGAGTGATTTGGACAGGCTGGATCCATGGGCTGAGACCAAAAGAATCCAATTGAACAAGACCAAGTACTGGGTCCTGCACTTTGGCCAGAACAACCTGATGCAGCACTACAGGCTTGGAAAAGAGTGGCTGGAAATCTGCCCAGCAGAAAAGGACTTGAGGGTGCTGGTCAACAGCAGCTGAACATAAGCCATCAGTGTGCCCAGGTGGCCAAGAAGGCAAATAGTATCCTGGCCTGTATCAGGAATATTGTGGCCAGCAGGAACAGGGCAGTGATTGTCCCTCTGTACTCAGAACTGGTGAGGCCACATCTCAAATAATGTGTCCAGTTCTGAAACCTTCATTACAAGAAAGACATTGACATGCTAGAGCGAGTCCAGGAAAGGGTAATGAAGCTGGTGAAGTGCCTGAAGCACATATCCTATAAGGAGTGGCTGAGCGAGCTGTAGTTGTTTAGCCTGGAGAAAAGGAGGTTCAGGAGTGGCCTCATCATTCTCTACAATCTGACAGGAGTTTGCAGTCAGTTGAGGTGCAGCTGCTTCTTCCGGGCAACTAGTAACAGGAGGAGAGGAGATAGTCTTAAGCTGCACCAAGGGAGATTTAGGTTGTATATTAGGGAGAATTTCTTCACAGATAGGGTGATTAGATATTGCAATGGGCTGCCCAGGGAGGTGGTGGAATCACCGTTTCTGGAGGTGTTGACGAAAAGATTGAATATGTTGCTTAATGCTATGTTCTAACTGAAAAGATGGTGTTGGGTCATAGGTTGGACTCGATCATCTCTGATGTCTTTTCCAACCTAATTGTTTCTGTTCTGTGATTCCATGATCTTTAAACAGCTAGAAGACTCCAGATCAGACTCCTGTCCTTATGGGAGACTACCCAACGTGTTCCAGGAGTGGAGCTTTCCTTTAACCACTACTCACAATAAAATCCCAAGAGCTTGCTAGGGATGGAATAAACAGGGAAAGTCATAGCTGCAGCAGACAGGTACTAAGGAAATATAAGATTCTAAGGGGAGTGAGGAGAGCAAGCAGCATAGTATAGACTCTAGGATTCTGGAGAGCAGATTTCAGCTTTTCAGTGAACTGGTAGGTGGGATCTGGTGGGACCAAAGGAGTTTAAGACAGGTGGCAGGTCCTTAAAGACATTACCATCCTAGTGAAAGAGTTGTCCATCCCAATACTGAGGAAGATGAGTAGGCTTACAAAACTTTGTTAAGCAGGGAACTTACTACCCAACTAAAATGTATAATGCACAAAGACTTTACACATGAGGTAGAAGTAAATGTAGGCTACAAGTAGTACTGTAACAACATATTGCCTAGACATACAGGAAAGATATTAAGAAAGCCAAGCTTAGCTGGAGATGACACTTGCGTGGGATCTAACTGGAAGAGCTTGTGCTGCTGCATAACAGTAAAAGAATTAAAAAGGAAAATGTAGGCCTACTACTGAATGCTAAGAGTGATTTAGAGACAGCAGGTGAAGGTAAAGCTGAGGTAGTCAGTGCCTTCTTTGCCTCAGCCTTCACCTACAAAGTGCTCCTTTAGCTTCTGTATATATATAGACAGCGCTCAAGGAAAAGACAGAAAAAGATAGATGTAGAGATCTGTTGAACAGTCTTGATCTACACACAAGACCTGATGAGAGGAATCAGAGTGCCTAAAGAGCTTTCCTGCCTTTTTTTTTTGATTTTCAGAGATTTTTTTGTAAATTCTCATTCCTTCCTTTGATATGCTACATAAGGAAATCTAAGACAACCGGCCTGCAGCAGCAGATGAATGAAGGGATTAAGTTCAATAATTCATCTACTGCCATTAGACAGGATAGATAATAAAACTACTAAAGGAAAATATGATAGAATTCTTGGCATAATTTTGGTGTACTTCTTGTTTATTCATATAAATATGTTGGCTTTCCTTGGAAGTAGGATGCCAAGGTAACAGAGTTATTATCGTAAAACAGTTTTGCTTTACGAAAAGCATACTAACATCCAATAAGTATTTTGTTCTTCCCACACCAATTTTTCATAAGGTTTTAAGACAGCCATTTGACAGTTCAGTCATTCTTTATTCTAACTTTACATCACACAATTGTTGACGAAGGAAGGCTTTCTTTCTTAAGCCTTGAACTTTATATTTCCTTATTAAATAAAGCAGACATTTCAACTTTACTAATGCCAGCAATATTGATGGTATTATATTCCCAGTGATTTTGAATAAATGATGACTGACATTTGGAGATGCTGGCAAGCGGTTAGATATCAAATTAGGTAAGATTAACTAGTATTAGCTAGAAATTCTGTCACTTATTGACCTCCTAATCCAATGCACTGAATAAATCAAAACAAAAATTCTATTCCTGCTCTAAAATGCAGGTAGGAGAAGTAGATATAATAGGCATACAGCTTGAAAAGTGAAAGAAAACAATTATATGATGAAATATCTTGACGGTTTTTTGCAATTTGTTTATATTGGTTTAAACATCTGTCATATGCACTAAGTGTATTACAGCATTTTGGAAAGCTATATTCTTCTAAAAAATCAAGTGTATATTTTGTCCATGCCCCTCCCACTACAACATTGTTCCTGCTATTCTGATAGACTAATTCAAAAAGTGAAATGTTATGATCTTTCAAAAGATGTTATAATATTCTTCATTTGACCATATTTTTCTTAATTTGGTCTCTTGAGAAAAGAGATGTTAACTTTGAATAATCTGAGAACCACAGGATTATAGTAATTATCTGACCACATTCTGGAGGCTTTTTTTTTTTTTTTTTGGAAGACCATAGAACTTTTGACATCTTGATTTTCTCTTGAAATACTCATACGCTCTGTGACTTACTGATAAAGATTTGTGCTTTAAAATTACACTTATGCTACTTATTAAAGCTATGTAGTTTAGAAGAATGCAAAATTTGCTCTTAATATCCTTGTTTATTTGGATATGAAAAATTACATGCTAGGGAATTTTCAAGTTTAAGAGGATGCCAGTTTGAATCAAACCCTTCAATCTTTGCAGACATTCAGCGGTGTGGGATCTGGGCTGTATAGAAGAGGTGGCAAATAATCATTACTAAAATGCTAAAATGCCATCTGAGTTAGAGAAGTGGTGCCTACTCTGGTACTTTATCACCAGCAGCGACAGTGGGAAATATTGTCTGACTAAACAACATGAGCCTGGCAATGCCCAGTGGCCTCATACTTCCCAGAGCCCACATCAGGCATTATCATTAGCTTTGGACAATTCGTCCCTATGAACAAGTGACTGGTGTTGAGCCTTGGGTATCAGCTCCTGAGCTACTGCAATTACCCTGCCCTGTTAATAAAGCAAACCAGCTTTGGCTTATATTAGTATTCAATTTAAGCTGTGTTAATTTAGCTGAAAGCTGGGAGTTCAGGGATCAATTAACAGCCAATTCAGATATTCCTACCTCAAGGCTGGTACTATCAGTTGGAAGGGTTTGACAACTAGAGGCAATATTGCTAATATCCATTAATATTTCTTAGGGATCTGCACTAAGCTGTTTAGAGAACACATGCAATTGTTGTTGCATAAGTATTTAGCTCCCATAACCTTCATACTACATGTTTTTAAGCTGTTGTGCAGGGTAAACAGTTATTCATAAAGGATTAATGAGAAAATTATATAGAGGCGACATAATTTATAAACAATAAATAGGGTTGTTTTTTTCCTTAAGGATGTCAATATAGTCTAAAAAGGTAATAGCATGTAAAATCAGCACCTAATAACTGTAAAGTGCTTAATTAAATATTTAAAATGTAGAAAGTACATAATCTTTTTTAGAAACACCCTTCAAATATGTTCTCTCATGTTAATAATATTTAGTGGTCAAATGTCTAGGTCTTTTCTGAAACAGAATTTGCCTGAACCTTACATTGAATCCTAGGGCATTTTTGCATCTTCTTTACATGTATTTTATCAGGTAGTTTCACGTGGAGATGGATATTTATTTTGGAGTTTCATTTTCAATTGTTTATTGTAACAAACTAATCACTTTCTGATGGTTAATGTGTTTTGAATCAATAAGCAGATTAAACCCAAATTTCCTGATCAAAGTCTTGTGATTTCCAGATGCCAGACAAGTTTTAAACAAAAAAACTGAATGAAAGCCAACTACTTCCAGCTGGCAGAGAAAACCCTTACAAAACCATTCCAGAATTACTGCTTTAAAAAGCTGATTGAAAAGTAGGATTTTTCATTAAATGCTTCCATTTATAACAAAAATTGCTTCTATTTATAACAAATACAAACTTTTCCAAGTCCACTCCCTCCCGCTGTGAAAGGATTCCATTTCCAATTGACAAAGGTAAATTTGCAAGCAAAACGGAAGAACATGAACCAAGGAAGAAAAATGTTTGTGGGTTTCTTTTGTTGGTTTTGGTTGGTTTTTTTTTAGCATAATGAGGAATATAAAATTTAGGTGAGATTTATTGTTAAATCATGATTATCAGTTAGGATATAGTAAGGGGTCTGGGGCTAATTTCAGTGTGAAAATCAAACTATCAGGCAGAAAGAAGCACTATAAATTAATTGCCATCTGGAAAACAAACTCCTAGTGTCTTATGTGGCTGTTTTTTTGCTGGGTTTAATCTAGATTTTTGTAAGTGGACACTCTGCTGTCTTCTATTATTTCTGTTTTCTGAATTTTTGTTTAGATTTTATCTCGTTGAAAGTTTTCCTTACCTTTTTTCCCTCTCCTCTCATTTATTATAATGCCGTGAATGACCCTTCCTCCCAAAAACAGGACTCTGAGCCACATTAGTGTAGAGTAAGATAAAAAGTAAAGGTCCTTTAATAACACAGGGCCTACAGCCCACAGGAATACAGGATGACATGCATGTACCCCAGTTCTTGTTTCCATGGCTTTTATAATAAGATCCCTCCAATCATTGCTTTACACATTTCTCAGTCCAGCCCCAGTCCCACCCCTGGACCAACCCCTGGAATTGGGTCTGGGGTCGTCAAGACCCTCTGTCTTCATCAACTCTTCTTCCTCAGGCACACAAAGGTCTCTTGGAGTTCATCCAATTCTGGCTTTTGGGTCACTCTGACCTGTGTTTATGTTTCATTCTGTAGGCCTTCTGATATCCTTCAGCTCTTTACCTTGGAAAGGAGTCTAAACAAGATTAATTAACTAAAGGAATTTGAGCTCCCTGTTCTGGGACAGGGGTAGTGATAGAAAGGCATTAAACTTAAACTGTTAGAAATATTAACCCTCTAAAAATCCACAACTACTGTGTTCCTAAAATCTACAAAATGTGAAAATCAGAACAAAAACTCCTTTGGCATCAATTAGATACCTCAAAATAGGAAAATGATTTGTTGTTATTTTCTACAGTAAGACTGCCACCTAATATGAGAATGACTGTCTATCAAGATGATTCTGTGCTTTACTCTTAGCACCCTGTGGAAGAAGGCATATCTAGGATTTGTGAAATAAAGCAGTAGTTAATGAATTTCATTTATTTAATCCAACCTTTTTTCCAGTTCCATTAGCCCAGCCACAAAGCTTCCAGTGAATTGATTTGCTTTGTGAACAGTGTTGTCATTTCAGTGGTGTCCATTTCAGCCGAGATTGTCCTTAGTAGCTGATGGCTTTTTAATGTTTTGGTTATAAAGTGTTTGTTGGTTACAGTCACAGGCTGTCACTTAATAGAGTGCATTTTATCTTCCTATTTGTATGAGACAGGAATCACTCAGATAGGAATTAGCCTTTTGCAGCTTTGTTCTTTTAACATAAGTATCACCTCTTAGATCAAAATTTATTTCTTGATTTGCGTATTGGTGGGTTTAAAATTTGAATTTTTAAGGTTTATCTTTTCTGTTTCACTGTTTCTTTTATAATACATCACAAAACCCTGTTATTTTGTACAATTTTTTCCATTGATCAAAACATCACAAACAATTGGCCCTTCTTTCCCCAATAATTTCACTCTGAAGCCTTGCCTTTCTCTATTGATTATATGCCACAGCCAAATTAACTGCTGTCCACAGTGGAAGATTTGGATATACAGAGAAATTAATTCATATGAGCTGGACTTGGACTGCTATTGTGAGGGTGTGAAAAAATATCAGAAGCAACTGACCTTGGCTTAATCTCTGGAGGGTTTCTCTGCAAGTGATGGAGTAAAGTGAACAGAAACAGATTCGCCAGCAATTTCGAATCCATGGGCTCCCTCTCACTGTCTTCATTTCTTCACTCACTTTTGGTAAAGCAACTAAATTAGTTTCCTCTTCCGAGCTGCATTTACAGCCATCTCACTGACTGTTCAAAGGAACAGAGAGCCTCCTTGAACTGAGGGGGACCTTTCCTTCCCTCTTTTCCTCCCTCCTTCCTCCCTCTACTCTTTGCTCTCCATAGATCAGCAATCTCATGAAGGCAATAATTTTAGACTGCTCCGCTTATGGCCTAAGAGCTAAGCTAATATATTTTTTTTCTTTTTAATTGGTATTTTCTACCCTTTCATGCTGTTTTCATATCTGATGGAAGAAAAACCCCCGCTTGTTAAATCTATTTTTAATCACTTGGGAGAAGCACTTTCTGCACTCAAGACACAGTCAAGTACCCATCTTTCTCTGACACAGACTTAAATCTGTGACTGCTTTCCTGAAATTTATAGGAACTTGGCTGTCTTTGATTTTCTAACCTCAGCACTTTTGATGATGTACTCCTGACATCAACACCTTTTACTGAGATTTTTGTTTGCAAGAATTTATCTTCTTACACTAAAACTCAAAGGGAACATACTCCATATATACAGCTAAGAATGTGCTAGTTGTTTTAAAGTAATAATTTTCTAATTAGATACTAAAATGTCATCATTTTTGTGTATTTCAGTTCTGTCACTATAATGTCTCTTCTCACAGGTAACAATCACCTTTATCATTTATACCTACCGATGTAGGTACTGGCTTGATTTGACAGGTCTGCATAGGCATTTAGAGTCTCAGGTTCACAAAGGCATATGGAAAAACCCAATCATTTGAAGTCCTCCAATCATTTTTGTAGTATTCAGAGCTTCAGAATTTGATCCGGAAACTTGTCTCAATGCACACATAGTGACATTTTCAAACAATTAATAGATTTCCAAGACTGATCATTTGCCTGGAGTGGAAAGCAGTACCTCGATTATTTGTGAGTTGCACAAAAGTGTTCAGGCTGTGTGAGCTGCAATCTTTCTACATGATCAGTGGGAATTCTCAGCTCTGAAATGTAAAGAGAATTGATCAATCTATTGGATTAGCATGTCCCTGACCAACCATGCAACATTTATATTAATGAAAACTGACATGTTGCTTTAACTCAAAGATGTGTTTGCTTTTAGGTAATTTGCAAATGATGCCAACATTTTAGGAATGCATCAGAGAAGAGGAAAAGTCTATTTCTGGATCTCTAAGTCTTTGAACTGTTCTGTCAATGCCATCTGTGGTTTGTGCATTGGTATTTAAAAACTCAGCAGTTCTGACAGGGATAGCTTCCCTCTCTGTTGACCATCTGTCACAGGTGTTGGAACCCGAACACATTATTTATTCTATAGATTAAAACTTCAGATGGACTGGTGTGCTGGTTTATTACTGTCTGCTTTGGGCCCACATCTCCTCCCAACCCTCCCCCCTCTCCCCCGCCCTCTTTTTTTGGTGACATTCAGAAATGAGTTTGTGGATCTCACTTGTATCTCTGTAAAAAAGAAGGAAAATGTTACAATGTTCCATTAGGTTATCACTGATTTATTAAGCAGTAATATTTGTAGGATAAACTCTTGAACAGCTTGTTTGTTCAGATCAGCAGAAGGGACAGCCTGCAGATGTTTAGTTACACTCATGCCCATTTGTGCCATGGCAGTTGTGCTGGTTTAAAGGTGAACCAGCAGGGGAAATGAACTCACCACGAGAGAGATTATAAGTCAGACCTAAAATTTAATAATAATATTACAATAACAACACTGACACACAAGGGAAATTGCTTTCAACTCACAAAACCCCAGCAGTATAACCCAGTGTCCTGGGGCACAAACCCAAGGGGGTTTGTTTGCCCTTGTGCTGAGACCCCTGGGGTTCCCCCAAGTCCAGAGCGAAGGAAATGAAAAACCTGTTGGTGCAGGCGAGGGCTGTGGTCTGGGCGAGAGCGGTGATCTCCTCCTGTCAAGGTCCTGCTGCTGCTCTGGATCCGACGAGAAGTTCCCAAGGTCTTCTTACCCACCACTTATGTACCCTCAGGGAGCACCCAGTCCCTCCCCCTGGGCGGGGACTCACACAATGGGTGATTAACTCTGGGAGCCAGGGGGTATTGAACTGTTGATGGCCCATTAGCAGCTCCGCCCCCTCAGGCTGGGTGTGAAGGTGATAATGGCTCCCTGGGCAGCTGCTGCTGCTGCCCCATTGTCCTTGGGGAATGAATAGAGGGGGTAGAATACACAGCTTTGATCACCCCCACACAGGGTTAGCTGGTCCCTCCTGCTGAACTAGGACAGCAGTAAATGCTGATTATTACAAATGGTTTTGTAGGAGAGGAGGTTAATTGAGCAACTGTTAAAAACAAATATATATTGATCATTTTAAAGTGTGTAAATAACAAAGGATCTGGTTCATGTTTTCATTATTTCTTTCAAAGGGAGCAAAGTTATGCAAATACGTGCAGAAGTCTCTCTAGAGTGCTATTGGTTATCATGTGTCACAGTTTTCCATTTTAACAAGCTGTCTTTTTTAGACGAACCTTAAGGACTAGATTTCCAGAAGTGCTGTATACTAGAGAGACCTTGAGAATGTGACAGATTCATTTCACAGTGCTTTGAGGTTTCAGAATTGTGGATTTATTCCATAACAGGACTAAAATCAAATGTCTTCCAAAGCTTTTATTAAAATGGATGGGCTGGAAAGAATGGTTTTGTTGTCCCTTACAAGTCCAGTCCCAGTTTCCACTTCAGACTATTATTTGCCATCTTTCCAGGACATAATGAGCCTAACCTGTGGTATTGTAAGTGAGCAACTGTTTTTTATATTGTCACTTCAGTCATCATACAAACAGTATGCAATTTCCAAGGTAAGGTTTCTTAGGTCCGTATGTAATTTCTAAGAGTGCTTATATTGCAAAGGCTATACCTTACAATCCAGACTGAAATACATAAAGTGTAGAATTTTCCACTGAAATCACAGTGGTATTACTAAGTAAAACCACTACCCCAGTGTTATCACAAATTAGTCTTTATCAAGGGCTGGAATACTTGTTTTGAAGTGATGGTAACATATGCTTTCCCTCTTGAAATTTTTCATCATACAAGGATCTTGCCTTATCGTACACTTCAGCAGGATGTCTGCTGTGGCAACAGGCAACAAATGTAACTTTGCCTCTGAAAAACACTTTGGAGTACTCATTATCTTGGGCATTATCTTCAGGTATAGCCTAAAAGTTGTCGGCCTTTCTTTTTATCTGGTTGTTGTTTTGTTTTTGTTTTTGGTTTTTTTTTTGGAGGGGTGGGGTTGTTTGTTTTTCTTTTTTATAAAGGAACCATGGAAATCTGACTGTTTATGTTCTGAACTCTCCTTTAAGCAACAAAGTTTACTCATGTTCTGCTTCAGAATTTAGGGGAACTCCATTACCAAAGACGTAAAGTCTGCCTGAGCTTGTGGATAGGTGCATGAATTTGTTCAGAGATATATTCCTCCTTTTTCTCCATGAACATAGCCAGAGAATTTTCCTCCTTTTTCTTCATGAACATAGCCAGAGAATTTGAAGACCAATAGTAATATTGGTAGAACTCAACATTAATTACTTAATCATGGCTTGCTTACTCTGCTGACCTGGCTGAATGATGTGTTGCAAGAAAAACCTGACAGTTTTTTACTCAACCTATGTAGTGTTAATAAAAGTGTTAAGTGTCTGTGGTTTTAATATGTAAAATACAGTAGACAGTATGTAATGGCTATGATTATGCATTAGCTCTACAAAACCTTTCCTCTGGGGAAAAAAAATAACATTGCAGTGTTCCTTGTAACTCTGTTTAACGACATTCAAGGAAAAAAAAAAACAACAACAAAAAAATCCAACAACCCCCCCCCCCTGTAAATTAGTACAAAGAAAAGTTGTTAAGGTGAGCAGAGAAGCACAGTGTTTATTTTAGAAGACAAAACTGGAAGTACTTACCCTGTTCAGTCCAGAAAGAAAAACAAAAGGATGAAGGGTAAAGGTCTTTTATCAGGAAATACAGTAAGTTGCAGAATGGGCTGGAAACAGGGAAGAAAAAGCTGTTGATTCCAAAGTACTCCTGGTGGAGAGATAATGTATCTAGAATATTTCTTAAAACTGTGTTGGATTGTTTTGTTTGTTTCTGATGGAAGAAAGTAACATTTTCTGGTTAATTATTTCTTTGTTTTTGAAAGATTTGAAAACTGTCTAAAAAGTTTGCTGAATCTTTTGTGCACATTTGTAAATTCTATTAAAAAAATGCAAGTTATCAGCAAATGATTTTTTTCCTAAGCTTTGCTAGAAACCTATTTCAGAAGAGAGAGATGAGCTTTCAATTCCCAAAAGGCTTTCTTCACAAATTCATAATTAACTTTCTCAACTGTGTTAAATGTTTGGCCAAGAGACTTCCAGCAAAATTTTTCTGTTCAAGGAGGCAATATGACTATTGAGGATGATAGCAATTTTATGGTAAAGGAATGTTTGACTGCAGGACTCTCTTGTGTGAGAAATCAGATGAATATTTGACTTTTATAATTTTGAAAGCATGAGATAAAGCTCAGTTTGCACTCCTCTTTCCCTGTGCCTAATATGTGAGTGGTTGGTAGGGAAAATTCTCAACTGTGTAGCAATAAAAGAGATGAAGCAATAAAAAATTCATGTTCTTCTAAAGACTAAGATTTCTAACTGTGCATCTCACTGATGCAATTGTATTTTACCTTTTTATAAATGATATTTCTGAAACGTTGCTTTCTTCCATAAAATGCATGAACTGATTCCTATATATGGAAAAAAAAATATTTAGATATCAACTGTGTTTTTTCTCAACTTCAAAACATCAATCTCTGTGACCCAACTATTGCTAAGTATGTCAGGTGGAGTGTTTGTTTTTTGTCTGGTAGTGCCTATTGAGGGAATTTCCTATTTTTTGCTGGGTTTAGGTAATCATACAATCATAGAATTCAACTCCTTGTAGGACTATATAAAACTAAATCATATAGATGAGAACACTGACCAGATGCCCCTTGAACGCATCTTGGCGCCAATAAAAATTGTATGCCTTTGTATTGGTCCACATTGAATTATGTAAGTCAATATTTGGCTTTATACCATGTCTCTACTCATGCAGATAGTTATTTCCCTTCTGTCTTTCATTGCCTACCCCCTAGTTTAGAATTGCTTAGTGATGCCGAAAGGGTTTTTGTTCTGATTTTCACATTTTGTAGATTTTAGGAACACAGTAGTTGTAGATTTTTAGAGGGTTAATATTTCTAACAGTTTAAGTTTAATGCCTTTCTATCACTACCCCTGTCCCAGAACAGGGAGCTCAAATTCCTTTAGTTAATTAATCTTGTTTAGACTCCTTTCCAAGGAAGAGCTGAAGGATATCAGAAGGCCTACAGAATGAAACATAAACACAGGTCAGAGTGACCCAAAAGCCAGAACTGGATGAACTCCAAGAGACCTTTGTGTGCCTGAGGAAGAAGAGTTGATGAAGACAGAGGGTCTTGACGACCCCAGACCCAATTCCAGGGGGTTGGACCAGGGGTGGGACTGGGGCTGGACTGAGAAATGTGTAAAGCAATGATTGGAGGGATCTTATTATAAAAGCCATGGAAACAAGAACTGGGACACATGCATGTCATCCTGTATTCCTGTGGGCTGTAGGCCCTGTGTTATTAAAGGGCCTTTACTTTTTATCTTACCCTACACTAACGTGCTCAGAGTTCTGTTTTTGTGGGGAAGGGTCATTCACGGCATCATTAGAAATGTCACTCTTCTATTTATCCTTCCTAAGAAATTTGAGTTTAATAAAGAGTAAGCCAAGTTAAACAAAGGTGTCAGGATGGAATGGAGTACTGCAGTCTGTTTCTTAATAAAAAATCTGGGTACTAAGCAAGCTGCTTGTTCAGTTTCCTCTGTCTCTCAGATGTAGGTTATTTGAAAGCTGTGGTGCAGTCAAATACGCCTTGGAAAAAGTTTTGACGCCTGCTGGTATTCCACAGTAAAATAGTTCAATAAGCAAAACTGTCAGTTGGCACTCTGTATTGGCCATTGAATGAAATTAATCCTACCTTTAAGGAAAAAAACCCCTTGACTGTGTATATTTTGGTTTCTCTATTTTAACTAATGTAACAACTTGGGGGGGGAGGGGGAGGTAAGTGTTATACATTAAGTGTTAGCTTCTTTGTTAACTTTTTTGTTTTGTTTTGTTTTGTTTTTTTAACAGGTGTGAGCATTCCATGCATAATTTTAGTGTTTGTTGTTTTCTTTTTTTGTTTGTTTTGGGTGTTTGTTTGTTTTTTAATCCTACTTCTTGGTAATATAGGTGTTCCAAAAAGTATGAATTTCCTTTTGTTTGTTTGGGGTTTTTCCCCACAAATGAGAATTGTTCAGAAGGTGAAGTACAAAGAGCTCTTCTTTCATACTTTGTGCACTGCCAGCTTTGCTTGTAAAATGTATGTAATAATTTATGTCATGCACAGAACCCATAGGAAAGAGCTTATTCCAGAGTCTGAATACCTAGTGTGAAACTGTAAAGCAGAAGTTCCATCAACCTCAACCAAACACATGAACATTGCTATCCCCACTTCATCTCTGCAGTGGTCTTCATCCAACTTTTGCTTCATCACTGCATCCATTCAATATCCCAAAATTTCTAGACTCCCATGTGCCCAGAAAATTACTGTTGATTTTCCTGCTAATTCAATTTTACTCATAGTGTAAATGGTGGTTTGAATAATTTAATCCTCTAGGAAGCTTCAGAATATCACTCCTAAAATAAATTAAGGTAACTGAAAGCCTTGGGTGCTATGCAGAATAATGTTTGATGTTTGTAAAGTTCCTAGCAGGTGATTAACTGCTAATGTGTCTACTCACAGCCCTAGAGATCGCCCAGTTACACTAAATAAGCAAGAAGTAGTTGTAGATTCCCAGCACAGTAGTTTTGTTTTGTTTTGTTTTGTTTTTCTAAACCGAGGTTAAGTGTGTACCTTCTATGCTTCAAGACTTATCTTTCAGGTTGGTCAGTTATTCCAGCTGTTGGAGAGTCATCAAAGATTCAGATCTCATGGAGTTTTGAAGTACTAAAAGTTATTTTATTACTCATTCAAAAGATTATATGAATCTTTGAGAATACAACAAACTTTCCTTTATGTGACAGCCTCAGTGATTTCACATCATTGTTTGAATTTATTCTGAAAATGTGTCTGTTGCCTTCCTTCAATTCTTGCTTTTTCTGACGTTAATTTTTCTCTTTAAAGTTGGGTTAGCTCGTAATGATACAGTCTTCAAACAATATTTCCAAACTATAAAATAAAACTGTCCACTGTTATTTTTGATGGGATTGATTGTAATAGAGATAAAAATTGAACATTCTGAATTTCAGTAGTGTTCAATAAATGCACAGTTACTAAAACTTTTCCCTTCCAGACAGACATATATGTGGAGATTATGTTGTTGCATCTTTTATAATAAATGTCAGATGGAAACAGAAGTACTCATGTTCATTATACTGTGGAAATAATTAATTCAATAGAGCATCAATATCACTGAATAGTCCCAACTGTCTAAAAATAATATATCCCAGTGCAACATCTCTTTATACTTTTTATCCTTTATTCAGAGTGGCTAACTTTCCAGCAATATTATTACTCCTACTATGTGTATGAACTGAATAATCAATGTGAGAGTTGAAACATTACATAATAATTAAGCATCTTGACCAGCAAAAGGACATTTTGTGCTCAGTGATCTCTGCTGGGATCAAATGGCTGGTTACAGTAAATGGTTTGCAATTAAATTCTGCTGTCTCTGAGTTGCTCTTGTCTTCAGTGGTGAGGTTTATGGATTTATTGCAGTGTTGTTGGGGCTTTTTTTTCCTAAGCTGTGAGAAAATTAAGAACTCAAAGGTTATCAACAGATGCATTTCCAAGATTTATTACCATACTTACACTGCTTTAGCTACTTTTGGCTACAGTGGTAGAATTCAATATAGTCACACCTATTTCAGATTTCTGTACACATTCTTTTTAAATTGCTGCAAATTACACACAACTAATTATTGGCAAAGTGCTGTGCAGAAAGCAATCTGCATGCTTGATACACTGTATTGGCTACAAGGTCAAATGAATTAAGGTTATAAAATTAATGGTATGAGGTACCTCTTTGTTCAGATCTAACTATGGAAATCAACTGTGTCAAGTTTCCAGCCCAAAGAAATATACAACTGTGTCCAGGGTAAAGCTTTAACTGTAACACCATGCTAGGAGGCCAAACTGGTAACAGTCTTATTAACAGGAGCAATCATATTTCCTTGTGAGGAAATAGCTCAACTCAAACAGCTCCTGCAAAACAGACTACAAGAGTGTAGGTTGTGTATATGTACAATAAAACATAAGACTTGGTTTGAGAATCCTCTCTCATCCTATTTTTTGCATTGCCCTTGTAGGATTAAGAACTTCCTCAGTCAGTTTAAGAAATAGCTCTGGAAATGTAAAATATTCTAAAAAAAAAAAAAAAAAAAAAAAAAACCAACAACAACAAAAAAACAAATTGGCTAATTTCTATGTTGATTCAACAGTGCCTGAGGCATTTGTTTTCTGTAACACCCATCCTTCACTAAAAGGAGTTCCCACCCTGAAATACACTAATATGTATCAGGGTTTAATAGTATATAATCATGGGTAAAATGATGCTTTTGAATAATCCAATTGCTACTCACTGAAGTAGGAATAATGCACAGCTCTTCAACAGCATTGAAAAAAGTCGTATCTTTGCATCAAAACTTTCTGCAATTAATTTAGTGAGTTTTTTGAAGAAAGTCAAATAGTTTTCTACTCAGCTTTCAAAGTCTGTTCTAAGCTAATTTTATTTTATAGGTGTGGGAAGTTATTGTGTATTGAAAAGTTAACATGATGCCAAAGGGGTTTTTGTTCTGATTTTCACATTTTGTAGATTTTAGGAACACAGTAGTTGTAGATTTTTAGAGGGTTAATATTTCTAACAGTTTAAGTTTAATGCCTTTCTATCACTACTCCTGTCCCAGAACAGGGAGCTCAAATTCCTTTCATTAATTAACCTTGTTTAGACTCCTTTCCAAGGTAAAGAGCTGAAGGATATCAGAAGGCCTACAGAATGAAACATAAACACAGGTCAGAGTGACCCAAAAGCCAGAACTGGATGAACTCCAAGAGACCTTTGTGTGCCTGAGGAAGAAGAGTTGATGAAGACAGCGGGTCTTGATGACCCCAGACCCAATTTTGGGGGGTTGGACCAGGGGTGGGACCGGGGCTGGACTGAGAAATGTGTAAAGCAATGATTGGAGGGATCTTATTATAAAAGCCATGGAAACAAGAACTGAGGCACATGCATGTCATCCTGTATTCCTGTGGGCTGTAGGCCCTGTGTTATTAAAGGACCTTTACTTTTTATCTTACTCTACACTAACGTGGCTCGAAGTCCTGTTTTTGGGGGGAAGGGTCATTCACGACATCAACATCATGACAATGTCTGCATCAGTTCAAAAACTTGGAGTAACAAGAAGATGCATTATATATGATTCTCTCTGTGTGTAGAAAAGTAATTTCCTGGAGACAAGTTCACTTCATTTCATTTTAAAATATATTTCTCTCTTTGTTTCTCTTTTGTCCTCTCTGGATTTCCCTGACTCCTACCCTTCCTCTTCTAGCCTCTAATTGCTCTACCACCTCTCTGCTTTGGTCCACTTAGCCTTATGCTCTGTTTACCTCCCTGTGCTGTTTTATTTACTGTCAGACACTTATTTGAGATAGCTGGAGATGAGCAGTGTAACAAGGAGCTATAGCTGTGTATCTCTAATGCATGGCAGTGATGCCAAGGCTCCATGGTGGAGTCTTATGCCATGAAAGATAATGTGCAATGACCAAAGAGCAGCATGGTGGCTTACATGTGCCAGGCATACAGAAACATTGTTGTGTGGGAAGTTGTCATTGGCATTTGTCCTGGGTTGAGCTGGCAAAACGCCAACTGTCCAGGACAGAGTGAAAGGGTTCCTCCTCCCTCCCCCAACCAGCCAAGGGAAAAAGAAGAGGGAGAAAGGAAAAAAACTTCCAAAGCCAGGTCTATGCTGAAACTAACTACATGTATTTATACAGAAAGGAGAAAATTAAGAGGATACTACAATATAACACATACTTACACAAGTTATGCATAACAAGAAATAGCTTCCCACTTCCAGTAAACACAAATTCTACCATTTTAACTACAAATCATTCTAGAGAAGTTGGTTCTTCAGAGACAGACTTAAGCAGAGAGAAAAGCTAAGAACAAACATTTTACTTCCTCAGATAACATGATGTTAAGCTGGTGCTCTGGGCTTGGGCCTCCCCATCCCTCCTGGGACAGCAGAGTGTCTTGCTGGCACCACAGCTGTGAAGCAACTGCCTTAGCCACACCCACACACCAGCTCTTACCCCTTTTGAGATGATGCAATATGGTATGGAATACAATATTATTGGCCAGAATAAGTCAGCTGTTAGCTGGCTCAGCCCAGCTCAAGTCAGCTGACAATTTCAGGCCTAATCTGAACTTTAAAGCCTAATTTAGGCCCACCTGGCTAAACCCATAACATATTCCACCCCTTATTCCATACCATATTACGTCACTCATACCTTAGATCTATCTATTCCCGCGCTTAAACAGTCTTTGCTCTTTCCAGGGCTGTCTTCCACCCCTCCATATTGTAGGCAATAGTCCATTAGGATGGGGTAGGTACTTCAGGCAGGAAAAACAGTTCATCATTGGACACCAACACCAGTTCAGCTCAGGTCTTCTTCATCCAGTGCTAAACCCATAACAGCATTGGATAGGGTGGGCTGTTAGAGTTGAAGGAGCATGTATTGTGCATTCTGTTAATGAGGATTGATGCAGGGCAAGTCAAAGGTAATAGAAAGCAATAACAGTTTCTTGTTGGGAAAAAAGAAAAATCTCCTTTGGTCAAATAGAGCATGTGGAAAGATTAAAACTGTGCAACACTACCCTAAATAACATAGGTTTTTTTCAAATATTATTTTATAGAACAATTCATTAAAATTCAATATTAGGTCAATATTATGCCAAAGGGAAAAAGTGCACTCCTGGCAATTACTGTCCTATAAACCTAAATCCTCAAATTAATGAGGAAGTTTTTTAACAAGAAGTCGGTAAGAGTCTAAAAGCAATTTAAATTACTTTTTCTTAAGTAAATGTATACTGGAAACTCAGAATGCCACAATTCTCTGAATTTTCACAGTTCAGGTGAATTGTTTGTCTCAACAGAAAGGGATAGGAGATAATGGCTAAGAAATAGGCCTCAAATCACACTGGCTTTCTAGCTCTTTGTATAATCCATTGATTCCTATGAGTGATCATTCATTAATAACCAACAAGGAAAATAAATTAAGCAACATATTAATGTAATTACACAAAAGAGGGCATGCATATTTCTTTGTATTTACACGAGATAAATGCATCTTTTGAGATGATTTAATAAGAAGAAATATTATTTAAAGTATTAATTAATTACACTACTGCATTAGTACATTATTAAAAGCAGTATATTTTATTTCAGAACACTAATATTTTTTCTCAGTAAGCAAATTCTACATACTATACAACATGAAGGAACTGAGAATGTTTTATTTGTAGGTTAAATTCAGTGTTGAACCTAATATTATGGCTTATTCCCATTATGTCACTTCTTCTTCCTGTATTGCATCTCACATTGTTTAATAACAGACTCACAGGCTGCTTTTCAGTTGAAAATTTATCTTTCTTTTTTGTGTTACCTTTGTTTATCTATTGGTTGTGTCTTCCATCTGTCCATAATTGTTTATTTAATGTCTAGAAAAGCTATGCTAGAGGAAGATGGCTTCCAAACAGACTGTATTACCTTTGAAAATGTGTTGCAAGCAAAGCTTTACACTACACATTTTCAGTTTAATTGTTGTTTGGTGGTTTTTTGAGATAATCAACTCCAGTCGTGTTTTAGCTTATAAGTAACGTCCTGTGCCATGGTTCATTTGGATCTCTCAACTTTATATAACAAGGTACTCCATGAATTTAACTTTATTTTGTGAGCCCATTAGGAAAGAAAACAAACACAACATCAAAGGGCTCAATTTCCTTAGCTCAGAGTTGTCTAATATATGAATTCACTAATTCATCTCTTAATTCAGGAGGTTTCTAATACAAAAGTTCTCTAACCTGAAACATGCAATTTACATACCTATGAATGAAATAGTTACTTAGCTGATGTTAAGGTTGTTGATCCTTCCTCCCCCATCTTGATGGGGATGTTTCCTGTGTCGCACTGCGAAGCACAAAAACCTCAGTGTTCCATCTGCTTTTGGAAGTGCTTCAAAAACTCTTTTGGGTAAGCTGATATATTTATACCTTCCAGCTTGGAAGTGCAGTCTATACCTTTTCCATTAGTTAGCAGATTCTGAAGAAACTGTCAGGAAACTGATACACAAGGATTAGAGCTGCAGGAGACTGCAAGCGGCAGGTTATATTGGCTGCATAATGACTTGTAGCCCTTTCTGGTCATGGTCATGACTGCATGTTGCTCTTCCTTTGACCTAGTGGCACTGCTCCCAACATACCTCAGCCCTAAGCACAAGCTGCTTGTTAGCATTTAAGCAGGAGTTGAGAAAACAGTCACACTCCTGCCACATGATTTCCAAATTATTGTCAATAGCTGGCAGATGCAGCTGTATTTCTGATATATTCTTTATGCAAAGAAAAACTTTCTGGGCCAAAGAACATACATACATTTGATTTGGCTTCTTTTTGAATGCACACAACACAACATCATAATTCTTTTCTTCTCAGATCCTTTTCTTTTTTTAATCTAATTAAAAAGCCCAGCTGTTTTAAATAAAATTATTAATCTTTTAGAATCTGGATTCCTAGAGTATTTCATAATCCTTGTACCATGCAAACCTATTATAATATAGTTGCCCATGGAATTAAATTGTTATAAAACTCCAGATTAAAATATCTGCAAATGAAGACAAATTTCAAAGAACTTTAAGACACTGCTAGGGAGCCTTATCTCTAAAACTTTTAAAGAACTCCCACATCACCATTAGTAAATTAAAAATCATTAGTTATAGCTACAAAAATTGTAAGAAGTTATTAGGTAAAACTCTTCTAGGTACTGATTAAGACTGATAATGCCGTTCACTTTGTAGGCCACATAGGAAAGTAAGAGGAACTTCTGCCTTCTGCCCTCTTCAAGTTGTACACAGCTTAACTTTTAATTTGGGGAGCCAAAAAGATAATATCAGCTTTTCCTTCAGTTGAATGAGCAAACAAAAATTAATTGAATCCACAGATCTGACTTCTTTCCACTCCGTATACCTTTATTGCAGATGCCAAGCAATCCGTTATCCCACAGACTCTATGTCAGTTTAATGCACAACTTTGTCAAAGTGTCACAAACAATCAAGGAATAAGCAACATGCAGAGGCATTACAAGAGAAGACATCAGGTCTGCTCTTTAATTATGGTTGGACAAGTAGGAGCTAGAAGTGTGTCCAGCAAAAAGGAAGGTAAGATTTGATTATCTAAGGTAAATGCACAGGCCATACTAGTCTGATAGTGAAAGTCATCTCAATGTTATCCCTGCATTACCACTCTGAGAAAGGAAACATGGTGTAAGAGAAGTAGAAATGCACTGCATTAGCCATGATTTACCCAGGAAATTTGTGCTAGAGAAGGGAATTGACCACTTGTTTCCTCAAGTTTCAGATATTTATGTAGGTCTCATAAATCTTTCCTTCAGACCACACTTTCTTCTGTCTTTGTACAATAAAAGGAAGGATGAATTAGTTATGCTTTCCAAACTATCAGTGGTAACTTTGAGGATACACAACTGCACATTAAAATTGTGCACACTGAAAAGGGAACTGAGAAGATCAGAGGCTTGAAATGAAAAAGAGAGGATGTGAGGCATAAAATTTTCCAAAGTCTCTTTAATATCTGTTACTTTGATATTTTACTACTTTACTTTTCATACATAAATGTTAGTCATATTGAATTACTCAAGGATATTTAATAAAGGAATTCCACCCCAAGTAGTTTAATTCAAATTACTTAATTTCATTTTCAAAACTTCAGAATGCAAGTTTTCAGCTGCAGCATTTCATGGATTTGTATGCTTTCTTAGCAAATTTAAAGATAACCATAGTGCTTATGAACAGCTTCATCTGCTGCCAGATTTTCTTCTCACTTTATAGTCAATATTAGCAGCAGATTTACATTTCATTTTCTAGTACAGTGATCTACACTTATCCTTTTTTGTGCTTGATCTTCTTTTGGAAAAGAGTGTCCTTCAAAAAGCACCATCAAAGTCCAAAAAATGCCAGTGACATGGGGAACAGTATTTAACAAACTGTATCTTTGCGTATCGAATACAAATGCACTGAAAATTTCACCTTTTTGAATGCATAAAGTGCAAGGAAATACCAGCTATATGCCTTAAAATATTCAGTATTCATTCCTAATAGCCACTTCATCAAAATTTCTTGTTTGGCTTCTGTAAATTGGAAAAGAAAGTAAAGGAATTTTTAAAATAAAAAGTATTCTTCAGGACTCTTCTAAAGCTTAAAGATAAAGTGGTTCCATGTGTATAGTAGTACCACCCACAGAAACTTGTGTTGAAAGAAGAGTACTAAAACTGCTTTGTCAGACACTTGAAAGTGCCAAGGCAATTTGCCTGTGGCAAAAGTTATTATGTGATGATTCAAATACAGATTGTTGTATAATATATATAAGCAATATAAAACCATTTCCTGGACAAGTTTTCACTACATGGCATCTCAATATTCACCCACTTATTTAGGTATGAAATTTCTATGGATGAAAGCTTTCAATGACACTAGCTACAATTTACCAATTTGTTTTAAGCCTCTACACCAGTTATGCAGATTTCTGTTAATGTTATATGCTAATGAAGAAATCAAGGACTTTGTCATCCCCTGGATGGACTCTAGGTGGAACTGGGTACATACATAAATATATATGTCTGCATATATATGCATACATTCGTATTCACACACAAAAACACACACACATATATATAATACTTATGTAACCATGTTTGTAATTCTTTCATCAAAATGTAAGTTTTAAGACTCACTGCAGCTTGAATTTCCTGGACTGAGTCTTGCTTGTCTTGGTCATGATTTTAGCAACTTGCTGTTTCCTTCATTGTAACATCCTGCCCATCCTGTAGGTGCTGTGTGATTGCAGTCAGATTGATCTGCTCCACAAACTTGCCAGGCACCAAGGTCAGGCTGACAGGTCTGTAGTTGCCTGGGTCCTCCTTGCAGCCCTTTTTGTGGATTGTGGTGACATTTGACAACTTCCATCATCTGGGACCTCCCCAGAACTGTTGGTAGATGATGGAAAGTGGCTTGGCAAGGTCTTCCACCAGCTCCCTCATCACCCTAGGGTGGATCCCCTCTGGTCCCATAGACTTCTGAGGATCCATGTATTTTAGTAAATCACTAACTGTATCTTCCTGGAATTTAGGGGGGTTATTCAGCTTCCTGTCAGTGTCTATCAGCTCCAAAGGCCAGTTGTCCTGAGGGCCACCTGTCTTGCTGGTGAAAACTGAGGCAAAGTAGGTGTTAAGTACCTCAACCTTCTCATCCTGTTTAACTATTTTCTCCTCGAGTCCAGTAAAGAATGGAAGTCTTCCTTGACCCTCCTTTTGTTACTGATGTATTTATAGATGTACTTTTTGTTGTCCCTAACAGAAGTAGCCAAACTGATTTCAAATTGCACTTTTGTATCTCTAATTTTCTTCCAAGACCTAACTAAGTCCCTAAACTCTTCATGAGTCACCAGCCCTTTCTTCAACAGTTGGTAAGCTCTCCTTTTTCCCTTGATTTCCTTCAGAATCAGCTTGTTCAACCAAGCTGGTTGTCTTCCCCACTAGCTTGCCTTTTGGTACACTGGGACAGCCTGTTCCTGTGCACTCAAGACTTCCTTCTTGAAATATGTCCATCCCTCCTGTACCCCCTTGTTTTCAAGGGTTGTTTTCCAGGGTATGCTCCAAACGAGTCTTCTGAATAGGCTGGAATCTGCCCTCCGGAAGTCCAGAATAGAAGTTTGATTGATGGCCCTGCTTGCATCCCTGAGTATTGAAAATTCTATTATTTCATGGCCACTGTGCCCCAGACAGTCTCTGACTACAACATCTCCCACCAGCCCCTCTCTGTTTGTAAACAGCAGATCTAGCTGGGCCCTACCCCTGGTAGGTTCATTTACCAGCTGAAGCAGGAAATTATCCTTACCTTCCACTCAGTTTTGAAAATGTCACTAAAAAATAATCTATGACAGGGCACCCAATATAAAGCCGATAACCCTACTCTAGACCTAGCTGGAACATGACATAAGAGAGTGCAGCAGTTTTCAACAGCAGTATTTTAGTCTAGAAATAATAAAATTGGTTTTGTACAGAAACTTACCTGAAATGATAAACTAGAGGCTATTAGGAAAGTTGTCAGAGTGTTTCTCTGTTTCTGGCCCTAGAAAAGACAGTATGAACTGGAATATGTTATGCAGTAAAACAAACCTAGCAGATGTTTAAAATACACTAAATTGATATATCATTCACAAGTGCAGAAGTCCCTATTAGTAATTCAAAAGGTATGTAATTTGAAGTACCCTTTTAGTACAAGTGCAATGTACTTAATAACAAATTTGTTTTAGCTCTCAGATGAAAGAATTAATTATCAGTGGATCTAGAGATGGCATGAATCTATATATTCACATAGAGATTATATATCTATGTCTATATTCTGTGGCAATACAGTGTAATCTATAGCAAAACTTGAACAGGACTAGACATAATATTCAATCTGGGACTATCTTCATGCTACTTTCTGTCTCTGTATGGTCTTGAAAGTAATAAAATAATAGTGCCTTCTTGTTTTATTTACTTCCTCTGTTTACAAAACAACAGTCGACTACTCTTTTATCTCTGTGTCACTTTGAAAGGCATTTTTAGGTTCCTTGTGCTTCTTTATTTCACAGAGTTTAATGACTACTAAAACCACAAGACTGAAAATTTGATAGTACATCAGCAGCTGAGTTACTGTAGGTGTCTGCCTTTTTCATTACACTACTATTTCAGCTAAGGCAACACAAACTTCTTAAAAATATTTTTCTGTATTCATGTACACTGGAAAAACATGGAAACAGGAAAAACTAGAGAAGTTCTTTCAAGCAGACAATAAGATGATCACTATATAAGTCTAAATGAGCAATGAGCTAAATTATGTGAAGTCCGGGAAAAAAATTAGAGCACTCTAAAAATGACAGATTTGAAAGTCAGGCAGAAGAACAAGCAGGAGGAGGCAGAACAAGTAGGAGGAGCCAGGAGAGTGGAAGGCTTTGAATTTCATATTTAGCTGATATGCCTAAAATTAAAGTGTATACACATAAATGGTAATAGCTTAACTCCATGAAGAATTGTTTGTAGTTAGCCTGGTTACATAACCTAGACAGTACAAAATTATATGCTCTGTCTGTGTGTCTTACCTAAAATAGCAAGGTCTGACTCAACCTAGACATATATTTCTAAGATACGGAAAATTATTAAAAGCAAACTATAAAGTGGTGTAATTAATACTCACTTGCCTCCAAGATCCATTATATAGTATATGTAAATGAAGGAATATGTTTGCAGTATCTTCTTTAATAGGCAATTTCCTGTTCATGTAAAGGGTCCCCTTAAAATAGGTGTGGGAGCAAATGAACTGCTTATACTCTACGTAGAGGATTCTGTTGTGCTAAAGAACCAATGTAATGATGATATGCTTAGAAATCCCTCATGCTGGATAGGTTCCCATGCTTCAAAACCTAGGATAAAAATTTTTGTCTCTTAATCTGCAGCGTTGTTTGCTAGTATGTCAGGATAGATTTCAAGCTCACATTTTTCCTCTCCTAAACACCCAGAGGTGGCTGCAAAGTGGTCATTATATTTCCATCCTTCATTTCATGATGATTTACAGGATAATAACAATTTAGAAGGAAATATGAAGTAAAGACAGAAGTTTTATGTGAATGTTGTGGGGGAGAAGAGGTTGTGCCATAGCTGTGAGTGGGGAGTTAAAAAGAGAGTCTTTAGCCATCAATAAAGGTAAAGGTATTAAAATAAGTAAGACTATAGAATGAAAGATTTCTTTGGAAAATTAGGAGATGAAAAACATTAGGGGAAGAGCTTAGTGGGATAAGGGTTTAAAAATCCTAAGGCTTCAAACCTAAGTAAATGCTAAATTCAGAAAAGAGTTTTCAGTAGGGCTTTTCTGAGCTTCAGTGATGTGCTATTTTGGGAAGAAAATAGATAAAATGTGGTTATGTTGACATATGAACTATTATCCCTTTGGGAAGAAGGGATCTGAATTAATTGCCTATCCCCTTATGGTATCCCTTCTTATGTACAGTTATAATAAAAGTACATCTCAATTGGAGTCTTTCTCTTTAAAAATTTTAAATTTGAATGTTTCATGTTTTATTTTTTTTTCTGTAGTTTTAAACATGGAAACTTTCAACTTCAAAGTGAGGTTTTTTCATTCTCTTCCATGCTGCCAGAGTCTGCTTTGCCCTTGTAATGGTTTGCCCCATGGCTTCCTCAGTAACCATTGTATCTAAAGGAAGTTACAAGGATTCCACACGTGTCTTCCACGTAGCAGGGGGGGAGTGGTTTTTGTTGCTGTCACCTTCCTTGGCTGAGGAGCTGGAGGGAGGTGGTTGCAGTCTGGTCCCTCCGCTCCCTGGTGTTTCTCCTGTCCTGGGTGAGATTGTTTCATTCTTGTTCCCTTTCCTTGAGGTTTTTAATTGTGTTTGTTTTGATTCATTGGGTTTCTTTGGGTTGGGTTGGTGTCTTCCCTATTTTCCGGCTAATCAATCCCCTTTTCTCCCTTCCCCTCTCCCCTGGGGGGTGGGATCCTGTGTATTGTGTATACAGTGTGATTTGTAAATGTTAATAAATATAATTTATTCTTTTTATTCAGTTCAGTTTCTTTAGAGTGCGTTTCTTTTCAGGTTTTTTTTTCCTTTCCTTTCATTTTTCTCAAAAGTTGCCTAGCAGAACTTTTGTGTGTTTCTTAGTGTACTGTGGACCATGTGGACCCAGTTGTTTTTTGCTTCTATAGGCCACTGCAGACTAATTATTTTGAGAGGAGTTTGATAACTGCTATTTCCAGATATAAAACTGAGATGCCAATAGTTCATAAAGTCATTTAACTTCATTGTATTTCAAACATGTATTTCAATGTTGAAAGAAAAGGAAGATCTTATGTCCAGGAAATTAACCTTACTAGTTGCAGGCTTACACAGTGAGTGCAAAGGCAAGTGCAGTAACATGCTTCTAACAAGAAATGTGTGCAGGTGTTTATCATGTTTATGTACAAGATGGTAACTACAGAATACATATCTTGAAAAATCCTCTTATATTTGCAAATAATCAATCATTATATTTGGCAATCTTCAATCAACATACTTCCAGAAATCTTTGATCTGATTTGAGCAGGTACCCTGTAGTGGTAATGTGCTGTATCATGGTAATATTCAATACAAAAACTTCCTCTCTGCTTTTCCTGCAGTCCATTATGAGGAAATGAACCTCTAAGTGTGGCATCTTGGAGCGCTGTTACACAAGTGAAACACTTCATTCTGTGAGGCTTCACTGGAGTTAGTAAGGTGATAACTGGGTCAGCTGTCAAATACTGTTATAGTAGTTCTTCACTGAAAACTCAGTGAATGTTAATACATGTCATTATTTCAGTTTATTTTCCTAAGGAGCATTTTGTGTAAGAGGTGAAGTAAGCAAAATAGAAGATTTGACTATTTTTCACTAGTAAGCCATAATAGTCTGCCTGACCAAGATAAGGTCATGACTTCTCAAAACACTTGTGAAATGGCTTCTAATTCTTCTATTTCTATTTTGGAGTCTTTACATAGGCTTAAAGTTATTTAATGCTCTTGGTGAAACCACTTCTAATAAATTTGAATGTTATACTCTCTATTTATGCATACAGTCAGTTAGGAATCACTTCAATTTCTGACCCTTGAGTCCAGAGGCTGAATGTTCTGTGAAGTTGTCTGCTGATTTGCTGCATGTATTGTTTTGTCTTGAGAAACTTGCTGGCTTTCCAGAAACAGTCTTTGCCAAATTTCAGTTTGAACACTGTGTAATTTTTTTCCCCCTTTTTCTTTTCAGTTTTCTGCCTTTGGCACCTAAAAACCTTTTCTACACAGAAGCTGCAAAACTTCTCTTCTTTACAGGGATATTGTGATGTGCAGCATGCCAGTTCTCAGTCATGGCTCAGTTTGTGTGTGAATGCAGCAGCTGTGGCACTTTCATCAAATTTTGAAATCACAGGCATAAGCACCATCTGGCTGTGCAAGTTTCTCTCATAAACTGGGCAGTTCCTAAGTAGATCATTCACTCTAGATACATGAAAAAAAAATGATGCTTTAGAAAGCACTGAGGTTGCTGAAGAAGAATTATAGTTTATGTCTAAGGCAGTCTTTCGTGATAATGTAAGTACATGTTTAATTCTAAATATGTTCCAGTTCTCTTTTTATTCAATGCATTACTGCTTTATAAATGTAGGGGAGAAAAGCAATAAAAGTTTAGCATAAATTCAGTTTTATTCTTAAAAGTCCTTGTCAAAAAGAGGTAACTTGCCTTTCTTCAGTAAGATTAACTCATAGGTGTTCATGAAAATAGTAATCATAAACTTGAAAAGACATCCTGTGGTCATGCTGAAGGTTTTTCTGCATTTGACACCATCACAATGCACTGTAGGGGATTAGTACATGCTATGCAGCTCTTTCTTACCATCCTCTGTCTGTTGTTTAAACACATTTATCAAGAACTCACCATACAAGTAACTGAAATATTTCTTATGCAGATCAGTTGATAGATGCTTTCTTTAACAAAAAGCTGCAGGCCATGTCATCATCATCATCATATATGTTGTTCTTCCCTGCATTATCAAGTGCATTAGTTTGCTATGTATATGCATATGTTTGGGAGAGGAGAGGGTTTTGCTCAGCAATTCTTATCAGTTCAAGTTGCTGATGATTTTCCCCTCCTTTCTTTTCCTTTTCCTCTTTTAAATTGCAATAGTGCAACAGAATTCCAATTAAATTACATTTGAGGCAGTAGATATAGACAGAGATTGCTTAATAGAGAACTGTGTTGCAAGGCAGTGTTTTTGAATATAGTGATAGATTTACTGTCTCGTGATGTTACTCAAAATTGGAGTAGAAAGATATATGGCTATATCTGGCATCTTAAGCTGGAGAACAGCTAGCTGAATGCTGATGCAAAAAATCTTCATGAATGTTTGCTCAAATTTCAAAATCTGGTTTTGTTTTTGTGGGGTTTCTCTGACTCTTTTATAACTTTTTTATTACTCTTGACATTATTATTATGAATTATCAATTATTAATTATTTCTTATTATTACTATTACTATTAATTATTATTATTATTTTAAATGCAGAGGCTTTTGCTTTACTTACCCTTTGTAACTGATGTTTATGAGAATTTGTAGGAATGGCTCAATTTTTTAAAGAATGCATATAATGCAATTTCTATTAAAAAAGGGTTTTTATTAATTGCTGACAATTCTTTTGAATAATTGTTGTGGTTTAGGAATCGTGTTCCCCAATGTAGTCCTCCCACTAAAACCACATACTTCTTTTCCCCCCATCTACCTCTCACCTCCTCTCTCCTCTGCAGCAGGCTGGAGAAGAAAATTTGAGGCACAAAAGTTAAAGATCACAGGTTGAGATAAGAACAATTCACTGGAAATGGCAATGAGATAAGAAAACAGCAACAATATTAATAATAAAAGTGTACAAGGAATAATTCACATGCAAAATGCTCTCCAACAAGCCTGTGGCTGACTGCAACCTGAAGAGAGTCAAGCTCAAGAGACCCCTTTCCCCCCCTCAGCAATGATGTTAGGTGGTGCAGAGTAACCTCCAGGTCCCAGCCATGCCCCTTTCTGGATACTGCAAAACTTGACTCTGTCCTGGACAGAACCAAGAAAATAATTATTGAGTCAATAAAGCCAGAAAGGAAAACACTACCACTTTGCCCGTAATGCAAAAATAATGAGTATTGCATAGTCTTTAATATATTAAGACCTATGCACCATGTATTGTTGTACAATCAGTACAGGCAAAGTAATTCTGTGTTATTATGGAGAAAGCCTGCAAAGAAATGAAGTGACTAGATTGCAAGGAATTCATAAGTCTAAAGTTTTTGTCCAGATTACTCTGTGAATAGGTTTTGGTAGCTCAAAAGAACAATAACTAGAGATGTTCCACATCTTATTATTGTGACAATATGGTCACTTGACATTTTGGAAGAAAGGGAGTTTGGCAGAATTGAAAGTCTGCAAGCAACTGAGGTGGAGGAAAGTGTGGAACAGCTCCTTCTGGTGGTGTTCTCTACTAAGATTGATAAGTCCTTCATTCTTTCAGAGAGTTCAAGCAATCTGGCTTTCTCTTGAATGCAACTTCTTTTCTTAAACAATGCCAGACCTTAATTACTTCTTTGATTTGAGGGGAAATTCAGACAAAATATAAAAGTTTCAGGATATTTTTTTTTTTCTGTACACATCCCTGGAACACAAGGCCTGTTAGAGTTTATTGGATATTTTTCATAATTGTAACCTTATCAGTAATAAGGAAATTTACACCAAACTGGTGAATTAACTAAACGTCATTATAAGGTATTTGAATTTTTTTTTAAATTGCTAACCAAAAAGGAAAGGTATCTATATTTTTTAAAAATAAATTTTTATTCTATATAATTTAAATCCATAATCATTAACTACAATGACTTCTGCTAGCTCTTGCTCCACTAGCTTTTTTTTTTTTAATTTCTTGTCAGTTAGTATTAAACTATTTCAGTTTCTCAGTGAATATTCCATACTTAAGCTTAGCAATAAGACCTAATTCTATGTTTTGGCAAAGTTCCATCTTCATCTTCTGGAGGCAGACAAGGACTGTTTCTTATCCTGGTTCTATGGCATTGTTTTTAATTGATCTGTCTTCAACATGTCAATATCCTTTACATGGATAATTTTCTCTCAAGTACTGATATAAAAAATTATTGCAAAATAATTTCTTTACCATTAAATACAAAGCTGATTTCAATTCAGGGTGAAAATAGCCACATGTTTGACATGTCTTGTTATATGTTAGGTCAATATTACTAAAACAGTAAATTCTGAATTTCTTTCTCTTAAATCAGGGTAAATGCACATAAGGTATATGTGAAATAACTCAAAACTCTATAGTGAAAGAAGTAACAGTAAGATATCACCATTTATTATTGCTTTTCTCTACTTTCTGTCTGGATGGACCCCACCACCCTCAAAAGCATTTTCCCAGGGGGCTTTACCCACTGGTTCTTTGAGCAGCCTGAAGTCTGCTCTGTTCATGTCCATGGTTGAAGTTTTGCTGGCACTTTTCCTCCTCTAAACAGAGATTTTAAACTTGATCACTTCATGGTCGCTGCTGCCAAGATGGCCACCAATCACTAGTTCCCTTATGAGACCCTCTCTGTTAACAAGCAACAAATCAAGTAGGCCATCCTTCCTTGTTGGCTCCCTTAGTACCCATGGTATGAAGTTGTCATCCAGGATTTTTAGGAATCTTCTAGCTCAGGTTGTACCAGCTGTGTGATGCTCCCAGTTAATTTCTGGCAAGTGGAAGTCCCCCATAAGGATAACGGCCAGTGATGAAGAGGTGTCTCTTCGTTCCTCAAAGAATAATTCATCACTGACACAATCCTGGCTAGGCAGCTGTAGCAGGCTTCCATGTTGACCTCTGCATTATTTGTTTGCCCTTGATTCTTTCTCAGAGGCTCTCAATGGTGCAATAGCCAAATGCAAAGTCCATACAGTCTAGCCTTTCCATTTTTAACAATGCCACATCCCTGACCTCATATGCCCTACCTATCCCTCCAAAAGAGCCTATAACCATCCAATAGGGCATCCCACCAGGTTTCATTTGTGCCAAAGATGCCAAGTCTCTGGGACTGTGCTAAAAACTCAAGCTCCCTTGTTTGCTCTTCCTGTTGAATCCATTGGTGTAGAAACATTTCAGGTGTAGTTTGTTTCAACTGACACTTCATGGAGCAGATTAGGGAATCCCAGTAGCACTCATTTCCTCAAGTTTTGATGTACCAACCCACTGCCTATCATTAGCAAGCCTGGTTTTGTCCCTTTCCCCCTGTAATGCTAAAACAGAGAAAACAAGCTATGGATGAGGGGGTAGAATTTTCTTTTCTACTGAATTTTTATTGCATTTTGCATTTAAAACCTCAGGTATGAGAATCACATGAGTGTCTGCTCACATTTAAAAACATAAGGGGGATTTCATATGACTAATGAAAAGAGAATGGAACTATTAACTTTCCAAGCTAAAATGCTAAAAGGTTTAACCACCTGTTTTTTATTGTTTAATGCTAAAAATAAATAAATAAAGAAGTAATTTCATAATTTTTGAATCCATTGAAGTTCAAATATCACTTACTACAGCCATACTTCAGAGTGTACAGCACTTTCAGCTACATCCTTACCTCAAGAATTGTTACATAAATGGCTTTTTCATGTCATGGATAATCACAGAATGAATCATATAATATTTTGAGTTAGAAGGGACTGTCTAATTCCAAACCACCTTGCCTTAAGCAGGGACAAATTCCACTAGGTCAGGTTGCTCAGAGCTTCATTTAACTTGGTCTTGAACACTTTCAGAGATGGAGTATCCACAGCTTCACTGGGCAATTTGTTCTAGTGCCTCATCACCCTCACTATAAAGATTTTTTTTACTAATATCTAATGTAAATCTACCTTCAATTTGAAGCCATTCCCACCTATCATATCTTTACATGTTTTTTTAAAAATATTCTCTCTCCATCTTTCTTGTAGTCTCCCTTCAGATACTGGAAGGCTGCAATAAGGTCATTGCAAAGCCTTCTCTTTTCCAGGCTGAACAAAAACCATGCTCTGAGTCTTTCTTCATAGGACATGTGCTCCATCCCTCTGATCAAATTGATGGCCCTCCTCTGGACTTGCTCCAACAGGTCAATGTCCTTCCTGTGTTGGGGACCCCAGAGCTGGATGCAGAACTCCAGGTGGCATCTCAGCAGAGCAGAGTACAGGGGCAGCATCACTTCCCTCAATCTCCAGTCCACGCTTCTTTTGATGCAGTCTAGTATATGATATGATAATGTTGTTTTCAGAAATGACAAGAAAGGACATATTCTTAGAAATATGGCTTTATCGTTTTATATTGTACGAAATGGTAGAGCATAGTGGTTTGTTTACTTTGCAGTGTTGCTTGGTTGCTGTAAACACTGAACTCAAGCCAAGTCTGAGATGTAAGAAAAATCAGCTCTCCCTGCTTTACAGGAGTCACTGGAATTACAACAAATATGGAACTTGCAAAGAAGGACTGGCAGAAAACTCTACTCCTAAAAGAAACACAGAAGAACTGATTTTCAATTATTTTCTTTTCCAATTTTCTCCACTCAGTAGTGATATATTTTCTTTGGAAAGATGCAGTTTATATGACTTGAGGTTCTAATGAAATGCATATTTGAAATTGTTCTATCTTTTGCTATACTGTAAGGAAGCAGGAGGTGGCACAGTTGAACTTTGTGACCAGTCTGGGACCTCATGACCAGTTTATTTAGTCATATTCAGTGAGATTTTTTTAAACTCTATCCACTATACAAGCAACACAAAATCTGTTTTGCAATTCTTGAATAACTTATACATGTAACAACATGTAGCATAAATATGAAACGTCTGAGTTTCAGATACGAAATAAAAATAACTTTTCCTCATCACCAGAGGTTAAACCCCTAAATAACCAACCTCCTCTGCATTCCCTACAATGCTTTGCTGATACAGGCCATTGCCTGGGGGAAGCAGTGATCTCACAAAAACTTTTGCATATCTTACTGATCAGCAACCACTTTATCCTGTTTATGTTAAAGAAATCACAATAATACAATGACACTTGCAATTTTACAGTATAAATTTTTCACCTAGGTATACTAACATTATACAAATATTACCTTTAAACTGAACTCAGATTCTAGCAGCAGTGTACGTGAAAAGAGAATTGTCATGAGTGAAATCAGCTCCAGATTTTGGCAATTTAGTGATTAGAGCTCTCCAGCTCAGCAGGGTTGAGAATCACCGATTCAGATCACTGATTCCAATTTGGATAAAAGAGCTGTTGTCAGAATCAGTCATCATTTTATCCAAATCACTGTAAAGCTGGATAGTTGAATGCGTAAAAAATTATCAGATTTTGTCCTTCTGTGCAGTCATTCTTGAGTGGGTTGACTTTTTCTTACTTTGTCATGAAAATGAACTCTTGATGGCATTGAGAGATGAAGTAATCATGAAAGAAATTGTATCATGTCTTGGCATAGAGAAAATTTGTTCCTCTGCTACTTGATCTGAGTCCCTTTAATATTTTCTTTCTTTCTTTCTTTCTTTCTTTCTTTCTTTCTTTCTTTCTTTCTTTCTTTCTTTCTTTCTTTCTTTCTTTCTTTCTTTCTTTCTTTCTTTCTTTCTTTCTTTCTTTCTTTCTTTCTTTCTTTCTTTCTTTCTTTCTTTCTTTCTTTCTTTCTTTCTCTCTTTCTCTCTTTCTCTCTTTCTCTCTTTCTCTCTCTCTTCTTTCTCTCTTTCTTTCTCTCTCTTCTTTCTCTCTCTTTCTCTCTCTCTTTCTCTCTCTCTTTCTCTCTCTCTTTCTCTCTCTTTCTCTCTCTCTTTCTCTCTCTCTTTCTCTCTCTTTCTCTCTCTTTCTCTCTCTTTCTCTCTCTCTCTCTCTCTTTCTCTCTCTCTTTCTCTCTCTCTTTCTCTCTCTTTCTCTCTCTCTCTCTCTCTTTCTCTCTCTCTTTCTCTCTCTCTTTCTCTCTCTCTTTCTCTCTTTCCTTCTTTGTTTTCTTCTGTTCTCCCCCCCCCCCCCCCTTCTTTTGAATTAATCAAAGAAGTAAGTGCTCCTGGAGGATTTATCTCAAAAATCCAAGAAATAGATTATGATCCCTGTTTTTGATTTCTCATGGCACCAAATATGTATAAATGAAATCACAAAAGAACTTAAGCATTATAAATTTTGCAGCAGCTTCTAAGTTGAGGGTTACTTTTACCATAGTTGTGACAGAGGGACTGCACACTCTTTGTAATATCTTGCAGTGGGATATATGAGTGCAAAAGCTCTGATTGAGGGACATAGTCAATTATAAATCTTATGAAAACTTATATGTCTTCAGTCGATTCTTTCCTGCAATGTTGTGCTTACTCCCAGCCTTAGGAAGGCTGCTGTCCTCTTGGGAATCAGACCATACATCTTGTCCTGGAACTGACACTTGAAGTTTGATTGTGATATTGTTTTCTAAAGGAAATATATGTTTACTTGCAATACTGTCACTTGGACTGTTTTTAGTAAATAATTTGCATATTGGGACATTTGATTATGATGAATACATAACTACTTACTATCATCCCCAGAGTAAACATGGAATTAACACGTTTTGCTGTTATTCCTACAGAAAATTCAACTCAAAGAAAAGGTGATAACACCTTTTCTTCTTTCTGTTGAAAACACCTTCTGGCCCAGAGATATTTTCTTAGATCTAGCAGAACAGTCAACATTTCTTACATCAGGGTTTTGGTTTGTTTGTTGTTTTGGTTTTTTTTTCTTGTTTTTGTTTTTTTTTGTTTTTGTTTTTGTTTTTGTTTTTTTTTTTTAAGTCATGTTAAGTTTCCTGGAAGCTAAATACAAAAAATCTTGAAGAACCCTGTAAATCAATATCTGTCATGACATCTAATTTGCAAAGTTATACTATTATGTTTTATGTGACTCGTGTGTGAAGGGAAACAGCCTCAGACCAGACACAAATCTTAAGAGTTCTTGAGTAGTAGAGTAGAGGAAAAAGAAATAAAACCCCACGCTGCCATGTGTTTCACCACTGCCATGTGTTGCACCACTGCCCAGTAACAGGGCTGCTTTTCTCTACCTCTTGTGAAGGACAAGTGAGTTACAGTATGTCATTGGTTTTTGGTGATGACAGGAGCTTATCACAGAAAATAGCTCTATGAGGTAGTCTTTTTTCACTATGAGAGCAGGAAATATTTAGAACTATTCAGGACATTACATCTTGGTATGACTTCTAGAGCTGGTAGTATAGACTCACAAACTTAGAGATAGGCTAAATGAGTTAAATTTTAAACAAATATCTTAATCACATATTTTTAACTGTTATTCCATTATTGTAACTGTTTTACAAGCACACATCATCTTCAATCCTTTCATCTTGTCTAAGCTAATTCATAGTAATCTGACAAACTCTGGGAGAAAGCAACCTCATTATAGCAGACTGTATTGGGCAGTTGCTTGAGTGTCTGCTATGTAGAGTAAGTGTGAGTATGGGTGTAAATACTATACACAGAGGTGTGGACTGCCAGAAGGACAGTAGAGCAACTGGCCATTGTGCTGCTGAAGCCTTGTCACATATGAGAATGACGCATTTCCCAAACATGAAGTAGCTTTTGTCATGAGTAGGAGTCCTACTGGCCAGTGGAAAGATGATATGGAAGGAGACCAAAACTTTGACTCTTCAAAAGCATGCCATTGTCCAGATACAGCCTACTTGAAATGATTTAAGGTCATCAGTCTGGATAAAAAATTGTGAAAAAGATCATGGCTTTGAAACCTAATTGTTAAAACACTTGTTAGAAAGTATACATGTCTTGCTTGACTGACTAAGATATTAGCCAAGTGTTGTTTAACATAAAATAACTGAAAATACATTAGAGCAAAGGCCACAACTCAATTCCCTGGTAAATGTCCTATCACAAGACTAGATAGTTGAGATCACTCATGTCTCTAACGTTCTCAATCCATCAAATCATTAATCGTTCTCCATAAAATCAAGTTGCTTTAAGTCTCCTCTCATCACAGGAATCATGGCTTTTGAATCATTCCTCTTGAGCATATGTTGTGATCCAGTTACTGAGATGCCTCTACCCAAATTCAGGTGGAAACAAGACCATATGCTGATGTCAATAGTATGGATTTTATTTAACAGTAAAATGTGAGGTAGAGAGATAAAAAGAAATAGAAGAAGTGGGTGGGGAGTGGAGAGAGAGTGAGAGAGACACAGATTAAGTAGGAAGAGAGTCACTACTCTATGGGTTCAGTGGCATCCTGTCAGTCCTTCTTCACCCTGGTCTCAGTGGGGAGGGTCTCCAGGTCGATCAAAACTTTTCACCATTTATTCATTTCTGCAAACAAAGGAATCGATGCTCATTGGCTAAATGATTCTCTTGTTTTCAATGCTCAGCCTTTCTCTTTCTTTGAGTCAGGGGGTATCTCATATGGTTTTCCCCTGCCAGACCCTGTCAGAACAGATTATCAGCACAGTTGCTGAATTGACTTTCTTTGTGTTCATAGTCAGTACTCCCCAGTTTGTTTACCTCTTTCTAGTAATGGATAATTGGACAGTAGTATCACCTTTATTTTATCTCATTTTCTTGTCAGATGTCTTAAATTACTCTTCAAATTTCAGGAGTTCAGGAAAGCATATTCGGGGGTGGGGGGAGGGAGAGGGTGGTTTTGTAATCATGCGTGAGCAGTTGCTTCTTAATGCAGTTTGCCACAGTGGGCAAAGTTGTTTGGTGATTTTAACAGTGTTTGAGGCAATTGTGATCTCTAAGGCTTTCACAGCATAGCACACATCTATTGTGTGTAGAATTATTAATTCATAATTCTATCACGCTTCACAGAAAATTTGGACTTGGGATTGAGGTGGGAAAATTGAGTCCTTGGACCTGAAGTATGAAGTAAGGTCAACATTTAAGTGCACTGACCACCTGCAGGTGTCTTCAAACTTAGACATGTAAGTGGAGTCATAGTTGTGAATATAAAAAATATGTGTTCCTAAAGTACCTGGTTCTAGAATAAAGAGTACTAGGCTGAACTTGAAGTCTGAGAATTTTTTTTTTTTAATGGTCTCACTCCTTAGTCCTCAAAGCAGAAGAAAAACCCATAACCTTTTCCTACCATAGGAATGTACAAAAAATTCTGGATTTGATCCCATTTTAATCCTGTCAAAACCAATAACAAAATTTCACCGGTTTACATAAAATAGAATGGATGCAAAGGAAGTGAATCCTTGTAGGCAGACTACATAATTCATCTCTACTGGTGCTCAGCATTGCCCAAAGACTGGTGTATATATTACTGAACCATCACTAGCTTATTGAGGGGCCAGTTAAAGGGGTCTAACATCACCCATTTCATTCTTATTATTTTCATTATTATTTTAGTTATTATCATTTGAATTATTACTGTTATATATTGGCTCTTAATATTGATTCAAGAAATGCCTGGTATAACCCAGAAAAAAAAATTATAGCATTTGAATTGTATAAAGGCCTAGATTCCATGGCATAGCATAAGACTGACTAATAAAAAAAAAAAAAGAATTTGTATACACACTTGGCTTCTACCTGGACTGAGGGAAAAATCTTTTCTTTTGACAACTGGTGTCAATGTTAGTTTTCACAAAGCATTTTGGCCTCTAGCAGCCAGAGTGTTGTTTTCCTCTCATGGCAGACCCCTGTGATTACAACAGCACGCAACTGTCACTGTGAGAAACACAGAGAACAGAGAGTCACACTTGTCTTCTGAGTGCCAAGTTGGCAACTAACTTTGTTTGGCTCATGAGCATGTTCCTGACAGCTTGTGAGAGGCAGCTCAGAGCTGAGATGGCACCTGCAGTGCACAGAGAGCCAACTGCTGTTCAGAAATGAACAAAGGTGTGCTCTATGATTTTAAATATACTTTGGCTAATTAGAGGTGTTTTTTCTCCATTAAAGACTCACAGAAAAGATGCTTTCTTTAATGCCTACTAATATTTCTACTACTGTGGCATAGGTTATATAAGGCTCAAAAAGCATTTACTTGATGATGACAAGAAATCAAACAAGTAGTTTATGATGTCTATGCAAATGAAGAAAAAGGCAGGAAATTGGGGGTATTAATTTACTCAAATTTGGAGTTATTATGAGAAAAGATTCAGTCTGATAGGCAGCTCATCTTACAATCTTTCTTTGTTTTCTGCCACACTCATGTTCTCTGGGAATGTTATTTTTTTAAAGCAATTGACACATATACCTCACTATCATGTTGTTTATTCCTTCTCTCATCTTCTTCTCAAAGAAAAAAATATGAATAAGGTAATTCCTTTGGTAAGTTTTGGATGATCTGCTTCAATCCTTAGAGGTAAAACATGTTTCTCTGGTTTGAAGAAGGCAGGTAAAATAGCCTTGGAACATGAGAAAGCTTTGCAGTGATCCACACAGCTTTGGTGGAGACTATTACCACTGCTGGCTCTCATTTTTTTTTTTTTTCCTTTTGCATGATATTTCAAAAAATACTTTAACTGCTTGCCTTAAACAAAGTTTTGACTAATACAGTGTAAGGCTGCAAGAACAACCACTCTGTTAGCAAGCAGTTAAAGATTTCATTAATTCTTAACTTTGACACTCCCACTTCACTCAAAAGTGCCTTTTAATAAACAGTACTGGCTAAGAAATCTCCACAAATGTTAAGTTCATATTTTAAAAATCTGTGTGATTCATTTCATACATGTTATTGTAAAGTAAAACAAAAATGTTTAAAATAAATCCCCTTGTGAATTGGTCACTCTTATTGAATTTCATCTCCTCAGTGTCATGTTAATATTTTCATCAACTAGAACTACTCGAATTTTATGTTTGAATCAACTCTGCCATTAAGGCAGGTCATTATAAATACAAAGATAAATGGTTCCTCTTGAGTAAGTGTACAACAGGAGGATTATAGGGAGAAACAAATCCTGAATAAAATGTCTGTTCTAAAATGAAGGATTTACTTATTAAGACTACATCCACACTTTCATCCAGAATGAGAAGGATGATGTAGCATTTACATATCTTTTTTTTAACAATCTTATTTCTTTTCTTTTTTGCATGCATTGACTACTCTCATTTTATTCTGTTTGGAATGTTATATGCAAGTGTCATTATGCCAAAGATTTGACCAATTTCCCCTCTTTTCATGGCATATAGTGAACCATATTATCTGAGATAATACATCTCTTTTGAGCTTCACTGTCAATATATTCTAGCTAAAGTGGACACAGATTCACATTCCCAATTTATCAGAATACCTATATTCCTTTCAATATTCATGAATTTTCCTAAGTTGATCATTTAGTGCTGCCAGGATTGTTCTACCATATAGTCACATATTTCATCAAAAACCTGAGAGAAATAGCCCATCTTCTGTTTGATAAAAGGGAGAGATAGATAGATAGATAGATAGATAGATAGATAGATAGATAGATAGATAGATAGATAGATAGATGAAAAAGCATGGAGTAATCATCTCCCAGAGCAGCACCAAATCTATGTCTGCTTCTATAAGTTGATGTTTTGATGACAGAGCCATTGGGAAGTACCTTTCACCTTAAGAGTCTAGAATTGAGGGAGTGCAAGGTAATTTTGTAAATCTATATATACATGTGCCCAGGTGTCTATTAAATGCTGATTGCAAAACCTTTGATTAGGCCAATTGTTAATCCTAAAGTTGAGATATCTGCATGTACTAAGAGGAGTACTCATTTTCATTATTTTCAGTCTGCATTTCTTTTTCCTGCAATTTGTTCTTAATGTTCCTGTAGTTTTTCACCATTGTTTCCTTTTTAGAAAGTTTGTCTTTTTATCACTTGATAATATGCAGGCTTGGTTGTTGCTCATTTTATTTTATGTCTCTTCTGTGGTTCTTTATCTGTACATTTTGAAAAAAGAAAAAAGACTCAAACCCCTGAGCCAGTGGACAGATTGACAGGCACTGCACTTGTTGTTAGCCATTTTCCAACAGCATGGCAGGACAGCATTATTAGGCTCAGGCTGACTGAAGTGATTGTGCCTTACCATCAGTCATTTCTTGACCTCTCCAGTTTTTTCTCATCTCTTCTTTTATCAAAGACCGGTGGATGACTGCAGCTCTATGATCTTCTCCCACTATGCTCTTGTAAAATAGGTTGACATGTGTCCACTCTTCTGGTCCTTCTTTCTCCTTTTGTTATGTAGTCTGCATATATTTTGTTTCTTGTATCTTTTCTTTTTCCTGTTTTTGTTTGGGTTCAAATTTTATGGGTTTTTTTTATTTGTTTGTTTTAATTTCTTCATTTCCTTTGTTTAGCAAATGGTAGCCTTTGTTATTAGAAGAGAATGTAAGTCCTCAACATACAGCTTAATGAGAAAAAGTAAAAAAAAATGGATTGAAAAGCAGGCAAACAAGGAATCTACCCTTCTTTTCCCTCCAAAAAACCCTTCCTCTACATCCCCCACATCCCAAAGACTTACCTTGTATACCTTACATACTGCATATTTGTGTTGAAGAGAGGCTAAGCAATGAAAATGCAGGAGCATTGCTGAATGTCGTGGGTAACTTGGTGACAGCAGACACAGGTAACACTGAGGTACTAAATGTCTTCTTTGCATCTTCACCAACAAGGTCTCTCAAGCCTCTGAGCATGAGCCTTGGTTCAGGGAGGATAAGAACTACCAATAGCAGGTGATAATTGAGTCACAGGGATTAACTGCAAGGATTTGACTCCTACGAGTCCTTGGGGTCTAACAGGTTTCGTCCAAGGTGCTGACAGAGATGTCCTGTATCTTTCCAAAGCTGCTTGCTATTGCCTTTGAAAAGGTTGTGGAGTTCAGAAGGCACCAACAACTGGAGGAAGGTAAATCAATCCATCTTCAAAAAAGACTACACAATCAATTCATGGAACTACAGGCTGGTTGCCTGACTTTGGTGCTGGAGCAAGTCTTCACGAAGCTCATTTCTGGGAGTAGGCAGAAGAAGATGATTGAAACAAACACCTTGAATTTACTGAGGGGCAAATTGTGCCTGACCAATCTGATTACCTTCTCTGATCAAATGATAAAATTTGTGGGTCAAAGGAAATGGTGGCCATCTTTTACTTGGACTTCAGCAATGTTTTTTACTTCATCTGTCGCTGTATCCCATTCCTGTTAAAGCGATACAGACAAGTGAAAAAAAGGGTGGATGATCAGTCTCAGAGGGGCATACTTAGCTGCATTCTAACAGGAGCCTCGTGTCTAGCAGAGTTCCACATAAGTCTGTCCTGAGACTGGTCCTCTTTAATATTATTTTTCAGAAGACCAAAGGAAGTGATGGAGAACAGTCTTTTTTAGTTTGCAGGTAACTCCAGACTGTGGCACGTCGGCCAGGTAGTACTCTCAAGCACAGTGCAGCTAGACAGAGGGACCTAGAAAGGCTGGAGAAATGGGCCTGCAGAAACATCACTGGGTTCAACAAGAGCAAGGCAAAGTGTAGCCCATGAGCAGGAGCCACCAGTGCAAGCCAGGCAAAAGCAGCGTCTTTTCACACTGTCTACTGTGAATAAAATCTCTGACTTCTGATAGGACTAACATACCAAACACTGGCAGATCACTAAGGGATAGTCACACTAACAGAAGTTTATTATTCATATATGCTATGTTACATTATTATATTACATACTATATATAATATATGCAATTATATAGTATATATTACATATAATTTCAGCCTACCTAAAATCAAATTTAATCTAACACGTAACAGCTCCTCTTGCACTGTTAAAATATATGGTCTAATAGATAAATATAAATAGGATGGGGAGAAAAGGTATTTTGAACATCAGAATAAAGGACTTCTTACATGTAAAATTCAGAAATAAATCTAATGTTCTGTTACATAAGTTTTTTCAAGTATTTAGGAGTTTAGGGGTTTGGGGTTTTTTTTGCGTGAGGGGGAGGGGGGGGAAGGGGGATTGTAATTTTTTTTCTTATTTATTTTTTAAGCCTTCTTCCCCAAGTCAGAAACATACTAGTAGTCATACAGTCTTAGAAACTTTTGTTAAATTTTAATTTTATAAATCACTATTATAAAGGTCTTCAGGAACTATACAGGAACTACTCAAAACCTCAGTTCCTCTGGCATTCAAACATTCATGCTCTGCTCTTGTGTTACAAAAAGGTTGAAATTAATTTATAGCTCCTGATGGAGAAATTTCACGAGGGACTGGATTTTAGACAAGACTGCGCTTGAATAAAAATGAATAAACTTTTTGTTTCTTCCCCAGCTCTGTACATAGAGTTACAAAGTGATGTAGAACAGTGTATTGCCATGAGGAGGAAACATTCAGTATAAGAAATGAATACAAATTTAGTGGAGGTACATTGGTATTTCTCATATGTCTTAGAGAAAGAAACATTATTTTAAATTTATTCATAACCGGAAAGACATAGAAAAGAGTACGACACATGTTTCTATGGGGTGGCAGTAGGAGGTGATTTTTTTTTTCTGTTGCATCTTCTTTTCCCCTCTGCTGCCCACATATCTCACAGCGATATAAATCATGTCAACACACATGCACACCTGCTTTGGATTTAAAACATCTGGTATCTGAGAAACTTGTTTTGGGGAGAATCTGTAAGCTCCATTGGAGCAAACTGGAAACAGAAAAAAAAATTAGCACCAAAACTCCACAACAAAAACCAGACAGGTTATATATCTTCTCCTCTATGGCCACCTGTTTTCTAAAGAAACTTTGTATTTATCTCCTGTCATTGTCTGCAATTATTAAGAGATTATTTATACCAGAATAATTTAAAATTAGATTTTAAAACCTAAAATCAATGGTTTATAGCTCAGAAATAAATGGCCTTTTCGAAAAGCTCCTCTAATTTTTTAATTTTTTTTTTACACCCCAGAGAACTTCTTATTCTTAGAAGCATATTCAAAGCTTGGCCATACACAAGAAGGTAAACTACACATTGGACCTTTGCAAAACCCTGTTTATGCAGTAGAAGCCCTTAAGTTCTTCTTATGGCATCATCAGAACTTAGCAAACTGCAGCCTACCTCACACAAAGCTGGAAGCTATTTACATCTTTTTAGTTCTCCTTTGCAACATAGATTTTCTGACTCTTCTTAAAGGCTTCTTTTGTAGCTGAAAACATAATTTCTTTTTGAAAACGCTGCTGCTATCCTTAGAGCCATTCATGGATTGATAGTATTCTTTGAAAGTCCCATTTCAATGACTGGAACAGGCTGCCCTTGGAAGTGGTGAAGCCATCGTCTCTGGAGGTGTTTAGAAGATGCATATGTATAGACCTGGCACTTAAGGAGAGAGTTTAGTATGTGGACTTGGCAGTGCTGGGTTAATTCTTGGAATCAATGATTTTAAGAGTCTTTTTCAACTTTAATGATTCTAAAATTCTATTATGTATCTGAGTTTTATTTCAGCAGTCTTAGAGTTATATGTCAACATGTTTCTGATCTCCCAGGATTATTACATTGATGCCGAAAGGGTTTTTGTTCTGATTTTCACATTTTGTAGATTTTAGGAACACAGTAGTTGTAGATTTTTAGAGGGTTAATATTTCTAACAGTTTAAGTTTAATGCCTTTCTATCACTACCCCTGTCACAGAACAGGGAGCTCAAATTCCTTTAGTTAATTAATCTTGTTTAGACTCCTTTCCAAGGTAAAGAGCTGAAGGATATCAGAAGGCCCACAGAATGAAACATAAACACAGGTCAGAGTGACCCAAAAGCCAGAATTGGATGAACTCCAAGAGACCTTTGTGTGCCTGAGGAAGAAGAGCTGATGAAGACAGAGGGTCCTGACGACCCCAGACCCAATTCCAGAGGGTTGGACCAGTGGTGGGACTGGGGCTGGACTGAGAAATGTGTAAAGCAATGATTGGAGGGATCTTATTATAAAAGCCATGGAAACAAGAACTGGGACACATGCATGTCATCCTGTATTCCTGTGGGCTGTAGGCCCTGTGTTATTAAAGGACCTTTACTTTTTATCTTACCCTACACTAACGTGGCTCAAAGTCCTGTTTTTGGGGGGAAGGGTCATTCACAGCATCACATTGTCTTTTGGAAGAAACTTTGCCTTTTTACATAATATATAGGGACAGTCTTTCAGACAATGGTCTATAAAGCAATGACTCCTTACATAATTGACTGGTACCATTAAGGAAATATAATTTAAATGTTGCTGTTAACATTCAGAAATTCTTTGTGCTCCTTTTGTCCTGCACAATACTGTTTTTAAGTAAACTTGCCTACTGTTTCATGAAGAGTGGGTAGCAATGGAGCAGGGAAGAATCTGAAAGATATGCTGAAGAAAGTGACATTGTTTTGAGCATCTGCTAGGGATGTAAAATAATCAGAGAGTAGTAAAGAAAATATTAGTATTACCTTTACTCAGATTTAGAGGCCTGTGCTGCTTTGTTCATTTAGTGACCAGGGCAGATCCTTCTACAATGCTTTAAAGCTACGAGCAGACCAACACATGAACTAGAAGGCAGTGAGTGAGAATCACAGCTAACTTCAAGGCTATGGCTCATTATGGCTGTGGATTGTGGTTCCACAGCAAGTGCACTAGATGCATAGCTCCCAATTATGACATCTTTCACCTTCTTGTTCAGTGAGCAAGTGTTTTTAGATAAAGGCTAGTGAAACTTAAAGTGATGAACAGAACTGAGGCTAAGGCTGAATTGTACTTACAAAAAGACTAAAGTAGCCTCTGGTTCTATGACAGCCTGCTTGCTTGGAAGACTGAAATTGAGCAAGAGGGTTAGTAAGCCTTTTAATCACTTAGCTACAGGAACAAAACTGACAAATGAAGACTTTCTTCTATTTAAATAAAAATTAATTGAGGTGAATATAATGGTTGTATATTATACTGCCATCTGGTGTCAGAAGACTGAGAAACAGGAAAATTAGAGTATGTTTTCTGAAGATGCTTCTCCTCATGAAACTGCATCACATTTACAGATAGAGAGAACATGTCTAAGTACATGGAATATTCATGGAACCCATGAATATTGCCAAGTTTTGACAAGTTCTTTATTTGTATCTGTTTCAGATTTGCATGGTCAGATTTTGGTTGTGGGAGGAGCTACAGGAGTGGCTTCTGTGAGAAGCAGATAGAAGCTTCCCAATGCCCAACAGAGCCAGTGCCAGCTGACTCCAGGACAGACCAACCACTGGCCAATGCCAAGCCAATCAGAGAAGGTAGTAGCCCCTCTGTGATAACACATTTAAGAAGGAATAAAAAGCTATCAGACAGATGTGATTGTTTTCAGAGAAAAGAGGAATGAGCATATGTGAGAGGAACAACTCTGCAGACATGAAGAAACGGTCGCTGACCAAGAGGGGACAGGTACCAAGCACACGTTTTGCACTCCACGAGAGGATGAACAAAGAAGACCTTTATTAAAGAAGGAGGAGAGTTATGAAGCATCAGTTAGGGAAGGTACTCGTAAAAGGGTGGGAACTTTGAGGGGATTGGATGAGAGTGAGTTGGCAACCATTAAACATCCAGTAACAGTCTCGGAAAGAGGAGGGAGGTCTGGGTGGAAGGATTTGGAACTTGGGTGTGATGGGGCAAGGGCAAGAGCAGAGTGGACAACTGACAACCAGATAGCCAATGGGGAAACACTTATACTCATTGGGGACAAGCCACAGGGGGAATACATGGGTAGGGAATGAACATGGGGGGTGGAAACCACAGGGGGGATACAGAACCAAAAAGAGTTAGAGCCTGTAAAGGAGGGAGAGATGGGGGAAAGCTGTTTTTAAGGTTTGCTTTGCTTCTCATTATTTTGCTCTGATTTTGATTGGTAATAAATTACATTAATTTTCCCGAGTCAACTCTGTTTTGTCTGTGACAGTAATTAATGAGGGATCTCTCTTTATCTCAGTTCATGAACCTTTTGGTGTATTTTGTCTCTCCTGTCCAGTTGTGGAGAGGAGTGATAGAATTACTTTGGTGGGCAGCTGGCAACCAGACAGCATCAACCCACCATATTATTATACATGCTGCACTGCCCTTCCAAAATTTTTGGATTTCAGGCTACTGTATAACTGAATTTAGTAGATATCCTATCTTCCTATAATGTGCCACATTAGTTCCTTGAACTTTAGAGGTTATTAATCATAAAATTTATAAATTATACGAGTGCATTTGATGTATCACAAGCTTTTTTTGAAAGTTTAATGTTTATGTTTATTTTCCTCTGCAGTGATTCTCACTAACAGCAATATAAAGAACAATGACTTCAAAGTTAGGGTTTTTTTCAGTAACTTTTCCTTTCATCATATTAGAGTCCTAATGCCCTGTTATTTACATTAAAGAGTAATTTCTATGACACTGTCTGAAAATGTATACCCTGAAGGTAAAATAGCGTTGGCTCAAATGTCTCCCTCTAACCTTGGCTTCATTGTGGGTACATTGTTGTACATATAGCTGTATCATATACAAGGTGCAAGTAGAACTATCTAAGAGTATGTACTTGTGCATTGGCTACCTAGGAGTACATGTATGGCTATTTGTATTATAATATCTTGTGCACGCTTGGATATTTGCATTAAAACAGCATCTTGTGGCTCCAGGGAAGACTGAAGTTCATTCCACTGACTGCAGCTCATAAAGATGTCAATACAGCCCCAAAACATCTCTATATATCTTTACGCACAGTTGCAGATGGCCGTGCAGCTCTGCTATTCCTGCTCCAAGACAAGCTGATGCAAGCTGTTTGTATCCCAAAGCAATGCAATAAAGGCAGCATGCTGTGCTGAGTCAGAGCTCCAGATCATGAGCCATAGCAGTATGGTTGAACAGCTTCCAGCCACCTCTGAGCATAAGCAGAGCAGATGCACAGATGTTTCCAGCTGTCTGCCTAGACATGGCCTCAAAAATTAGTCCTCTTGTATAATTTTGTAAACTAAGATCCTCCAATAATTAGAGATTTTAGCCATTTAGTTTACCCTTAATATCTGATAAAACCATTTTGAGTGCTGTTCTCTTTTAAACTAGTAATTGAGGAGATTCTGTCTCTTATAAATGTGCACAATAGTAGTAGCTATATAGCAGGAAATATTATAGAAGTTTGCAATGGCTGTGTGGTTAGGGTAAAGGAAAGGAGATGAGGGGTGGGACCAAGTAAGAGCTTTCAACAACAAAACATTACTGAAAAAAAGTAAAACAATAAACTCTTCCTCACATCCTCTGGGAAAAGTCATGATGGTCTTAAACTGCAACAAAAAAGATTCAAACCTGACATTAGTAATAGCTTTTTAATAGTAAAGACAGACAAGCACTGTAACAGATTGGTAAGGGACTGGGAATCTCTTTCTTCTAGGTGTTATTATAGAGATGTTAGACAAATATCTTACAAGCATTTTTGATATAAATCTGATCCTACACTGGAGCAGAAGAAAGTTACTGACTTGTTGAGCTAACCTCTTTCATCTCAAATCTTCTAGGCTTTTGTGAGTCACAGAAAGCAGATAGAACAGTCACTGATAAAGACTTAGAGCCTGTGTCAATCTTACCTTATGAATCACACTCTTCCAGGAGAGTTCTAAAGATCCACTTGTGATGATAGAGTTACTGTCAATGAACTGAGATGCTCAATCCGTTTTATATAGATTCTCATCATCCTGATCACCATCTGTACACCTCAAAAACCTGAAAGGTTTTCTCTAGCACTGTCAGCCTTGCTCAGCTTGTTTTTGCATTCCTGCTGCTACCAAAGGTGAAATGAAAGAAAACAAAAGACATTGTGGAAGACTGAGTACTGGATTTTATCAGAGGGGGATTTTGTTGAATTTATATATGCAGTATGTATTTGCTTTAATTTTGAAACTAATTCAATCACTGAATAAATAAGTCTGGGAGGTTTAGAAGATAGACCTGTTTGAGAAATTTGTGGTAAAGCATTATTTCAGCAAAAAAATCTTTGATAGGACTGAAGAGTTTCACAGAACCAGATAGCATTTAGCCTCCTAGATTGTTTTCTGCCTGCTTGCCCACTTAAAATTACATCAGAAACTTAAATTTTTCATATTGTGTCTTGACTAATCCATTAGTCAATTTTGCCTTGAATTAAGGTTACCAAAGCCTTACTGTAAAAATCCCTGACATGTGAATGACCTAGAATTCAGTGCTCTCTGGCTCCTTTTCATGGAGTCAGCAGTCAATTTGGGAATAAGTACATGCTTGAACAGACTTCAAACTGCATTATAACTGTGGTGTTAGAAATGCAAATGTCTAGTGGCTTTCAGAGCATGTAGGACCAGGTAGCTATCAGATAAGGTGGGGTTTGTGGCTTCTTTACTGTAGTTCGTAGGAAAGCAGCTCTACTTCTGTTTGCTTTGCATTTAAATTATTATCACACCAGGTTAAAAAAAAAACAACTTACATTTTTGTGCATAGTGGATATGTTTATTTTAATATGCACAGAACTTTTCACAGAATTTGTTGCCTGTTGAATATTCTCTTTCACTGCCATATGCATAGAACTACCTCTCTGCTCCATACATGTGTCATTATTTTCTAGTCGTGCCAGAAGGCAGAAACACTCTGAATGACTTGCTTCATTCTTAGCTTCACTCATATCTCCAAGCACCACAAGTAAATAACTTCTTCCTAGCTTCTAAAGCAGTAGCTTTAATCCTTCTCAGTGTTTTTATGCCATCTACAGGTCTCTTCCAACCATTGAATTCTCTGAATATTTTTTTTTCGTATCAGGCTCGATGGAAGGCAGCTTTATTTTCAAATCAGTTTTCATTGTTTTGTAAATTTATAGACCACTGAAATAAACTTTTCTCTAAATTGCTTATTATTTGTAAAATCCAGATCAGAGACATCAGCAGAAATAGCATGAAAACTTCACAACTCCTAATTTTTTCCATTTTTTCCAATGCAGAATAATTTTGTGGTGATTTATGATAAAAACACATTTTTAAAAAATCTTTAAATCAACAATTATTCTTTTATAAACAGTGTTTTTATTGGAAAAGCTAATTGTGAAAATTTAGGATTCAGGGGAAAAAAATAAAATGTAGCCCAATAAATATTAAGAATCTATCTACAATATGTATATACTAAATGCTGTTTTTATTTAAGAGTTAATAGAAAAAGAAGAATAAGCCAAACAAAAATTGGATTAATGAGAATAATATCATATTCAAAGGGATACAATAAAAAAGTTTCCTTCAATATACTTTGCTTACCAGGATGCCTCAGGGTCTAATTCTAACCATGAATAGACAAGCTATGTTAACAAGATGTAAGGTGGAAATACAATAAGCAGAAAGACTTGTGACAACAGGATTACATGCATTTCTTGAAAACAATATGGTCTTTCAATCACTTTTGTGCTGCATACAGTTAAAGAATCCACTGGTGCCTTTAGCTGATGAGAATTCTACATGTGCTGTCAAGGACAAAACTTATGTCTAAAACCCTCTTCAATGAGGTTCATTGTGCTCTCTTTAGATAAAACAAACTGCTTAACACTGACAAAAAATGTCACAGGGTACTTCCAGATATTAGTACAAATAAATGAATGAAAATCATAATAAAAGAGAAATATAAGTAAATACTAGTAGCCGACTCTTAGATGGAGATTAACCTATAAATATTCAAGTAAGGCATATTAGGATATAAAATACATCTGAAAAGCATTTCAGTGGGAGACACACTTTTCTGCAAGCCAAACTTAATATGTCATTTATTTTTTTCTTGTATTCCTCTGTGTGCAGGAGATTTCAGTCATGGAAATGTATCTCTAAATACTTCACTCATGGTTTAGCTAGAGGTACAGGGATAGAAACATTTTTATGTGACCTGATAATTTGTATTATATATGTGGCACAGAACCCCAACCATGGATGCAAGGCATATTTCCATTAGAAAAATGAACTATGATGCACAATATTATAGGAATATGCAATAGCTTTATCTGAACACCCAAAACAATTCTTTAAGAAAAAAAAAAAGTAACCCTGTTGAATACTTTTTGTTAGGTTGGTTTTGGCTTTGTTTTGGGTGGGGTTTTTATTTTCCGAAATGTAATGTCATTCCCTTCTGATAGCTGAAGAAAAAGTGTTGAAGTTTTCATGCACTGCTGTCAGTCCAAAATTTCACTGATTGAATCTTAGTCAACAATAGCAAACTTCTCCATTTTACTGATACACACAAAGACTTCAGATGTAGGAAACAGCTTGACTTGATGATCACTACTCTGCAGATTTGAAAATGAGATAAGAGATGAAAAGAGAGCCGTGAGCAGAGTCTCTGGGGATTCCCATTAACATGGAGTTTTCTTGGATGCACAGGCAGCTTCTGCTAGTAATCTGACTGGAAGCACAGAGCTTCCCCAACTTTAAACTACCCCATCACTTCAACAGTCACCAGATCAGCCAAATAATAAGTAACCATATGCAAAAGAACTGCCTAGGCAATAGAAGGAAGTGTTTGTTCTATCACTGAATGCATTTTGGAAGAGTTTTTAAGCTGCTCAAACCCATGCAGTTGACTACATATGAAGGAATCAAATTGCTGCGTTACCTTTACTCCTATGGACAATTTGGTGCTCTGTAGATACTCTGGCTGATCTTAGGATCTTCTGTTACGATGGTCTGGTGTAGTCAAATTGTAAAACTTCAGTATCCACTGATAGAAGTGCTGCATATTTAAGGGTAGAAGAAACAACTGCTGGATTATGAAGAGAGTTCAATGGTGCAATGCTAAAAATCTTGTTAATCTAACTGTAGACAAGAACTTGAATATATGCTGAAATCCACTTCAGTTGAATCAAGTATTGCTACCACCTACAACTTTTCTGGTAATTTCTAGTAGATTCCTCTACCACTTGTGTCCATGTTGCCGTTGTGAAGTAGTTTAAAGTTAAAGACTTGTAACACTTGTGTTATTTTTGCCTAAAAGGAAATTTATCTACTGGGATTCAAGTTGTTTAAAATCTGAAGACCATATGCAATTTTAGGAATGTAAGCAGGACCATGAGCAATCGTTGAAGCATCTTATGCTTGTAAAATATTCTGTTGTGTCTGATGTGTATCTCTGAAAAGGAGCATGCTATTAGCATAAGAAGAAATATTTCTGTGAGGCTTTTAAATATATGTTTAGCTAACCAGGGTGTGCTGGTTTAAAGGCGAACCAGCAGGGGAAATGAACTCACCATGAGAGAGAGATTATAAGTCAGACCTAAAATTTAATAATAATAGTACAATAAAAACACTGACACAAAAGGGAAATTGCTTTCAACTCACAAAAACCCAGCAGTATAACCCAGTGTCCTGGGGTACAAACTCAAGAGGGTTTGTTTGCCCTTGTGCTGAGACCCCTGTGGCTCCCCCAAGTCCAGAGCAAAAGGAAATTAAAAACCTGTTGGTGCAGGCGAGGGCTGTGGTCTGGGCGGGAGCGGTGATCTCCTCCTGTCGAGGTCCTGCTGCTCCTCTGGATCCGACGAGAAGTTACCAAAGTCCTCTTACCCACCACTTATGTACCCTCAGGGAGCACCCAGTCCCTCCCCCTGGGCGGGGACTCACACAATGGGTGATTAACTCTGGGAGCCAGGGGGTGTTGAACTGTTGATGGCCCATTAGCAGCTCCGCCCCCTCAGGCTGAGTGTGAAGGTGATAATGGCTCCCTGGGCAGCTGCTGCTAATGGCCCATTGTCCTTGGGGAATGAATAGAGGGGGTAGAATACACAGCTTTGATCACCCCCACACAGTGTCAACTGGTCCCTCCTGCTCAACTAGGACACAGGGATAGGAACAAAAATGTCTTAATGAGAAAAACCTCCTCTGACTTGGAAATTCAAATAAAAAAATTATTAGTGAAGAACTGACATCTTACTATGCAGAGTAGAATAATCTAAGAGCTATTTGCCACTTTTAAGGTTGACTAGTTGTGACCTGTAACTCAATAAGCTGTGGTTAAATAGTACATGGAAATCACACTGAATTGTATATATAGCCCACTGAGTATCAGCTGAAACTCAATATGAAAATGAAGGTCTCATAGCATGCTCCAAGTGACTTAAAAGAGATACAGAAAAAATCATGTTTATCATGTAGAAACACAAAACACACACATGTCATGATTACAATCAGTGTCTTCACTGATAGAGACACTAACCTCTTTAATTGATATCACTTACAGTGCAGCATATTGATCAAATTTGGTAATTCATTCAGGGGAAAGTGTGGATGAAAAAAAGGAGAAATCTGTAAGTGTACTTAAAGAATCTAATCAATAGAAGATCAAATATAACTTGTGTGGAGTATTTTTGTGTGTGTGTTTTTAAACAAGATTCACTATCGCAAATCTATTGAAAAAATTTTGTCTCAGAATATTTAATTAAAAAAAAATCTTGCAAAAGCCTTGTCAGGTCTATGTATCAAAGCAAGGCAAAAAGTAGAACCACAGTTTTTCCATGATAGCTTTATACAGAGTTGTTTGTTATTGGATTGATGGGGTTGTGTTTTTTGTTTTGTTTTTTTCCCTGGGTGGTTAAATATCACCTGAAAATATAGCCATATTTATAAGTTGTTTTGTATTGCTCACGAATTTTAATTAACACTTTTGTGAATCAAATTGTGTGTCTTAGGTTAGCACTGTTGAAAGAAAACATTTATCTATTTTGGTCTGTGGTTAAGAATATTGGGAGTGACAGTTCTTTTTTTAAAAGTGAAATAATTTGCTTAAATAATAAAAATGTCTTTTACAGTTTTCAGATAATTGGAAATTTAACAGTCTGCAATATCCAGAGCTATTGCTACCCTCTACTATCTTGCCTTGCCATTTTGTTGTGTTACTGAATGGTAATACACATGCCTGAGTAATAATGCCATGCACTATGTTGATTCAAAGTAGAATAACTGCCAAGATGATTGAAAAGCTGTCTCCAACAGTCCTTGACAGCTCACATATCGGGATTGTGATTTGCATTTATTCCCACGGGATTTGGTGATTGTCTCCATCTGTATGCCCTTTGAGACTGATGTACTTTAAATCTCTAAGTAGAAGAAATCTGTGTGGGTGATGAACCATTTTATTCATAGCCCAGTGGGAATCCATAAAAATAATTTGTCCTTCGTTGACAGTTCATTGGCTCCTAAGTACAACTTTCTATGGCTTCCTTCCAGGTCGCAACATATTTTGTGAGAAAATTAAAAAGTAAAAAGCAATGGAGTTTGAAACACCAGTTTAAAAATCACATTCTGAATCAGGATTGTAAATAATTTTCTGAAGTCCTCTATAGAATAGTTCTGCTGAAAAGAGGAAAGACTTTTGTCTTCTATTTTGCTGCAGCAGTTATCTGAAGTGTTGCAAGTCCTTGATGAGGTAGTAAATTCAAGTTCACATGAAGTCAGTGCTTTCCTATTTTATATTTTGAATGAATTTCTGACTTACTGGGTATCTGTCAATTAATACACACATCTCTTTTCTGATTCTCATGGTTGGTTGAATTAAGTGAATGTCCCATGTCAGTGAAGATTTGTCAAGACTTACAGAAGCAGGTGTTTATATGTATACATACATATGCATGACTGTCTCTCTGTATGCGTGTATATATACATATTATATATATCCACACATATATATATATGCCGATATATAGAGGGGGTTTTTTAGACACTTTACCTCCTATTTCCCTATTGCATATAGCAGCTCATGAAACAAATGGAATTAAAGCACCAGTAGAACTACAGCTTTACTCAAGACTACAAGAATTGTTTTCAGTGAACACTGCTGGGAAGGCTGTGATATTTTATAAAAAATTTTAGATTAATCTGTGTTTCTGTTGTTGATTTGGGTTCTATTTTAAGCATAGTCTAGCCAGAAACACTCGTGTAACTTTGATCATGATAAGATGCCCTGGTATCTTTTCACTGATAGAATTCCTCATTTGCAGGTTTCCTAAACATGTTTGATATTTTAAAAAATGTCTGTAATGTAGCATAATCTCACAAGATCTATGTCTCACAAAAGTAGTTCTAAATAGGAATAAAAATGATTACATAAACAAAAACTGTCTAAAAGAGTCAGAATTTGTGAAATATTCTTACATAAGGCTTCCATTTGGGTAAAAATGCAGGTATGTTAGAAAGTTGGAAGCCTTATGGATCCATATGATGTATAACACTTGCTCAAAAATGCATTCATACATGAGAATGGGGAGAAGTGCATAAGAATTACAGCTTGACTCACTCTTCATATCAAGGATGTCAGTCATAATATGAGTTGTCTCCCTGTTAATCAGAAATACTTATGATGAAAGTTTAATAATTAAATGGATTTTTCAACCTTTACCCTGGCTGCTATGGGACAAAGATATCTTTAATTTTGTTAGAAATATAAATACTGTTGAAAATGAAAGGTGATACTGACCTAGACAAAGCTTGGCAAACAAATTATATTAATAATAACTTTGGATCAATCTGGATTAAGTTGGTTTCTGCTTAAATTAAATTAAATGGATGCACTAACAAAAGTAATTCTAATTATCACACTGATTTTCAAAAGATAAAGAGTTACAAATTAGAATATGGAGATAGGAATATGCAATAAGCTGCTTCTCAAAAATATGAATTGGGCAGATGCCTTTACGCCTATAAAAGTCTATCTATCAAAATCAATACCCTAAAAATGGGAGTTTATGCTAAAAAACTGTAGAAATAGCCTGAAGATTAGTGTAAAGTTCTATTTAACTGTGGTCTCAGTTCAGCAAATTGCCTTAAAAGACAGGTATGCTCATTCTGAACTATCTTCACTGACTGTGTAAATGTAATACTATGCAGGGCTAAAGAGATTTGCCATCCTTATATATTGCATGTTTGAGTTCAAAAAGGGAGCTCTCCCAATTTCTGAGCATTTAATTAATGTTCTATATAAGTTCCTGCTTACCATAGATGTGGGCTTGTGGGGATGGAAGTAAACATTCTTTTTTAGACAGGGAAAACTAGAAGGAACAGCAACTTTGTAAAATATTTTCTAACCCCACATATCAAGGGTTTTTGGTAACTATATTATTGCCTCACCTACAAGACAACTTCTGATGGTATTATTCTGTGCAGATTCTAAACACATTGACATATTATGGATTTTCATTCTCAAGGGATTCTACAGGTAAGACTACAAGGAAAGTCAGAGGAGGAATCAATTTATATCTGTAGCAGAGTTGGCTCTAAGATATACCCAAGAGTAACTTGAGGAACTATATAGTCAAATAATATTTTTAAAATATTTTCTCCTCTGACTCAATGTCACAATAATTAAAAAGTAGATATTCAGTATATTTTTGTTCTTGGCTTTCAATCTTGCCTGTTTGTTTACTTTTGGAGGGGCTATATATATATATACATACATACATATATATATATGTACATATATATATATATGCAAAGTACTGAGAAATAATAGTTTCTTCACATTTTGTATGCATCACTGTATCTTTCGTAGTGATACTGTGTATTTTTAATTCAAAGCAATAGTACACCTCAATCTCTTTTGTCTGTCATGGTGTTTAGCCAAAAGTAGTGTTGTTTCTTTCCTTGAAGCCCTGTATTGGAGTTTACTGCACTCCTGAGCACAGTTGTGAATGGTTCCAGAGGGCTCCTTCATACACTGGATGGTAGTGTGCTTTTATGTATTTTATTTTCTTTCTGTTTGAATTAACTTCCTCTTCAAGTAAACACCTCAAACAGTGTGACACCTTCTCTTCTGTTGTCTCTACTTTCTGTCTCTTAAACAGTTACTGTAGCTGTATGTGTAATTTTCCCTCAGGCCAGGTTCTAGTATGAGACTATAAACTTGCATCCCCTGTAAGTATCTGTTCCTCTGTAGTACAAAGGTTTTGGGAAGGAATTTATATTACTAAGAGACAGTTTTGAAGCCTAAATTTTTCATCAAAATACATTTTTTCTCCTCCTGTGGTTCATTGATCCCACCCAACAGCTAGGTACCCACCTAGTTACCTGCTCACTCTCCCCACTGAAGAACAAGAAAGAGAATCAAAAAAGAAAAAGCTGGAAACACACAGTTCAAGATAAAGAGGATTTAATATGTGAAAGAAAGGTGCTTGTGCAAGTAAAAATAAGGAATTCATGGCTTCCCATCACCAGACAGATGGCCAGACACTTTCTGAGAGGTAAAGCCTCAACAGGTGTAGCAGTTACTTGTGAAGACAAACACCATAACCACGAACAGTCTCCCTCCCTTCTCAGTTCCCTGAAACTAATGTCATATCATATGGAGTATCCTTTAAGTGTGTAGGAGTCAGCCATCATGACTGTGTTCTCACCTGAACTTTTGCCTGATCCCTAGCCTGCTCACTCTTGGACAGAGTTCAAAAAAAGAAAAGGCTTGACTCTGTTCAACCACCCTTCGGCAAAAGCCAAAACACCAGTGTGTTGCCAACACCCTTTCAGTCATAAGTCCAAAGCACAGCATGATATTGGCTGCTATGAAGGAAGTTAACTGAATCCAAACCAGACCCAGAGCATTCTCCTTCAGTTCTTAAAGGTTCTGCAGTATCATAGGAAAACAAGTCAGAGACTTTGAGGAACCACCTTGTCTCTGCTTCTGATAATGGGATCAACAATATTGATGCTATTCACAAGGAATGCTTATCTAAATATTTGTCAAAGGTAAACCACAATGGAAATTTAATTATTTTTCAGAAAAGAAACTATTTCAGACCTTTTAGGGGTAAATTTAACAGAAAAGATAGTTTAAAATTTTTGATTCCCATAATTTAACATTACACAAAAATTTTGTGAGGATATATTTATTTTAAAATAAAGTTCCAAATCCTTCACTTTCTTTTTTAAACAGAAGACTGTTATCCTAAAACTACTTTGTTCTTCTGAATTAATTTTAGCTGTGATAAGATGTGTCAGCAACATGTCTAGATGAACCAATTGTGGTACAAGAGAAAGTGAAAAATTAAATCCATGCTAAGAATATAATGCACTGCATGGTAGATGATGCACTGGGTAAACCTTTTCTTGACTATCCCATCTTGAGACAAATAAGATTTATATGGCAGTAAAGAAGGCAGTGAGAATGTTGAGAGAAACGAAAATAGTGTGGTGGCAAGGGCTTTTTCAATATAAGTGTGAAAAATTGAGCTCCATAAGAGATTATGTTCTTTGTTATGATTTTGAGGGTGTATTGGGTTTGTGTGATGCCGTAAATGACCCTTCCCCCCAAAAACAGGACTTTGAGCCACGTTAGTGTAGGGTAAGATAAAAAGTAAAGGTCCTTTAATAACACAGGGCCTACAGCCCACAGGAATACAGGATGACATGCATGTGTCCCAGTTCTTGTTTCCATGGCTTTTATAATAAGATCCCTCCAATCATTGCTTTACACATTTCTTAGTCCAGCCCCAGTCCCACCCCTGGTCCAACCCCCTGGAATTGGGTCTGGGGTCGTCAGGACCCTCTGTCTTCATCAGCTCTTCTTCCTCAGGCACACAAAGGTCTCTTGGAGCTCATCCAATTCTGGCTTTTGGGTCACTCTGACCTGTGTTTATGTTTCATTCTGTAGGCCTTCTGATATCCTTCAGCTCTTTACCTTGGAAAGGAGTCTAAACAAGATTAATTAACTAAAGGAATTTGAGCTCCCTGTTCTGGGACAGGGGTAGTGATAGAAAGGCATTAAACTTAAACTGTTAGAAATATTAACCCTCTAAAAATCTACAACTACTGTGTTCCTAAACTCTACAAAATATGAAAATCAGAACAAAAACCCCTTTGGCATCATGTGTGGCTAGGTATGGGCAGTGGGGAACAGCTACAGGGGTAGCTTCTGTGAGAAGCTGCAAGAAGGTTCCCCCATGTCTAACAGACTCAGTGCCAGCTGGGCCCAGGACAGACCCACTGCTGGCCAAGACTGAGACAATCAGAGAAGGTAGTAGTGCCTCTGTGATAGCAGATTTAAAAAGAAAAAAAAATTATTGGACAGATGTAACTGAGCTCAGAGAAGAGTGAGAATGCGTGAGAGGAACAACTCTGCAGACACCAACATCAGTGAAGAAGATGAGGAAGGAGGTGCTCTAGGTGCCAGACCTGAGATTCCCCTGCAGCCTGTGGTAAGACCACAGTGAGGCAGCTGTACCCCCACAGCCCATGGAGGTCACAGAGGTGCCGATGTCCACATGGAGCATGTGGAGAAGACCCACACTGGAGCAGGCAGATACCCAAAAGAAGCCAGAGAGGCCTTGGGAAGCTTACACTGGAAGAGGCTCATGTTAGGGACCTCCAGACCTGTAGAGAGAGGAGTCCACACCGAAGTAGGTTTCCTGGTAGGATTTGTGACCCTGTGGGGGATCCATGCTGGAGCAGCCTGTTCTTGAAGGACTGTACCTCATGGAAAAGCATCCATGCTGGAAAAGTTTGTGAGGAACTGCAGCCCACAGGAAGGACTTATGCTGGAGAAGTTAATGGAGAACTGTCCCCAGAGGGAGACTCCACAGGGATCAGGGGAAGGACTCCTCTCCCTGAGCAGTGACAGAAACAATCTGTGATGAAGTGACTGTAACCCCCACTCCCTGCCTCGCTACATCACTGAGTGGGAGGAGTTAGAGCCTGTGAAGGAGACAGGGATGCGGGGAAAGGTGTTTTTAAGATTTTCTTTGCTTCTCATTATCCTGCACTGATTTTGATTGGTAACACATTAAATTAATTTCCCCAATTCAAGTCTGTTTTGCCCATGACAGTAATTGGTAAGTGATCTCTCCTTGTCCTTATTTCAACTTACGAACCTTTCATTATACTTTGTACTCCCCTGTCCAGTTGTGGAGGGGAGCAATAAAGGGGCTTTGGTGGGCTCCTGGCATCTAGTCAGGGTCGACTGACCACAGTGTGTCTCATTCATGTTATCGTATACAGTAGGAAAACCTCTACTAAACTGTCAACCTTGTTAGCCTGGCTTTCAAAATGAAGTCAAGGTCAGGCACGTTAGAGTGATATTACACAAATGTTAGGCTGACCCTGGCAACTACAGGCCTGTCAGCCTGACCTCCGTGCCTGGCAGGGTTATGGAGCAGATCATCCTGACTGCAATCACACAGCACCTTCAGGATGGACAAGGGATTAGACACAGCCAGCAGGGGTTTAGGAGGGACAGGTCCTGTCTGACCAACCTGATCTCTTTTTTCAATCAGGTGACCAGCCTGGTGGATGAGGGTAAGGCTGTGGATGTGTCTATCTAGACTTCAGCAAGGCCTTTGACACTGTCTCCCATAATATACTCCTGGAAAAGCTGGTAGCCCATGGCTTGGACAAGTGTAGCCTCTCCTGGATTAGGAGCTGGCTGGAGGGTCGGGCCCTGAGAGTGCTGGTGAACGGAGCTGCATCCAGCTGGCGGCCGGTCACCAGTGGTGTTCCCCAGGGGTCTGTGTTGGGTCCAGTCCTGTTTAACATCTTTAGTGATGATTTAGATGAGGGGATTGAGTCCATCATCAGCAAATTTGCTGATGACACCAAGTTGGGAGGGAGTGTCGATCTGCTGGAAGGCAGGAGGGCTCTGCAGAGGGATCTGGATAGACTTGAGAGATGGGCTGATTCCAATGGGATGAAGTTCAACAAGGCCAAGTGCCGGGTCCTGCACTTTGGCCACAACAACCCCCTGCAGCGCTACAGGCTGGGCACAGAGTGACTGGAAAGCAGTCAGGTGGAAAGGGACCTTGGAGTACTAATTGACAGGAAGCTCAACATGAGCCAACAGTGTGCCCAGGTGGCCAAGAAGGCCAATGGGATCCTGTCCTATATCAAAAATAGCGTGACCAGCAGGACCAGGGAAGTGATCCTTCCCCTGTACTCTGCATTGGTGAGGCCACACCTTGAGTACTGTGTTCAGTTCTGGGCCCCTCAGTTCAGAAAGGATATTGAGGTGCTGGAGCAGGTCCAGAGAAGAGCAACAAGGCTGGTGAAGGGACTGGAGCATAAGTCCTATAGGGAGAGGCTGAGGGAGCTGGGGGGTTGTTTAGCCTGGAGAAGAGGAGGCTCAGAGGTGACCTTATCACTATCTATAACTTCCAGAAGGGAAGTTCTAGCCAGGTGGGGGTTGGTCTCTTCTCCCAGACACTCAGCAAGAGGACAAAGGGGCATGGGCTTAAGCTCTGCCAGGGGAAATTTAAGTTGGATATCAGAAAAAAATTCTTTCCAAAGAGAGTAATCTGGAATGGGCTGCCCAGAGAGGTGGTGGATTCACCATCCCTGGAGATTTTTAAACGCAGATTGGATGTGGTGCTGAGTGCCATGATCTAGTAACTGGACTGGAGTTGGACCAAGGGTTGCACTTGATGATCTTGGAGGTCTTTTCCAACCCAATCGATTCTATTATTCTATCATTCTATGATTCTATGATAGTAGCTTCTCTACTACAACAACATCAATGACAAATTAATGAACCAGTATTTATTAAAGGAACTGATTGCCATCACAGCTTTTGGAGCAAAATATCGGAACTGTAAAAAGGTTTAGTCTTTTACATGACTAGAAAGATAACTGCACACTCAAGTCTAACTTGCAAGAGTAACCCAGAAGTGCTCTAATATGTAAAGATGGACCTATAGTTCATCTATAGTTTTAAGTATTATTTATTGTAAATCTGATTGGGAAACCAGTTTCTTGATTGTCTCTACTAACTCTGCTTTGTCTCACATCATGGAGAAGTCCTGGAGCAGCTGATCTGAATTCCTTTCAGATGGAGCTGAAACAGAAAATATATTAAGAAACACAGGTCCTGCACCTACTTGATAACAAACACTGAGACCTCAGGACCTAACTTGGTCTGCAAAGCAAAAGTGTCTGCAATATAGATGGTACAAATATTGTGGCCTGAACAGCAGCTGTCTGGCTCTGCTCTTGCTGTTCCACACTACTTGCTAATTTCAGAATAAGAAACAATTAATTAAATGAAAAAAACCCACATTATCTGCAGCACAATGCAATGTAAAAATTACCTAAGAGAGAAGACCAGGTGCACTTTCCCAGAATAGTACAAACAGGCATATCAAATTGTATCTAAGAAAATGAATAGTTGCCTCAATGGGATACTGCATCCGAGCTAATTGGTGTTACTTCTCAACACTACACAGATGCAGATTCAAACTGCTTCACACTCAAAAAGTAGTTTAGTTTCAGCTAAGATATTTTGGGGTAGTGCTGCACTGTGCAATAAAAAACAGCTCCTCATCTTGCAAATGGTGCTAATGAAATCACAAAAGAGAACTTCTGGTCTGTTCTTCTCTGCCAACACAAGACTTTACTAGAAATTCTGGCTTTTTAAGAAATTACAATATCCATAGCTATAATTTTTATTTGTCTATTTGTGCTGCTTATTAACTATTAGCAGAACTCTGCCATCTCGTCCTTTCACAAATTCTGGATGGGCTGCATCAGGAGCTGTATTTAAAGTCAAGCAACTTGCTATTAAGACATTAATAGCAAAGTTTATGTTTTGGTTTAGCTTGGCAAAATGCCAAGTGCTCAATTGTCTGTCAGAGCCCCTCCCCCCTCCCCCAAGGGAAAGGGAGAGAGGAAAACCCTGGAAATGGAATTTTGAAATGGGAAGGGGTTTTTATTTACACAGAAGAAAAGAAAAGAATATAACACATACATATACAAATGTGAAAAGAAATAATACACCTTCACCAAGTAACCTAACCTAATAGTACAGATCCCAGCACTCAAACCCCCAGAAAACCTCCCAAAAGAGGGGAGAGAAATTAACAAGGAAAATGTTCACCTACCTAAATAACAGAGCAAGGCAGTTCATCCTTACAGGTCCAAGGCAAAGAGCAAAAGACAGAGAAGCTCCACCTCTCCCTCTTTTTCTACTTCATGATTCTTGATGATGTCAGATGATATGAAATACCTCTTTGATTTCTTAAGTCAGGTGATGCTTGTTCCTTCTAATCTATGTCACATCCTTTGGGCCTGCTGTTTTCAGAACAGCTAATAAGATAGGAAAATTAACCCAAGCTTTCCTGGGCTTAATAAACTTTTTTGGTTTTCAATTCATAAATATGCATTTTATGACTTAAGCTATTTTTATTTAAGTAATAAAAATGTAAGAAGACAAAGAAACAGAGTAACAATAATTTTTGAAGTGTAACTACATTTTTTTGAACTTCTTCTTTGGCAAGGCAATCTCTAGGCCATATAGAATTCTTTTTACTGCAGTCCTGCAGTAAATTTAATTCATGGTTTAGAACTGTAAACAGTCAAGTCCTTTCTGCTTCAATGAGTCTGGTTTAAACTGCACTCTGGTTGGTTTGACCTGGTTCTGTCAGTTGCTTCTGGCTCTCCTACATTCCTCTCATTTACTGTCTGTCCTCCCTTGCCAAACATAAACCAGCCTTTCCCTCTCATCAGCCGTCCTGCAAAGTGCCACTTACAGCCTGTTCCCACACGAGCTGGTTCCAGTAGCCTTGAATTGCTCTGCTATCTGCACTTTGCCACCCCTTTCTGCCACCTCTAACAGCTTTACTAGGATTTTTTATTTTCCAATGTTTGGAAAACTGCATGTGGCACTGTGAACAAAGCACCACCTTTTAAAGCACAGGAGGCTCTTCAGCAGCTTCCTTTTGTTCTCCCTTCATGTTATGAAACATCTTTTGTTGTTAGTGGTTTGTTTTACTCCTGTCTGAATCAAACTCCCCCACTCCAGAGCTGGAAATCATTGCTTTAACTCAGCCTTACATCTCTCTTTGGGCAGATTTAGATGTTGTTGGCCTACACTCCTGTACACTATAACAAATGAAGCATTTTCCCAATTTTTATGTGAAATGTCACTCCAACAGAGTAAAACAGCATGTGCAAACCAAAAAAATTCCAGACTAGCAATTGCTAGTTTTAATTTATCTTCTATTTTCATCCTTAGACACTATCCAAGCACACCTGGTTTAAGGCACCATCACTTCTGGAGTTATTGGAGTAAACTAGAACTTAGATATTTGCTTTGAACATTTTCACAGCATAAAACCAAATTATTTATTTTTCCATGGCACAGATCCAGATGCTCAGTTTAAAATGTAGACTTTCTGGGTTTCCACTCCTGCCTCAACTAAATTCCCCTGAACTGTACTGATATTGTTAAGTATGCAGTTCATTTTCTAAAGGAAATATTATGTGAAGCATGTAGTGATGTAAAGATAAAGAAATTTCCTCCTTCTTCACCCCCTGTGTATCACAGAAACAATCTCCTTGAAAATAATGAGAACATGATTAAGTTCTATGGTCGACAGAATGAAACATTTAATTCTGGAAAATGAGACAAAGATATCCAGCAAATACGACACTCCCTTCTTCTTTTGTCTCCATGGTAAGACTTTACAAAGACAGGAACATCCTAATGTAAAATTCAGCACTTGAAATGCTACTGTTGGAAAAAAAAAGGGAATCAAGCACACAGGAAAAAAGGATTCCAGAACTTGAGCTAAAGAGACAGTGTGTCAGGTACACCTCATGGAAGTTAACTAATAAACAGATACTAGAGGAAGCAGTGGGGGATAGGGGGAAAGCTGCTAGAATTTTAACTGTTAAATAAGACTTTGAATGTTAATCACAAATCTAGTTAAGTTATGACCATAGCCTTACTAAGGCCCTGGTAAAATGCCTATTTAAAAAGTGTACTCTTGCAATTATTTATAAAATACTGCATGACTTGGAGACTTAAGGTCTCAGTATATCTGATCTTCAGGAAGTCTGAATGCTCTCTTGGATTCCTTTATGACACTGAACATGATTAAGAGAATAAAACCAGCATTCTTTGTTTTGATAAAATGTGAAAGGCTTTTTATCTTAACATCTTCTATAGGTGGTGTATTTTTTATGATTTTATTTTAATTGTAACATATCTGTATTAATAACATAGAAGGTAATTTTTAAAATGTGTTAAGTGATAGAATGACACTACCCTCCAATTCTTCATAAAAGGTTAGACAAAGATGTACGTTAATTTAAATCTTCCAAAGTTACTTGGTTTTGAACTCATTATTAAATACTATAATGCTTTTATGAAAATAGTCATAATAATAATCTTTGTTTTACCCTAGCCATTCTTTCAAACATTGTTTCAGTGTTAATGGACATTTCTAGATCAGTAGAAATATTCTTCTGATCTTCAAAAGAGCTATTTGTCCCAAACCTTTCCATATTGTTTGCATCCCACTCATCCTCCTGCATAATCCTAGTTCCTGTGATTTTTTCAGGCCACCAGAAGCAATTCTTGTGGCAGGTAGATATAAGGAGAGCATTGGGAAAAAGATTTTATAAAGATCCTGGTGGAGCTGGGTGAGCAGCAAGGCACAAGTTTTTCCTGTAAGAGATGACTTAGAAAATGAGGATTTTAAAAAGTTCTTATCTTTACTCTGAAGCTGGTATTTTCCAAAATTGCATTAGAAGACTTTTTTCCATTATGCAGTTTGTATATGTGCCTCAATTTACAAATGCCTCAGATAATTTACATCCATTTTGATTAAATGTTTGTGCTCATGGCAGCAAAGGACAATTGGAATTGCCATTTCAGGTCAAACCACTGATCTGCTAATCCAATGTGCTATTTCTGTCAGCAGTCAATACCAGCTGCTTCAGGGAATGAAAACACCTAACAAACAATTATGGAGTAACCTGTCCAGAGGCAAATTGTCTTCTTCATACTATCTATTTGTGTGTGTATCATAAATTGTGATATTTGAAATGTAGAGAAGCATAGAGAGATAGCTGGAGAAGAGGGAATTGCCAATTATGGCGATAAGGGTTCAGTAAAACTGAAGTCTTTGACATACATCATAGAAGCATTTTATGAGTTTTCATTTTAATAATTTTAAGCAGAGCATTTACCTGGTCTCACCTTCACAATATCTACCTGAGTACAAAGAATGGTCCCTAAAATCACAAGAATGGTTGTGTATCCTGCTTTTATGGCCTTTGCATGCTTTTAGATTTTATGGCTCTCAAGATCAGAGTTTTGCTGAGGGGTGGGGGGATGTTCTTTTCTGCATATATGAGGGACCACATAAAAGAAAATCTAGTGTTTCAATTCATCTCATGTTGTTTGGATGAAAATGAGCACACCAGCCTAAATTGTTGGATTGGATTTTACAAAAAAAAATAATTTTCCCTGACTCCAAGAATGTTAAATAAATAATGGAACAAGATTATATCTATATATGGACATATGTTTTGTTTTGCACTAGCATTCTGCAGACATGTATTTAAATATTTTTAAATACTTTGTACTTTATTATTCAACTCTGGAGCAAAAGAAGCTGCTATATAAAAGCAGTTTCAGCTTGAATAACCCCAAAGATTGTAATGGTCTCTAGAGAGAGATCATCTGTATTTAATGAATCCTCATTTTTTTGAAAACAATACAAAGTCTAAACTTTTCTTTCTTTGATATAATATAATATAAAACAAGATGCCTGTTTAATTTTAGGGTGTCCTACAGAGACAACATGTGGTTCATGCTTGCAAGTGTCTTTGTACATTGACAGCTCTTTGCTTTGATTGCTAAGTTGTGACTTTCAAAACTGCCTGGTAGATTTAATTTTAATAGGAACTGTGCATCCAAATCTCTCAGGTGGCTTTGGAAAACAAAAAAAAAATCAGTATTTTTGTTTTCTTGGTACAGCAGAACTAAATGCCAAAGTCTGAAAAGAAATTTTAAAGATGGTGGTTGCCTCCCTAGCTGAATAGTATGAGACACCTTCCTCTTATTGGTGGAATGTAGTGTTGTGATTCATATTGTATCTAAAATTTGGAAGAGACGTATTGGTCATTCAGTACACCCTCAGTGCAAGCCTGGTTTCCCCTGTGTTCAGAGAATTGCTGCAATTAAGATGTTACTACACAATTAAGTTTTATTCAAGACTAGCATTCTCATTAACAACAATCTCTTTCTCATATTCTGTCCCCATTTTGCTATATTAATTTACTCTGCTTTTCCTGCTTGTCCTAATTGCTAAACTGTAAATATTCCCTCTGTCACTAAGCTTTAATTTCATAGCAGTCATGCTGTGAATGTAGTACTATAGATAATGCCATGAGTGTAGTGCTGTAGATGTATAAACATGGCAGGGCATATTTTCTGTTACAAAGAATTCACAGTGTAATGAAAGCACCATTATAAACACAATACAGGATTGCAGAAGGGATATGTACTTTGTCTAAATAAGATAGGAAATTGGTAAGAGCACTTGGAATTAAAATGAGGTTTTCAGAATGCCATCCCATTGTTTGCAACTGTTTTTGTCTACTCCCTTATCCTTCTTTTTGCTCAGAAACACAGTTCACAGAGCAACAGGTGTAGCAAGGCTTCCCAGAAATTGCTGGCACTATATTGGTGTTGCAGATAATTTCAGATTAGGCTCATTGCTTAAAGCTTTCATTCTTTCTGTGCACTTTTTGTAATTTGAGCTCTCTGAAGTGTACTGTTTACTTTGGAACTTGCAAAATGTCTATATCAGTATGATAGTCTGATGCTTATAATACAACAAAATATCTTCAGTACGGTAAGAAGAACCCTAAAGAAACAATATCTCCTAAGATATCTTAATGTTTAGTATCCATATCTGCACTATACTATTCTTACAACCATGTCATATTACAAAAAAATAAGTATAGCAATATTCATTATGAACTCTTCATCCATTTGCTTTTTATTTTCTATAATTTAGGAAAGTGAAAACATGAAGGGTGGTTTAGGCAGGTATACCTATAGTGTCCAAGTTAGAACTAGGTAAACTGCTTACCTTGATTTATCCTTTGATAAATGCCATTCTCAAAAATGTATTAGTGTTTATTTCCATATGTATAAGATTGCATTTTATTTCCAAAAGAGTTTTTGAAATATACATTTCCCTTACTCCAAGCTGAATATCATTTTGCCTGAATTTTCTGCTATCTTTTAATTTTGTAGTATTATATCTTTGTTACAAGTGTTTTCTGCAATTTGTCTAGTGATGCTGGGGTCGATGGGGTTGGCAGTGGGTCAGTCAACCCCTTGACTCCTGAAGCAATCAATTTTGAGCATTTTAAAGTATATCCTTGAAACAGAGAAAAGAATGCAGGTGAAGTAACAGATAAGTTAGAGGATGTTTCGACAGTAGAACAGGATGTGTATCACTAGCAATGTGTGCAGACCTTGTAGCCTTCTGATATGTTTGCATCTATGCTTGAAGGAACTGAATAAACAATTGTGAATAGACTTGTTTTATTAAAGATATAAAGAGAAAGGTGTAACCCAGAACCCAGGAGGGCTCTCTCTCCCAGAATAAAGGCTTGCTGCTGGCTGTAAATATTGCTGTGTCTTGGATCTGCTTTTGCTTTCTTGTCCATCATGACCCCCAACAACTGAGTTTTATTTTCAAATATTTCATTGAAGCCTAAATCACTGCAATTTCCACTTCTCTTCTAGGAGTCTGAGTCTCCATTTTTAGAATCTAATCTTGTCCAAGCTTCTTCATTATCCCATTTACTTTTCTCATTTGAACACTGGTGATTATTTCCATGTAAAGGGATGCCAGTATCATGGCGTAGTATTCACAGAGAAAACAAAATATGCAACAGACAGTAGCAAAGTTCAGCTGGATATCAGAAAGAGACTTCAGAAAACCTTAACGGGTGTATGTTCGAGAGGTCAGATCACTGTAAAAATAGTGAACATAATCAACTGCCACACTAGTGACAACTATAGCTTTTTGCAGGTGAAAAAGTGGTGGATGATTCTCTATGAAAAAATATTTGGAGATTTCTGACAAAGACATCAGGTTTTTTTCATTGATATAAAGTATAACTGGGTTTAAAATAAAAAAAAAAACAACTAACCAAACTCCCAAACAAACAAAAACACACAACAAAAAACCTGAAATAAGGATACTTTAGAAATATGTTGAAAAATTCTGTTATGCAACCAATGAAATCTTTGAAAACTCAGAGAAATTAAAACATCTCAACCTATGTGCAAGTTTTAAACATAAAAGATCTGCTAGCAACAGAAAAAATTAATGAGAGAAGTTCCATATCTTGGGCTATTAGTAGGATATGAAATTGTGATCCTTTTTTAATTGTGTCTCTGAATGCATTCTACAGCCATGATCACACATAAAAATATAAAAGATTGAAATGTATTAATTTCCTGGATAAACATTCTTTTTCTTTTCTTTTCTTTTCTTTTCTTTTCTTTTCTTTTCTTTTCTTTTCTTTTCTTTTCTTTTCTTTTCTTTTCTTTTCTTTTCTTTTCTTTTCTTTTCTTTTCTTTTCTTTTCTTTCTTTTTTCTTTTTTCTTTTTTCTTTTCTTTTCTTTTCTTTTCTTTTCTTTTCTTTTCTTTTCTTTTCTTTTCTTTTCTTTTCTTTTCTTTTCTTTTCTTTTCTTTTCTTTTCTTTTCTTTTCTTTTCTTTCTTTTCTTTTCTTTTCTTCTTTTTTTCTTTTCTTTTCTTTTTTCTTTTCCCTTTTTTTTTTTAACGGAGTAGGAGGCCTATAATGTCAGACTTCTAGTAATTCACTTTAACTTGCCAACAGGTGCATTTTATTTGTATATCTCAATCTAAAATTTTGTTGGTTCTATGATTATTCTTATCCAAAGTAATATATATTAATTATTGTAGCAATGAGAATAGTTTAAACTTATTTCAACTTGGTAAAATATGTTATTGTCTGTTGATTTACGAGGATCATAAATCAGCACAAAGTATGGCCATATATCATCTAATAGTTTGGTTTAAATTAAAGCATCGAAAACCTTGGCTTTTCTTTCTGACAAAAATAAAGTTTTTTAATATAACATTGCTATATTTAATGTTTCATAGTCATATAAAATATCATATAAAGTAAATATTTTCTGTAACAGTATTGAATTAAATGTAATTTAGTGAAATACTGAATTAAAGGCTCATTGAAATAACCAATTTGAAGTTAAATTCATGTGAATGATACATATAATAAAATAGCAAAAATAAATGTTTTCATATCAGAGAGGAACAAAGAAAGGAAAAGGCTCCTGCCACGAGGCATTTTGAGTTTGAGGCTGAGCAGTGAATTGGCTGTGAAGGGAACTACATGAACTTTTTCACACTTTCCCTAAAGTTAGGCCTTACCCATTGCAGCACAAAGTTCCTTACTATCTTTGAATAATAAAAGTAGTAATTTCTAATATAGCCCTTAGAATTAAAAGCTCCCTTTGTCAATGCACAGCCATGGGTAAGTGCATCACTACCAATGATATCTGGTTTTGGGGAAAGTAGTTTTTCTACACAGAATGGAACAAGAGTAGCTACCAGTCATCTCAGTTTCACCAGACACTACAATGAAAAGACACATTAGTTAAAACTTATGGATAAGACTGCTTACTGAGTCAACTCCTCTCCTCTCTAACAGATCCTGGTTACAAATTAGCAGCTAGTACTAAAAGAATACCTATTTTAGCTAACACTGGATAACTTACATATAAAATGTTAAAAAGCAGGATGAAGGTTTGTGCTGTATCCTGCATTCCAACTATATTGTCACACTTGTCAGTGGCTACGGAATGTTCCTCATACCACACAAATAGGGGTCAACTGTTTCAGTCATAGGTCAGTTAAATGCAGGAAGGTGGCTTTATACTTGTTGTATGTAGTCCTTAGATGCAATGCTATTGTGGACTTTTGTCCTTCTAGGCCATTACCTGAAAAGACAGAAACATCCAGTTTTTGTTACAATGGATTTTCACTTTCCTAGACACGTTTGTATAATTAAACCATATGTTTCACTGGTATTAAGATTTAATTTTGCCTCAATACCACTTCCTTTGGGAGAATTTCAGAACATTTTATTGTGGATATGGCATATATAGTTAAGGTTTACATCTGAGATTTTATTCTATTTCAGTAGACAAGTCACCTTTGGGATAGATTTAGTTATTTGGTGTCAGTTCAATGCACCTTTCAGGCAGAAGCTAAAGTCCTTGTAAACTCAAGTGAAATTCATAGTTAAATGCATTGTGTTGATTTTTTTTTCTTCACACTTTACAGCAGTTCTTCCAAAAGATACACTACTGACTCCACATACATTCTCTCATATCTCATTTAAGTTTTGATCAACAGAGCAAGACCTGTATTTGCCCTGATTTATATTACTTGGTCAGCCAGGCCCCTCTGGTGAGTCCCTCTGAATGGTACAGCTTCTGTCACCACCATCTGACCCTTGCAGTTCCAGAATACACAATATTCTGCCAGCATGCAGCCTGTTCAGAGAAAATGAAGTGAAGGACATTACTGACTGAAAATCAGAGTTGAAGATTTGATATATCTATGGATTATGGCACATCTCTGAAGTATTTAAGGGCATAAATGTGATTCATTCATAAGGGGTATGTAGATGCCCCTCAGAAAACATTGGTTCGATATTTCAGTCTGTTTTTTCCAAATTTATTATCAAAATCAAAAACTATCTTAATTTTTGACCTTTAGTAACAGTAAATTTTTTGAGACTGAAGTGTAGAGCTGTCAAAAGAGAATGTATTCTGTTCCAGTCAAGCTCTTTCTGCCCTCAGCAGTTTCCTGTGGTGACCATAGGTCAAGTTTTCTGTCAGCTATTTTCTCTACAATTCAGCTGGTAACTTCCCATTCATGCTAAGTATCATTAGGTAAAATGAGTGGAGCATGAATCAAAGACAAGGTATATGTCAGGAATAGGGAATTCCACGGTCCAGTTCACAGAACAGAATAGATTGTCAGTGCATCTGCAATGAAGCCAAAGTATGACCTTCTTTTACCTGTCAGCTAGACAGGCTTAAATGAGACAGAAATTCAGATCCTTTGTTCAGGTCCTTCTCCTGGAGGAGTGAAAATTAAATTTTAATTTCAGGATATTTTTTTCCAGCCATCAATATTATGAAATTTTTTGCACCTTAGTAGTTATAGAGATTCAAATAAAAGAAAGCTTTTGGTATTGTTCATGGCCACCAAACAGATTGCAGCTATCCCATGAGGTCCCTTTACATTCCTTAGAAGGAAAATTATTTAGTCTAGTAGATTAAACAATTGTTCATTTAGTTTTGAAAATTCAGAACAAGTTAAGCAGCTCCCTGCCTTTGGATTCTTTTTACTTATTATCTTCTTTCTGTTCCACAAAAATAATTTGTCCTTGATCAACCTAGTTAACAAAAAACTGGTGATGATGAGTTGTCTTGATAATTTAAGGGTTGCTTAAGGCTAGGAATAGAAAATTGAAGTGCCTGTCAGACACAAAATGTGTTGAAACAGGAAAAGAAGTGTTTACATATTAAAAAGAAAAAAAAAAGTTGAAGGGAAACAAAGTAAATCTCAAGAAATAAATTGGTTGTGTAGTGTATTCTGTAACTGATCTTAGGATATTCAGGCTACACATTCACAGTGTGTTCACATTGCAGAAAAGAAGATCCAGTTCAGCCTTGAAACATGACTGAAGCTATGAAATATTTCATTTATTCTGATTATTCTGTATTAAAATTCGGGTTTTATTTGCTAAGTCTGTTGTAGAATGTGCTATTTCCTCAGTTTGCACAGCATTCTCAGTACGACAAGTTAGTAGCAGAGAAGTGGCAGTTTATTTTTCTACATTTACTTATTGAATACAGACTGTAAATTCAAAGTGTCAGTTTTCACTGTTGATCATGTTCTTGCTAATACTGTAACAAACAGTCGGTTAGAGTATTTCTGATGGTTGGAATAAATCAGAGCCCAGTGAGAGGTCTCTCAGTGTGATAATGCATGGCAAGTTACTGTCTTGCTGCAGTTGGGTTGTGATTTGTCAAGCTATAGTGCAGTGGGCAGAGTGCCTGGGACCTGTACAAACAGTTTTTCAGCTATTCTGCAGAAAGGTCAGCTAAAAATCTGCTGCTGCTGTTTGGGGATAACAAATGCAGCCTTGTTGTCCACAGAGCTGTAGTCTGACAAGAACTACATGCATTAGGAAATCAGGTCATTTGTTTTACTTATCTTTGTGCAGAGAAGTAGTAGTCCAAGTCCAGCTTCCTGGGAGTATTGAAAACCAAGTATCATTTTCAATGTAGTTTGTCAGTGTGGAGTCCTCTCAGATGAATGTGTTTTACAGAAAGTAAGCATTTGAAAAGATTGCAGTTTTGTGCACTAGGTGATTAGGAATATCCATAAATTACTAATTAAGAAAGAAAGTTTAAAATATTATGTCTAAGCCTTAAAGACCTTCAGGAGGAAAAGCAATAGAATACTGACCTAATAAATTAATGGAGACTCCATACACGATATATAAATATATGTTATAATAACCCTCAGGCCCTCACAAATTAATACCAATTTAAAGAATAGATATGTTAAAAAATACTGCTACGTAATCAGTACTTAACAGGTTTTGTATTTCACATACAAGTTAAAAAGCAAATTTTAAAGATTTTGAGGCAAAAGAGAGAAAATTTTGAAGACAATACGTGCTTATGAATTCAATCATCTTTAGCCAATCTATGACAATTTGGGACATCTAAAACAAAGGCCAATCACTGAACTTTTGCCTTAAGTTGCACAATTATTATTCTTGGATAATCCATGTCTACATGGTACTTCTTTTATCAATTTTCTCACACAGAGAGATTCAGATTAAGCTTAGAGGCCTCTTAGACCCACTAAGGGTTTCTGCTGTCCAAAGTCCCAGTCCAGTAGTCTATATAATGGTGCACATGGTGTTTTCAAAGGGAGCGAAAGCTTCTCTTTTGCACAGTATTAAACTCCAGTCAAGCACAACGTTCAGATCTAAGATTACAAGCAAGTGACTAAATAATCCCATTCAACTATTCATGTACTTAAATGTGTGGATATGTGTACGACAACAGCTCTTTTGGATCAGGACCAAAAGGCTTTGCATTTGTCAGAATATAAATCAATGCAAGACTGCAGACTGCACCCCATCAAGCAACTTCCACATTCTGATGAACTTAAGCCTCTTTTTAGTTAGCTATTTCTCTCTTACTAGATAAAAAATATTTTTGATGTTTCTATTCCCTTCTTAATTAAGATAATGTTATTTTAAACTGAGTTTTAATACTGATGTTTTCTGTTGCTTATTGTTCATTGTTTCTTCAAATTATATTAGTGTGCTAGATGCATAATGAAAACAATCAGTGTTCTTTCTGGATAAATCTAAACAATTCCTACGCTACCCTGCTAATATTAATTTTATTGTTATGTTGTCTGAAGACACACATATCTGGCTCATAGAAACAATGCTGCCAGGAAATACTTGTTAGCTCTCTCTTGCAAAGAAAAACCCTGGTGATTTCCCTACATGGCTCATCTATTTTTCTCTTCCTAAATTGTTCTTCTATGAAAGAAAACAAATCTGAAGCTAAAACTTGCACTGTTCCTTACATCCCATCCTACTATATTTTATTCAGCAGACTCCATAACACTGATCTTGTCTATCTCATATAAGTTATTGACATACTTATCATTTTAAGTTTATCCTCAATTTTTTAAGTTTATCTGGTAGAAAAAAACCAAACCAAACCAAAACAACAGTAACAAAAAACCCCAAAAAAACACAAACCCACACCCACACCCCACCCACCCCCCCCAAAATGAAGAAACTTTTTTTCTTATTCCTTAACTAAAGAAAGAAGAATTAAGAAGTTTACGGCAAAAATCCCAGCCCCTGAAATAAGGTTAAAAAAATTGTATTGTATTTTTTCTTGTTTATGCCACGTCCTCAGTATTTTGTACATTTTCATGTGTAAAAGTCATAATTATTCTTAAAAAAACCCCAAACAAACAAAACCAAAACAAAATAAACCCCAAATATTCAAAAAGCGTATCTGCAGTACATGATATGCAGAACACTCACCAAAATAAAGCTACAACATGAGCATAAAGATACAGCAACTCAAATAATTTTGTGTCCTGTGGCTTAAATTACTAGAGTTTGAGTGAGGAGCTGTAGTAGCAATATGTCCTCATAGTGAAGAATGAGAATGGACCAGAAAATCCTACCTGAAAATTCCTGGAGGGACATAACTTTCATAGAGGTGGAAAAAACTGTGCTAGGACAAACAGGAAAAAAAGTGAAGTAAAACAAACCCCAGCCATCCCAACATCCCAAAAATTAAACAAAACACCTCTGCAGCCAAAAAGCAGGTCCTCAAATGTAAGAGTACTTAATAAGAAACAGTGAAGCTTTGATTTTAAGGATGCTCCCCCATTGTAACCATGAAGAGAGAAAACTTTCCCAAGTGTACTTTCAATAAAAGGTCACCTTGTCCACATGGACAAGCTACTACAGTTTGATAGTAAAGTGAAGGGAAATGGGAAGGCTGTTCATTCAGTGGAAACACACCTGAAGATCTAGTGCAGTGCTGACGCACCTTGCTGTGAATCTGCAGAGATCAGTGACCTAGAGAGAGAGAGAGAGACTCATACTGGGCCCTGTTACTGGCTGCAAGTTTATGACCATGTAGTCATACCTCACAGTAAGAAGCACTTCACTGCAAGGCTAGGAACAAAACTCTCTGCATTTTGGACTGTGCCAGACTTGGAAAATCAATGGGAACAAAGGAGGAGGGTCACTCTAAAATTTTTTTGGCTATTTAACCCCTTACAGCACTGAGAGGAAAACTGAGGAAAAGCAAAGACACCTTTGACATCTGCCTGTTGTACGTAAATAAACATGTATTCTAGTTAACTCTTCTCAGTTTCAGTTTCTTGATATTTGGGTTGTGCAAATGAGGAAACCTGCCCTGTCAAAGAAAACTGGGAAGCATGCTTTGTTTGTATTAGTTTTCATGTATGGTCTTCAGCAGGAGTACAAGTATAACAGTTTTGTGTTTATTGTTGGCCCCATAAGATCCCTCTCTGAATTATCTCTATTATTGGCATGGTTTTAGTTGGGACAGAGGGATATACCAGTTAGAGAAACTATGAGCACAGTGAAAAGGTAGCTATTAAAGACAAGTGCCAGCCTGCTCAGAGTATGGATGTGCTTCTGCAGTTTTTTTGGTGCCACCTTTGGCAACTAAAGCTTCAAGCTCTTCCAGTGCACAAGTTCACGAGTGAATAAAAATGTTTTACAGACTTGAATGCTCTTCATTAATATATCATCTGTTGGGTTTCAAATCTGCTCAAACTGTTCAAAGAAGTTCCTTTCACAAACAGTCATAACTGGACAGACAATTTCCTAGGGATTACTAACCAGTGAGAGAAGCTGAAGGTATGAACTGCAGTAAAGTGCCATTAAATCAGTCATTGAACTACTGGGAATTCCCTATGCTTCAGCCAGTATTTAAGAAAAACAAGAAAACTGAATTCTGCTTTATTCTGGCATAAATTTTGAATTATTCTATTGATTTTCAGTATGCTTTGATTTATCAAGCAACAGGAATTGATTTCCTTAATTTTAAGATTCAGCTACTTAATTTGTCACATCGTTTGTCTTACCATACAATGTACAGTATTGCTACATGAGCAAGTCATTGTGGTCCATTGTTATTTATATCACTGGAGGACATAATATGAAACAAAACCATACTTAAAATTAACCATTTAAATAATAAATGCTAAAGTGTTGTCAGGCTTCCAAAAAAATTTTTTTTTCTTTTTCTATGGCAGAAAAATTCAAGATAATCAAAACCTGCTTATTCCTTGATCTGAGATAGCCATTGAACTGTATCAAAAATGTATAACAAAACTTAAAGGTTTTGTGCAATCAGTTTTTAATTAGTTGGCTTTTCTGTGTGATCAGTCATCTGTAGTTTCATTGTTTCATATTTTGTTATCAGCTCTAAACTTCTGTTTTCTCTCAAGATTTGGTGCTTCATTCAGCAGTGGGCTTTGTTTTTTCGTTGTGACAGTAGGCCAGAATTTTTTGCCTGTCAAAGCATGAATGAGAAATGCAGTTGCAGATCTTGTTGCGTAGACATTGGATTCAAACTCATGGAGGATTTTATTAATTATTGGGGTCAGAAGAAACTCAAGTATGTGTGTGTGTAGCGGGGGGGGGGGGTGGTGTTGGGGGAAAGGGATAAGTCGAATCTCCTGGAGGTGTGGTAGTGCCATATCCCACGTGGCAGGTGCTGAGAGTCTCATGGGCTGACCCCGGAGCAGTCATCAGTCAAAGGCAGCCTGGGGAGTGCTTCAACACACCATGGAGCCAGCCTCAGATTGGTTGACACAGTGGGAGCACCACCCCCTCACCCTGTCTTGTAGCCCCAGAATGGCCAGTCAGCCTGAAGTCCCACCTGGGAAGGGTGCCCACAGAGGGCCAAAGCACATAAAAAGAGCATCACATGGATTGCATTTTCGTTTGGGACCTGCCACCTGTCTCATGGAAGCTGGACCTGCAAAGGACTCTCTGGTGGTAGCTACGATCTCACCCTAATCTCTTTTCTCTCCCTTTTTTTAATCCTTTCTCTTCTTTAAATGTCTTTTTTTTTAAATATTTTGGATAACTTGTACTGAATGGGTTGGATTTTGCTTATCTGGGTTAGGATGTGCTAAGTCACAGTTTTCTGGGATGCTCTATTTTGGTTGTAAACTTTCAACCCTTTTAAAATTTTGCCAAGACCTCTTGTTTTCTAAAGTGTATCAGTAAAAGTGTCCTCCGAGGAAACATGTGGAATGCCTCCTCTTTATGCTACTTCAGGGTTTTAAAGAACCAAGGGCTCTTCAAAATATTTTGTTGGCAAATTTTTGGAGCTTTGTATATTTTTAGAAGTAAAACTCTTGGCTTAAGTCATAGCTCCAAGGCCAGAGTCTTACAGGCTGTTGTTTCAGAAAGGGGTTTTTAATATCAGTAAAAAGCAGCCTGTAACTATGAATGCCATGCATTTCTACTCTTTACCCCTTCCCCCTTCCATATTTTAAAGGATGACTTGGTAGAATTGAGAAAAATATTACCTTAGATTTGACTAGGATTTCAAAGAAGTAATTTTCAATACTTTAATGCCTCAGAAATGGGCTGCATGTCTTTTTAATTCATAAACACCCCTCCCTGTAGGCATTTAAATGTCCCCCTGACATCCGATCCCGTCAGATCTCGGAAGCTCAGCAGGGTCAGCCCCGGTTAGTACTTGGATGGGAGACCTCCTGGGAAATGCTGGGTGCTGTAGGTTCTAGTCCTGAGGACTTCACTGGCACTGTCCAAGCTCGCTCAACCGAGGCAGATGAACCTTAGGAGTTAAAGGGTGGGGCCAGTTCTGCACACGCTGAGCCTCACCTGAAAAATCCACTACACAAACTCAAAGGACACACCCACGTGGGTAGAGCCCTTCCCAAAATCTTCGTTCTTGAAGCCCAGCCATCACATCACTCCTCCCTGTATTTAGCTGATAAGGCAAGTTCTGTGTCTTAAGAAGGCTTTAAAAAGTATATTATTCCTGGATTATATGTTAAAACATGAAAAAAAATGGGAAAGTTCTGAGCCATCTCGATTATTTTGCCACAGGTTTTATAGAGGGCAAAAACAGAAAATAGAGAAAGCCTAATATTCAGAGGAATAGAAAGAGAATATGACCAGTAATATGCTAACTAAAGGATTAAGAGAAATAGGAATGGAATTTCTACATACAATGAGAAAGAAAAAGTGAAGGAAGAAGAGGCTTCAGGTTAAGGAGGGTTTCATTGGTTAAATTCAGACAATTAATTGAAAAAGCTAAAAGTTGGTTTTTTTTTAACTTAGTAAGTAAAATATATCACAGAAAATATAATTAACTAAATAAAATGAAGGACTTGTAATTACAAATACTGAGTTGTAGAACTAAAAAAAGAGGGCAATTGAAAAACTGAGAAAATACATGTCAATAATAAATGCAGCAGTTAGAACAATCACTGCTTAAACTGTTAAAATCAAACAGCATTGTTGTTAGAAAAGGAAGTTTTTTTCCCTTTTCAGATACTTATGTGAGATTATATATTATATAATAAGATTTTATTTTAGCACTGTAAATATTTTTGAATGAACATGAATATCAGCAGATCATGATAAATTCAGTTTTAGTTTATTTATCATCAAAGTCAATAAAAGAACAGATTCAAAATTCTTTTTACCGAGCAAATGCTGTAGAAGAAATAAACAGGGAAAAATAATAAATATTAGCAGTAGTTACAGATAGAAATAACAAAGTGTCTTTACCCAAAAATAACTGAGATAATAAATAAATTACTTTTTCCTCATGGTTAGATTTGAAATGTCAAGAAGTGGTGGAAGAAAACAAATAAAAGGTTTGAAGGTGAAGAACTGTTTGAAACACACCTGTGAACACACACAACTTGTAAGATACCTGGACCTCTGGCCTAAACTAATAAGAGGGATTGAGCCAAGGAGCTGTGCAATGTTGCAGACTTTTTGATGTTGCCATGACCTGCCCCTGTGCCCCTTAGTTGTAGCAGGAAAATCAAATGTGCTAATGCTTAGCTCGTACAACTGTGAAACAGCAGAAACTGCTGAGGAATGGGGTTTAAGGCTCACATTTGCTTGTACTGCAACACATTCACTTTTGCTGTAGCTCACTGTGCACAGTACAAGCTAAAACTGACAAAGAGCATGGCTCAGGTGAATGTATTGACTGCAAGATGCAGCAGCTGAAAAGCCAACACAATTTGAGTTCACCTACACTGCTGTGATAAATTTCTGATGTAAAGGAAGGGCAAACACCAAGAGTGGCAGTGCTATAAATCAATGAAGCTACATATGCCAGAGCTTGTGAGAAAATATAAGCCTCTAAATTCATACCTGGATAGTTCATGATAAAAAAGGGAATTCAGTCATCTTTGAAAATGTTAGTTATAGCTGCTGTAGACTATTTCCTTTGCACATATTGCCAAAAAAGAAGTGTTCCCTTGATTATCTCAAAAATTTTCAAGTTCTCTGCTCTTTCCCTCTCCCCACTTCTGGGGAGAAAAAAGTTCTAAATAGTTATAGGTACCTGTTATAATATCTGTTCATTTTGGTGGCAGCTCTGTTGAAGCCAACATGTTACCTTTTAAATATTTTGTGCAGACTTATTCTCTCAGTAGACTTTATTATTGTGATTATTTTACAATTCTCTTGTCTTACTTAGCAGGGTCAGTTTCTGCCTTTCAAAGTCTACATTGCATTCACAGCAGATCAACAGTAGTACTTCCCAGCAGTTTGCAAGACAAGTTCATAATACTATTTCTGTTAATCTGTCACATTTTCTCATTCAAGGGCCCAATGTTTCATGAACATAGTGTTTTACTAATATTTAAATTCATTTACCTTTGTGGCTGTAACTGAGAAGACTGTAGTGGAAAGAATCAAATTTACAGATGGGTTTTACTCAAGCTTTCAGAGAAAGTTATAGCTTCACAGAGATCAAATTCTACAAAATATAACAGATCTAAATATTATCTAATTTTGAGGTTCTCTTTTCCTGCCTAGGTTAAATGAGAGAGAAGTCCATGCTAATACAAAAAATAATTATCAAGATTTTAATAGAGATTCATGTAGCTTTTCTATTCATTGGTCATAAAGCCACATAGCAGAGGAAAATATTTCAATTTTGTTCTAAATTCTTTGCACGAATTTTTGAAATGGAAAATATTAAGCAGAATGAAATAGATTAATCTGATTTTGGTAGCCTTCTCTTCAGCTAATATAAAGACCAGTCTTAGATAAAGTAAATATCCTGGCTGTCCTTACTAGCTCAGTTCTTCATCTTGTTGGCATTTTGTGCTCTTGCAATACTAACCAGGATCAGGTGTGAACATTTCCTCTAGTGTACAGTAAAAAGCTTCCTGTAAGAATTGGAATGCCTGTTTCAGATTTAAAGTAGCAATGTTAAGCAGTCTGGTCTTGGAAAAGCAATACTAATAGATATAAAAACAGCCATAGAATACAAACTAGAGGAAATATTGGCTGCTATTCAGAGACCATCTCAGAATAGACTTTCATATAGACTGCACTATTAACTGTCTGTTCTGAGGGACTAATTGTGCAGAGCAAGAAACTGTGTCTGTATGAGGTGTGTTCACATAAGACAGGAGAATCACAGTGTTTTTAAGAAGGATGGAATTCTCTAAATGATACTAAGTACTCTGAATAAAGCATGTTTTTCATCTGTCTGTTTTTTTGATTTAACAAGTTGAAAATGCTGAATGCTATCTGAGTGCTGACCCAGAAAATGCATTTATGGGCATATGGAGACTTGCTTAGCATCATCTACTACATGACAACCACCAATATTTCATTTCTTCTGACTTGCCTCAATGTGAGACATCTCTTTGGACTCCAAAATGTGGAAAGTAGTTTTTGTTAGATAAAATGTGTCATGGAGAGTAGTTGTGGCATCCACTAAGAAAGAAGAAATATTATCTGATTTTAGTTATTTCTGTTATGTCTGCCATGTCTTAGTGTACTGAGGAAGTGAATATTTTGTCTGTCATTGGCTCAGATCTAGCAACAGAAAAGGACTGATGGAGTAAACACAAATGGCAAGAGCTTAGTTAAAAATAGGCATGAGGAGCCCAACTGATGAGATCTTAGCAGCCATGCTGTAGTCTCCTTGGTTTGTACCCTGCCTGATTTTCACAAATCCTTATTTTAGGGCTGCAAGGTATATGGTCCATCCACCCTGCATTGTTATTACTGTCTGGAACTTGATACTAACATTTCTCTGCTTTTCACATGGAGTGAACAGTTACCCAAATTGTGAACACAGATGAAAATACAGGATAATTATGAATTCTAACTTTACCTTTCATTAATCAGCAAAACAAGTCAGTTGTCATTGGCCACTTCTGGGACTTTAATATTTGTCTATAATAGCAAATTTTTGAAAGTGCCAAGGCAAGTATGGGAGACTGATGAGTGACATGAACTATAACTGTCTCAGACAGCAGACTAATAATAAAACAATGCTGCAGTTGCAGACAGATCATAATCATGCCCTTCTGAGCTTCCTAGTACAGCATTAATATGCAAATATGCTCTTTACTATATTGTGTTTTCCTGGTTGTTAGTGTTTATCAGAAGACTCTTCTTCATACTGGAACAATCATGTGGGGAACTGAACACTTCTAGAGCATCTTAGAATCAGTTTTTTGGAGTTGTAACTTTCCCCTCCTCTCTCCAAAAATTACAGGCAACAGCTCACCAAATTCAAAATTCCCAGCATGCTTTCGTACTGACAGAAACCTCTATAGAATTTTAACAAGTACAGATGATACAACAATGAAAAATAAATTGTTTTGTTTATCAATGTTCTAGTTAGCTTTAAAAGTTTATTTTGACACGTGTGGGTTGGCTTGAAATTTAATAGATGTTTCCCAGTCTTCTTAAGAAAAGACTTTTTTTTCCACAACCGTTAGTCATCAGATTTTCTTCACACAATGGAGTCTAGGCTTGGAGAAGAACTGATTTCACATTATGCTTCATAATCCTCTTCAGGTTGAGACAATGGTTGAAAAGGAGGAATGTTTTTTCAGACTCTGTATACTTCCCCTTCATTTCTATCTATCTTTCCATCGGAAAATGTCTAACTTATATTTAAGGGAAAACACTTTGTACATTGATATGTATATTTATACATAAGGGTATAATTTCACAGCCAGTCTTGGTAAAGAATGTACAGAAATGGAGTTCATGGGTACAGCTTATTACCCATTTTATGACTGAGAGCACAAGAAAGAAAGAAATCATGTTGAGCTACGTAATACACAGATAATATAAAAATACAATAAATAATGATTTGACTATTGTTCCTCTGTCAAAAATATCTTAAGGAAGAATTTTCTATCAGCACTTTTGCCAGAAAGCTTTTACAAACAAGCATCTGCCATAAGGCTTCCTTCAAGATCCTCCCTTTCAAATCATCAATATGGCCAAAGAGTTCTTACAAATAATCATCCTTCTTGCTACCATAGAGTTTCTCACAAATGCACATCTTGTCAGCATCAAGGCATCCTGTTATTGTAAAGGCCTAGCTGAAGCTGCATCCTGTTAATATGAAAACTGCAAGCTACGTGCAAAAAGACCACGTGTAAGCTTTCTTGGACTCTATAAAAACTCAAAAAAGACACCTTGGAATTTAAGGTAGAGTGTGTTCAGAAAGGAGAGAGAGAACCAGTTACCACAGCTAAGAATCTCTCTCCTACCTCCCCCACCTCACCTCGCCTTCTTACCTTCTTTCTTTGCCAGCCAAGCTGACTGCCTGCCACTGGAGACTGGGGTCTGCCAGACAGAAGAAAACTGAGATCTGCCACACCACATGCAACAGACACCAGTCATGTTACACATGTGACTCATGAGAGCCCCTGTCCCTGCATCTTGAGAGCCAAGGTCTGTGCCCGCCAGACAAGAAGGGTAGCTTTGTGCTGCACAGAGACTGCCTGACTGGAGAGCACTGGAGCCTGAGCAGCAGAGACCCAGCACCGTATCTGCATTTCAAAGGCTGCTGCCAGATCCTCCTGGAGCCACAGAGATGGCATCAAAAGTAACAGATTAAAAAAAGGATAAAAAACTGCTTTTCCACCCCCCCACACACACTAATTTGGCAACAGAAAGGCAGTTTTTTGGTGGCAAACTTTCTCTTTGCTTCTAAAAGAAATCTTAGATTTTTTAACCTGTTCTTATTTCCCTCTCTCTCTTCATCTCGCAATTAATTAATTAATTAACAATTAAAAAAACCAGTTTTTGAAATTAACAGATAACTTAGTTTGAGTTTTAATTTTATTAGGAAAAATATTTGAATCTGAGTTCTTTATACAGTAATTAAGGAGATTTTAACAAAGTAACAATATGCTTGAGGTGTACTAATAGTTCTGACTTTAAGGAATGCTCTCTAATATATTTACGTCCCTTAAATAAATAATTGCAGAGTGAAAGTATGAGTTCTTAGGGACTTCGTAAAACAAACTCATGGTGGTGAGAGGGAGGGGAGGGATACCATGCAGGATAAGGGGGACCAAATGGTGAGAGTGTTAATGGAGAAAAGAACCAGAGTTTTCAGGTTTTTTTTACTCTCATTTTTTTTTTCTTCAGTGACTTCTTATTCTTTGACAGCCAGGTCATTGCTTTATTTCACCACTGCAATCCTTCTCAGTACCTTTTTCTCAGCCCCTTTTAAAGGGGCCATTTAGCACCTGGTTCAGTGAAAGATATTGCCTCCTACCTCATAAGCATCTTACTTCCATTTCATTTTTTGCTGATCTTGCACTCCCTAAAATATCTTAGGAAATTGAAAATTCATACCTTGACATAGCACTCTGTGACTACTTACTAGTGATTTGACCCTAGGAGTGATTTTTTTAAATATTCCTTTCAGACAGCAAGTGAAATACATGTTTCTTCCAGAATTTGAAAGTGTAGCTAGACCTCTTACAGATGACATGTCACATCTAATCAGATATTTAGTGGATGATTAATTATATGAGCTAATTTGTTTTCAGAGGAGTAACCCTGTAATTCCGAAAGAAATTTGGCTCACTATGTTTTCTTTACATGGCAAGTGGTCTACAAAATCATGAATTTTGGCAGCATGGTTCAAGCATCACCTCACCCATTGCTTTGAGCTTTCTCCTTCATTCAGCACTAACCTATGCTAACTGGTGTTGGCTTCTCTATTAAATACAACCAGAAATTCCAAATTTTCTCATAAAGGTGAAGTTCTGTTTTCTCTTAATAAGCAATGCATAGTGAAGTAAAATCTCTGATTTTACCTTTTTTTAAGAACATATCTTGAAGTATTTGTAGCCTCAAGTAGTTAATTAAGTTTTTGTTTTTTGTTTGTTTTTTTTTTGGTCTGTTTGTTTGGGTTTTTTGGTTTTTCAAGAGATTGTACATAATAATTCTGACCTCAGTTTAAGTGATATGCTACCATCTGAGAAAGGCAATCCTGGAATAACACAGGGATCTTACTTGAAGCTTGCACCTTTCTACCAAAAAACCTGCCACTACAACATTTTCATCACAGAGAAGGAGAGGTTTCAAAACAGCTTTTGCGGGGAGGTTTGAAGTCCTGTACTATGTGCAGTTTAAGGCAGTGAACTTTCTTTCATGTGGTTGCTTAGTTGGATTTGCATTTTTATATTTCAGAATGTCAAAGCAACTAGACTATGCTCACACCATGTGCGCCAGCTGTCTCACTAATGGCAAGTCCTAATTATGTGATTTTTTAGTTAATCCCATGTGACTGGATTTTCAAAAAAGAACAGAGGTAGTGGGGTACTGAAGATCAGTGAGTCATTTTCTGATGGTCAGAAAAGAGCAATACAAATGGACACTGTTAGAATGTAATATGAATATGAAGTATTTTTCTGTCATCAAGCATTCAGCGTGTATGCTGCAAACTCCAGAGGGTAGCCCTTAATTCAAAACTTCAAAAAATGTTATTTGCCTAATTTATTCTATTTTGCATAACTTCTGTATGATTCATGCTCACATTTTAGGAAAGAAAAAAGGAAAAGAAAAAAAAATGAAAAAAAAGATTTCTTGCATATATGTGAAAATGTTATAGTTTTAGAGCAGTTTGAAATCATATTACTAGTGTACTAGTCAATGCTTCTTGTAGCCATCTAATGCAGTTGCTCTATCTATAGACAAATAGAAGTTTTTCTGTATCATAAAAGGAATAGAGAAGAGGAAGAGTATAAACCTCTTCATGTATATCTTAAGGAAACCGAAATCAATTTTGGAGGTGCCTGCCTCTCTCTTCTGACTCAAAGATAGCATTTTAAACATCTCAAATTCTTAAAATTAACTGCAAAGAACTTGGGCCTGTTCCATGGGGTTTGCAGTCATGAATATATTGATGAACAAAAGGAAGACAATGAATTTTGGTTGTCACATTGCCTAGATGGGGGTGTCTCTTTGTCAGGTGAGCAAGTGTGAATGTCACCTGGTGGAACTGCACCTACTAAGGAGCATTCTGCCTCAAAACAGGCAGAATGAACTGTGTTCTGCACATTGATAGTCTCCTAAATTGGTTTGGAAAGGCATGTGTGCTGGTTTAAAGGTGAACCAGCAGGGGAAATGAACTCACCACGAGAGAGATTATAAGTCAGAGCTAAAATTTAATAATAATATTACAATAACAACACTGACACAAAAGGGAAATTGCTTTCAACTCACAAAACCCCAGCAGTATAACCCAGTGTCCTGGGGCACAAACCCAAGGGGGTTTGTTTGCCCTTGTGCTGAGACCCCTGTGATTCCCCCAAGTCCAGAGCAAAAGGAAATGAAAAACCTGTTGGTGCAGGCGAGGGCTGTGGTCTGGGCGAGAGCGGGGATCTCCTCCTGTCAAGGTCCTGCTGCTGCTCTGGATCCAACGAGAGGTTCCCGAGGTCTTCTTACCCACCCCTTATGTACCCTCAGGGAGCACCCAGTCCCTCCCCCTGGGCGGGGACTCACACAATGGGTGATTAACTCTGGGAGCCAGGGGGTATTGAACTGTTGATGGCCCATTAGCAGCTCTGCCCCCCTCAGGCTGGGTGTGAAGGTGATAATGGCTCCCTGGGCAGCTGCTGCTAATGGCCCATTGACCTTGGGGAATGAATAGAGGGGGTAGAATACACAGCTTTGATCACCCCCACACAGGGTTAGCTGGTCCCTCCTGCTGAACGAGGACAGCATGGGATATTTTTCTAATGTAGTCAAGGCAAGAAAATTACTGCCTTGAAAAGTGCATTCATGTGGATCAGAGTTTTATTTACCTGTTAACCCATAGTGCTGCTTTAAGCTTTTATTTACACATCTTAAGGCAAAGTGCAGAGAAGTCTGCCCTCACTCTCATTTTACAAAGCCAGAAATGCACACAGCAGTGAGCTCTCCTGGCCAGATGTACAAAATTGGCAGAGCCAGGAGGACTCACGCTGGGGCATTCTTGCATGTTATGCTTGGAATTCTCCTTAGTCTTGATGCCTCTGCACAGAAAAGGAACATTATGAACCATGGTAACTATTATCACCTATTCCAAAGAGAGTTGCTTACTATGTCCTGCAGACCTGGTTATGGAACAGATCCTGAGTGTGATCACCTGGCACATATTGGACAACCAGGGGTTCAGGCACAGCCATCATGGATTTAGAAAAGGCAGGTCCTGCTTAACCAACCTGATCTCCTTTTATGAGCAGGTGACCCACCTGGTGGATGAGGGAAACACTGTGGATTTTATCTACCTGGGCTTTGGTAAAGCCTTCAATACCCTCTTCTACAGTATTCTCCTAGAGAATGTGGCAGCCTATGGCTTGGACAGTTTCACTCTTTGCTGGATTAAAAACTGACTGGATGGCTGACCCCAAAGAGTGGTGGTGAATGGTGCCACATCCAGCTGGTGGCTGGTCACTAGTGAGGTTTCCTAAGGCTCAATATTGGGGCCAGTGCCATTTAATAACTTTGTTGATGATCTGAATGAGGGGATTGAGTGCACCCTCAGTAAATTTGGAGACAATATTAAGTTGGGCAGGACTGTTGATCTGCAGGAGGGGAGGAAGACAGACCTTGCAAAGGGATCTGGACAGGCTGGATCCAAGAGCCAAGGCCAATTGTATGAGGTTCAACAGCACAAAGTCCCAGGTTCTCCACTTTGGTGACAAGCCCATGCAGTGACACAGGCCTGGGAAAGAGTGTCTGGAGTGCTGTCTGGCAGAAAAGGACCCCAGGATGCTGATTGACAGCCGACAGAACATGAGCTGGCAGTGTACCAAGGTAGCCAAGAAGGCCAATGGCATCCTGGCTTGTATTATAAATAGTGTGGTCAGCAGGACCAGGACAGTGATGGTCCCCCTGTACTCATCACTGGTGAGGCTACATGTCAAATCCTGTATTCAGTTTTGAGCTGCCTTGCTACAAGAAAGACATTGAGGTGCTGATGCAAGTCCAGTGAAGGACAGTGAAAGTGATGAAGGGTCTAGAGAATAAGTTACTTAAAAACAGCTGAGACAGATGGGGTTGTTTAGCCTGGTGAAGAGAAGGCTTGGGGGAAACCTTTTTTGGTCTATATAGCTACCTGAAAGGAGGCTATAGCCAGCTTCTCCCAGGAAACTAGAGACAGAAAAGAAGAAATGCCTCAAGTTTCACCAGAAGAGGTTCAGATTGGACATCAGAAAGAATTTCCTCATGGGTGGAAAGGCATTGCAACATGCTTCCCAGGGAAGTGGTGGAATCACCAAATGTTCAAGAAATGACTGGATATGACAATTGGTGCTATGGTGATGTTGGTGGCTTTGGGTCAAAGGTTGGACTCAAGGATATTGGAGTCTTTTTCCAACCTTAATGATTCTATGATCTGCCGACCCACTGCATTGGTTTTTGTTGGATCACAGAGCAGTAGGAAGATCTGTGCCCTGGCCAGCTTGTTCAGAGGAACCCAGCAAGAAGTTACAGTTTCCTACAGCAGGAATGAGCCACAGCATTGCCTCTGCCAAATGGCCAAGACCCCCTCACTCTTTGTTTGACCTGCTATGTATGGTCTCACTAAGTGGGAAAAAAAAAAAAAAAAAGGTGCCTGTGTATACTGGACAAATACAGATAGCAATGACTGAGAATGTTCAAGAAATCTGTATTTGTAGTCCCAAAATATCTTTGATTTTAGTATATGTTTTAAAAAGTCTCTAACAAGACATGAAATACCTTATCTTAAATGCAGACAAACTTTAATAACATTGTAGTCTATAAAATATCAAGGGAAGAGGGCAGGCTTTTCCTCAGAGGGAAGCAGTTTGCTTGTTTGATCAGAAAAACAGTTAAAACTCAGTTACCTATCACCAAAAATTAGGACTGAGGATTTTTTCTCCTTGCTGGGTTACTTATTTACTAATCTGGATTTTGTCTATCAGATTACAGTGTTGGGAAATATTAACTATTTGACAACTTCACATGATCAGCCTAAAGTTCAGCACTGTTCATTTCTTTCTTCAGTACTTGTGAATACAAGGCAGGACTGCAGGGGAAAGAACATGTGTCCTTTGAAGTCTCTTGGCAGGAGGAGATGGATACCAGTGGCAGCTTCAAGAAGCTTCCTATTAATAATCTTAATACCCTAACTGCCACTCAGCAATATTTTGCGACCTTTGGCCCCACACATTCATTTTATTTTTATTTCTATGATAAAGAATGAATGTCCTTCAGTTCACAAGCTATATCTCAGGAGACAGATATGTTTATAAAACTGGTGGATACAAAAGAAATAATCAAACAACCTCCTCAAAGTACAATCTCAAACACCAAATTATTTTAAGATAGGAAGTTATTTTATTTCTTTCATAAAGTACATGTGCATTCAGAATAGCAGGGAAACAGAATGTATAATTCTATCTACTTGATATGTTGCAGTAATTCTCTGATAAAGAATATATGCTAAAATATTCTGGTCTTTTTTTTCTTTATTTTCCTTAAACTGTTCACAAAGCAACATATTTTTGCTTATCACTCTGTAGAAAGTGATGTCCTGTGTCTTAAACAGGAGATTCTACTTAGACAGAATTAAGCCATACAGTCATCCCAGTCATTAATATGCCAAGGGCAGGTACTCATGGCAGTCATCTGAGTCAGGAGGTGAACCAGAAATGTACAGAGCATAAAACCCAAGAATAGCAACACAAACCAAAACAGCAAAGCAATAAAGAAAGTAGCACTAAACAATTCAACAAGCCTTTTTTCCAGCTTGATACGAAGGACTAAATACAAATAAGTTTAAACTATCAGGTAGTTAACCTTAGTGGAGATAGCATGTAATAAACAATCTTTTTGATACACTACTTTGATGTTAACATATAAGGCATAATTATGACGCATTACTAAGTTATGCTAAAAATGTCAGTGGAGGTCAAGACTCTCTGGTAAAGGCTTTCAGGTTCTGCAGCATTTCATTGCAACAGATGAACAATTTCATAGCAAAACTGGTGGAACTTTCCTTGAAAGCTCATCTTCTCATGTAATGCTGGTTCTGGATGGATTCCAAACAGTATTTTTGCTCACACATGTAATTGAAGGATGCATTTTTTTTTCCTTACATATGATTAAGGAAATATAAACTGATAGAAAAGTTGAGTATTTTCCAGTTGTTTACTCATTATCTTTTGATGGTCAAATTGTTCATGTTGCTTTAGTAGAACAACATTAACACTGCAAGCCTTCAAACCAAAGCTCCCACTGTCTTTGTAACAAGGGATTTCTTGAGGTATTACTTGGTGTTGCAAATGGCTTAGGCTACTTAATGAATCACCATCAAAGGCATTAACAAAGATAAGATTTAATATAAATTTGTGAAAACACAACAGGGTTCAGTCGCAAGATTCACTCTATTACTACAAAGGTGAAACATGCGGAAGAATATCATACTAGAATCAATTTAAAAATCAATTATTTGCACAGACATTCCCTATGAAAATGGATAAAAGTGCAAAGGGTAAGGTTTGCCCTCACTTTGACTAGCAAGATTGAGTATTGCCACTCCAGCCTTACTTTCTAAACTCTCAGTGGAGCCTTGGTGCAGCTGATTCTAAATGTAGTCTTAGACTTGGTCAAGAGTTTATGTCTAAATGATTTAGCAGTGTTCAATAATTGAGAAATTGAACATTTGTAAAGTGATTCAATAGGGTTAACTATAATCATACCAAGAAACTCAATTATCTATAGGTCGTTTAATCAATTCCTACATGCATGCACACAGGCACAACTACATATACACAAAAGTATCTGTTGAAAACTCCCCTCAAGCTCAGTGAAATATATTGGATGCCTTTGCTTCTTGTCAGTGGGTAAGGGTTGAGCCTCCTTCAGGAGTGGGGAGATACTGACTCTGGCCCTGTCATCAGCTTGCATTGATGGTAGCAAACTTGAGGATTTGAAGGCTCAGAGGGGTGTTCCATTCAGGAGGAAGGGCTGGTCATAACTCACTCAGTCCAGAAGATTTCAAAGGACCTACCAGATGTCCCTGGCGTAGTCAGTCCACTCCCATTTTGACCATAAAAGAGTTCCTGGTACAGCCAAGGGCCACTTCACCTCCCAGCTCCTTACAAAGGTAAGGGCCAGCTGAGAGTTACTGAGGTCATAGAGCAGCCCTGAGCAAGCAGATGGTGGAGGGCATGCACCACCACACCTGGGAGAGATGTCAGACTGGAGTGCTTATCACACAGTGTTGCTTCTGATGGCAGCTGGTTTGATCCCTATGCATTGTTTCCATCCTTGTGTGAAGGCCAAAAACCTAAATAATTATGACCACAGATTAAAAATCTGTCCAGTTCTGATCCTTACCCATTATTTACTATCCATGTAGTTCCATGATTTAGTTTTTGGTTGTGAACACTGGTGAAGAGAAAATTTTAAAATAAATGTTAATTGTAAAGACAGCTTCTTAATAGACATGCTAAAATATCTGAATTGTGAGCCACATCTTACTCCCCATCAATTTTTTTCAGGCTGCATTTTGTTCACAGCACTGGTGTTATCTTCATGGCCTTTCACCGAACAGAGATAAAACCCAACAGTTTGAAAGGAAAATCAATATTTGTACAGTCTCTTTCCACTGTGTTTACATTTTTTGTTATTTCAATGGCAAGGAAATGCATTTTCTAATTAAATGATTTCTTCTCAGTCACAGGTGGTAGATATTAATTTGCCAAGCAAAATATTTTTGGTATTTTATTCTCATCTGTGTCCAGTATCCCCAATAAAAAGGAAGAGTAAAGTATATAGAGGGATAAATGTTAAACAAAAGGCAAGCCAATAAATAGTAAAGATGAAAAATTGTGACTTTGTTCTTCAAGTGCCTATAATATTTTTTAAAATCAATACAGCTTTGCACAGGAGGAAAAGTGATCTAATCCATACTTTAATGGTTTGACTACAACTTGGTAAGTGTAAATGATCAAGACACTTTTAAAAACAGTATTTTCAGAATTCATTTCATGAAGCTTCTCACTAATGAAGACAGACAAGAGTCAGTGGAAATAGGAGAAGTTTGAGACATGAGTGATGCTTGCTTTGCCTGCCATCTCCCTCCTCATCCTCCAACACAGAGGAAGAATATAGCACCAAGTTCTGGTTCTTAGGAAAGTCTTCAGGTGCAGCAATCTCAGTGTAATAAAACTACTCCAAGGTAAAGAAGTAGGAAAAAGTAAACTAGCAATTTGCTCTACCTTTTAAAATATTTGAAGTCTAAAAATATAGGAAGTTTATGGAGAATGACAAGTACAGCAGCTATCAAAACTGCATATTAGACAAAACCTGGGTCCTAAGGTGTAATGAAAATTCAAAGGCTGATGTCTTGAAAATGCTGCATTGCATATTTTCAGGGTCAGGCCTAAGGTAAGTATCTGTCAGTACTAAAGAAGGGAGAGAGATATGTATTTATATATATATAAAAACCTCCAAACACAGCTCTTAGAGGAGGAAACTGGCTTCTGGATTAGGTTACTGAAGTTGCCACATACCATCAAGCTGTGAATGGTAAGGGGTTTTTCTGTCAATATAATGCCAGACTGTGATAACCTTATTTCCAAGATGACTAAAACCAGAGTACTGTTGTACTGTACAAATCACCAGAATTATATTATTGAGTCTGAGCAATGGTATATAAACTTGCTCAAACACTTTTTTTATAGTCTTCTTCTACTGACTATATCAATCAAGAAGACTACTATAAATCAGTGCAAATATTCTTCAATAGAAAACATCTACGCTTTATAAAGAGAGATTATTGATTAATGAAATTATTAATTTTCTTTTAATGACTATTTTACATCAGAAGTGGTTGTGTTGTAGTTGTACTCCAGTTTCTAACATATTAACATTTATCTTGCTGTGCTCTTTGATTAAGCTGTTCTTGGTTTTTTTGATGTTCTCTTTTTTTTTAGATACAGGTGACTTTCTGTCTTCAGTGCTTTCCCGATTTTGTACAATAGCAGTTTCTTTTTAATATTAGAAATAAAATTTTAATTTAAAACAACTGAGTTCAGACACAATTTTCTGTACTAGCTCATGTAATTTCTAGAGCAGGAAAACACTTATTTGAATATGTTTTATTTTTTATGATCTGTCATTTGCAATACATTCTCAATTCCCATGCAAAATTTTTGAAAAATAAAGGAAGCACAATCTGCAAAATCATATGTTTGGGTTTCTTCTTTGTTTGAAAACCTCTACAAAATATGCAGGATAATATGACTTTTTTTTTTTTTAATTCTAATCATTTGGTCTGAAGGTAAGTCTGGTGTCTTCTCAGCACTCAGCACTGCATGGTTTCTCAGCAGGCACCAACAGCTGAATAAACCTGCACCATGCAAGGACTGAATTTCACTGTTGCTTCAATCAGGGTTTCAATATCTCTTTTGATATTTTGGTTTTAAAATATGATCTTTTATTCCAACCTAAGAAAGAGACAAAGAAATACTCTAAAATCTAGATCAGAAGTACTATTTACAAATTGTTATTATTCCTGATAAGGAAAATCTATTTTTATACTTCAGTGTAAACAGTCCCTGAGATTCAAAACTATTTGCTTAAGTATTAAAGGTTTTCTCTTTACTTTTGTTTGCTGTGCTGACCCTGGGTTCTTTGCAAAGGGAGTTTCTATTCCATCAGGTGTCACCATCTTGGCTGAGGGGCTCAGCCATGCCCTGCAGTGTGGCTGCTGGAGCTCACTGTGTTTGGACAGAGCAGCCCCAGCAGATGCCCCAGTGCTGTTGCTGCTGCTGCCACCAGCAGCTGAGCATCTGCATCTTGGACAAAGGCACTAGATAAGTCCTTCAGCATGGCCTCTGCTTTCAGTAGTGGCAAAGTCCTCCCAGGTCCTACCAGTGCAACCACCTCCATGAGGGTAAATCTCAAATGCTTTATGGAGTAAGATCAGGGTGCAGAAGATGATAGAAAATGGGTTGAAATCTTTTGCCCTGATGCAGAGGGTGTGAATAAATGATGAGGCATCTGTAGCAACCTTCTGCTCAGTGAATGGCATCTGTATGCTTTTATGTGTTTCCTCCAAATCCTGCACAGTATCATGTCTTGCTGTTTAATGTTTAGTGCTAATTTTGTGCACCCGCTACTTTTCACAGATGTTTAACTGGAACACTCTCTGAGTCTCCATCTTTGAAGTGAACTGGTGATAGGACTTAATTACACATATTTTAACTTTTTGATTCACTTGTGGTTTTTGTTGGGTTGGTTCTTTTAACTTCTCTTTGAAAATTTCTACTAATGAATATGTTCTTCCTGCCAGGACTGACCTTCCTTTCTGACACATTCCTGCTAGTACTTCAAGCTTTCTTCCCAGGAGGCACCAACTTTTTCTAATTTACTTCCTGGAGAGAGTCAAAATCATCTCTGAAATGGTTCCAAAAGCCATCTCTCTCCATGGACATGCAGGAAAGCACATCGGGTGAAGTTGTTACATCCCTAGAGATTTTTTGTGGAAATGTTCAGTAATGGTGGCCACAAAGGGAAAAGTTGACACTGCTGCTTTAACATATCAAGGACAAACAAGATTATCAAATAAGTAAGCATGACAGAAAACAAACAAATAAACAAAAAATAAACAAACCAACAAAACAACCCAAACCCTGAAATACATAGTAGTTCTCTCTCTCAGACGTTGCTGCCCTCCACCACATGCTGGTTTGTCATTTTGTTTTGTTTTGTTTTACTACTGCAATGTTACACACTGGAGCACCAATATACTTTGTAACATGTAAAGGTCCCTGCTCTCAAGCATGTTCCCAAACCAGCAAAGTTCCCAAAATCTGCAGGCAGTCAGATCTGCACAAGTCAGAAACCAAACCATTAAAAATTATTGTTTTAGTGCTTTTGGTTTTTGACCTAATTTTGAAGAGCATGTCCATCCACCATTACAAAACTCTAGGGCTGACTATCAGGTGCTAAAACTTAGGCACAGGCTTTATTTCTTGTATTCTGAAATCAAGACAGTCTGGAGACAGTGGACTGCATGCAAAAATTATGACATCAAACACAGTTGACATTAAATTTACCAGGAAACAAACCAATATCTGACTAAAACAGTGCTAAAAATTATATTTGGATTCTGAAAAGGTCTAAAATACAACTTAGATTAATTTTAACTACTCAGAAGGTACACAAAGCCACATTGCTTTGGATTGATGCTCACAGTCATACCACTAAAAAAAGAAAAAGAAAAAAAAAGAAAAGCCTTTTTACTTTAAAAAATATTACAGGACACTAGATAAAAGTCATTAACCAACTGTAGTTCTACTGAAGATGGATCAAAATCATCTGTCTTTTATTTTTCAATGTATGCTTCTGAAACTTTGAAGGCAAACCCTTCAGTAAATGTCACTGCCTGAGCACATTCACTGTCACACTGACACTAAGAAGCTGTAGCCTCTGCTGTATATGTGGTGAATATGTTTTTAATTTCAGTTTATTCAATTAATTAAAATAGATTGACGAGTCATTCAGAGTTGGGGAAAAAAGAAAAAAGGTCAAGCCTTTTTTTTCCTTTTTCTTACTTTCAATCTCTACATAGAAGTGAGATAAAATCTACCAGTCCAAAAACCTTATAGATACTTCTGACTAGGAGCAATCAATTTAATTCAGTAACTAAATTTATTATATTTGTTTAATGTCAATTTGAATTAAATTCAAAATATTTTATGATAAATAAATTTTTACTATTTATTCGGAACATTTGAGTTTTGTTTTTTTCTTTTGTATATGTTAATAACATCAGTCAGCCTTTAGGCAGAAGTCAAGTTGCTGCCTGATTTTTTTTTTAACAATACTAACTATATTTATTAAAGTTTCAGCTACAAATTACAATTACTGATGTTCACAGTTTCATTGCCATCCTCTGAGATTCCTGCTTCTCATTTCTGCTTCTGTGCTATGTAGGACTTTGTACTGCCTGGGCAATGAAAAAAGATGTTGATTAATTAAGACTAAAATGGACTTTTAAATATATGTATGTTTAAAAATCTATATGCACACAGAGGTATTATACATAAATATTCTTGTATTTATCTAGATCAGCATAAATTTTCTGTCTGACCATAGAACTATAGTTAAAGACTCCAGAAAAATGGCTGCAACTATGTGAAGATATAGATTACTTCTTTCTGTGGAAATACCAGATATCCTGAAATAAAAAGTGTGTTAAATTGTAATCTCAAGTTGCCTCTTCACTGTCAAGAGTTTTGTGCTGCTTTACCAAGGTAAAAAATACATAACAGAAATCTACTCTATAGAAAGCAATATGTGGTTTTTGCTTCTGTATAACTTATAAATGACAATAAGATGCATTCTGATTTGGAGCTCACCTAGAGTTGCCAATATGAGCAGAAGCTGGTGACTCATTTTCACTAAAACGCTGACTTAGAAGAACATGTGCTCAATAATTGATTCATCTTAATGAGATAATTCAGCTGATTCTACTTAAGGTAAAAGTATTTGGTTTTATTCTCCTAATTCCCAAGGGTGCGAAAAGCTGATCTGGAATTTTCTAGCATTAGTTGTTTTTGGTTTTGTTTTTTTTTCCCCTAAAAACAGTAGCAATTTCCCACTTCCCATTGTTTTTAGACAATATTACTAAGTTGTCAGAGTACCCTCATCCTGTTTATACAAGCTCTTAATTTTAGTTGTTTTCAAGGCGCTTTTTTTGTGGGTTTTTTGTTGTTGTTTATTTTTTGTTTGTTTGGTTGGGGTTTTTTATCAAATGGAATAACAATGTTTTGGGATAATTCACATTCTCATAGTATGGAAATTTCTTTTGAATATTTATAAGGAAGAAAGTGCATTATATTGCTGAAGAAGCATTTATCAGACACTCAGATAAAATATTTAGATATTATGTCTTTTAGAAGTATTTTGAAAGCAGAGTGTTTGACTTTTATTGCCTCCATAGAAAACAGAATTTGCAATAATGTTTTGTGCTGTATATTTCAAAGCAAGGGATATCTATGAGATGGATAATGAAGTGTGTTCCCTGTTTCACATACTGGTGAATATGTAAACAGGGAGCTCAGCTGCTTATGGCATTCTTTAAAGCACTATTCCACACATCTGGGTTTTTCAGTAGCAAGCAGAATAGTGTAGCTACTGCCTATTCTGCTTGTTCTCATGTCCACCATGACATGGGTTTTTTAGACCAGTCACCACCACAAAGTATTCTTTTGAATGAACTGTGAACTCTGAATTTAAAAGAACACTACACAAACCTCACAAGTTATTCCAATACCTGCTTTCTAATTTCACTAAATATTAAGTTGTCCTAACATTTTGAAAATACAGTTGTGAAGCAAAATCCCATCTCCACACAGGTAAAAAACCTCCATTTTTCTCAACAGATTCTTATCAAGTTGTTTCCTGAGCTGCTCAAAGTAGTTCAGAAAATGTGCATTAGGGGCGCAAAAAATGCTTTTGAGCTCTAAGAGTCTAATTGTGGGTAATTGTGTGTTACACAGTCGTATTGCTATGGCTATATGCACCTGCACCCTCTCTGATCTCTGTGGCCACAGCTGACAGTTTGTTTGATGGTCACCACTCAGCCTTGATTCAGTCTTTTTTTGCATATGGGTTTGTGATCATTTACGTCTTGTTTCATTCAGGGTGAATGGATGCCTTGAAGTGTAATTATTATTTTTCCCTTACAGCATTTATAAATAAGAGATTTATTCTTCCAGACAGCTGTAGCCCTTACAATCTTTATATTTGAAACAAACCAATAAGATTATGTTGTGGAGATCAAGAAGCAAAATCTCATCACAGACAGTAGAAGTGTTGCTGTAAAAGTCTGTAAAAAAGACTCCGAGCCAAGTTTTGTAGGAGATAAGATAATGGGCAGGTACTTTAATGAGCAACCCCGCTCATCCAGGAATACATCGACGCGCGCACCTGCAAGCTCTAAGTTCTAGAGCTTTTATAACATAACCTATCCAATCACTCCTGTCCACATGTCCAGTTCCATCTCTGTCCCCTCCCAGTTCCCACCCCTGTTGAATTGGGGCTGGGGTCGTTGGGACCCTCTGTCTTCATCCACCTCCTCTTCTTCAGCACACAAAGGTCTCTTGGACGCTCTCCAGGGCTTCGGGTCACGCTGCTCCATGTTTATGTTCTCTCTGATATGCTTTAATCAGGTACCTTGAGGAAGAGACTAAATAGCTGGCAGATCTCAGCTGCCTGTTCTGGAGCAGGGGTAGAGATAGAAGGACTTTATGCTACAAGCTGCTAAATATTAATCCACTAAAATCTACAGCATTACATCTACTGTGTTCCTAAAATCTACAAAATATGAAAATTGAAAAATCAGAAAACCCCTTCGGCATCAATGAGCAGCTAAAACTTCTGTATAACAAAGATGGCACTAACAGTTCAAAACGCTTAGATTAATTTCTTTTTACACTGAATTCCAATTATAAATGGTACTTCATAATATTTTAAAAAGGTTTTTAAAAATCAGTGGGTTTGCACACCTCCAAATTTATAGGCATAAAATTAATGAAGCCATTCATTAAAAAATATTACTAAGCAAAAAGATAACTTCTTAGGAGCTTTTGATTCCTCAAAGGACCGAGGTACGCAGTTAACTGAAAGGAGTGAAAATTTTGTACTACACAAGAATTGAAGGGTCTCAAGACAAAGACATGAACTGAGTGCCAGTGTAGTCACATACAGCTGACTGAAAAACTCTAAGTGCCTTGTTGAGCTGGTGTCTAATGACATAGAGCCTCTTGTGAAGAGAACAGGATTTGTAATTTGAAATCTATATCAGTATTTTCAGAGTTAGGGACATCTGATAGAAATTTTACTTTAAAGAAATTGTTTCACTGGAAATAAAACAACCTTCCCCACCATAAAATCAAAGAATTTTCCTCACAAGGTTGTCTTACTAGATCTTACTGTAGGATTTTTTTTTTGAGACATATGGTAAGAACATACAAAAATTAATCATCTTCTGTGTTTGTCCATTTTCAGAGTGTCAATGCCCTTAAAACACACGTGCAGACAGAATAAATCCCATTGAATTGTCCATGCTGTATGCAACATTGTTTGAGACACTCTTGTTGTACTGCAAGAACTGATATGATATTTTATTTTATGTTAATCTTTGATATATAAGAATCAAAATTTTTCATTTATCCTTTATGTACCAACTTGTAAAAAAGGGGTAAGAAAATAAATTTCAAGTGTCTAGCTCAATGGAAACTTAAGAGTTTTGAATTATTTAAGTTACATTTTTATAATATTACTACATTAATTTTTATAGGTTTTTCTTTTAAATAGAGGCTTTGAAATTGAGTTGTGATTTATTGTGATGTATGCAAATGTGAAGATCTAAGATAAATGTGTAAGCTAAACCCTGAGGAGAAAACTAGAGTTCTCTCTATCTTTTTAAATTTCTATGTACAAATTCTATATATAATTCTAACTTGTAATTCTTCAGGCAGGTTCAATAAATCAAACACTGTGCCCTGGAACAAAAAAGGCCAACTGTGTCTTGAGAAGGCTGTAGTATTGTGGAGACAGGAACCCATGATGGAGCAGGTTTGATGGCAGGACTTGTGACACTATGGGGAACCCATGCTGGAGCTGCCTGTTCCTGAGGGACTGATTCCTGTTAAAGGAACTCACTCAGGAAAAGTTAGTTAAAAACTATAGACTGTAGGAAGGAGCCATGGTGAAGGCCCTGGAGGATGGCCTCATGTGGATGAGACTCTGGGCTGGAGCAGGTGAAGAGAGTGGGGAGAAAGGAGCAGCAGGGAAAACATGTGATGAACTGACCACAGCCCCCATTTCCTGCGTCCCTGTGCATGCAGGGAGAGGAAACAGAAAAACTAGGAGTGAAATTGAGCCCAGGAAGAAGGTAGCAGGAGCATGGGGGGAGAAGTAATTTTAGCATTTGTTTTATTTCTCCTTACCTTACTGTGATTTGATTGGGAATAAATACACTTTTAGTTTTCCTAAGTCAAGTCTGTTTCGCCCATGACTATAATTTTTGATTGATCTCCCCTTGTCCTTAACTTGACCCACAAGCCTTCAACTGTATTTGCTCTCTCCTGACCAGTTGAGGAGGTAGAAGAGTAAAGCACCTTGGTGAGCACTTGACATCCATTCAGGATCAACCCTCTGCAAATAGTTTTGAGACTTTTTTTGTTTTCTGTGTCTATTTTAATCATGTTTAACCACATGTATGATTACTTTCAATTTAGGGTACCTGCAGCTTCTTTAGAAATAAACGAAATCTACAAGGAGGCAACAATTCTGAAAACCTTGTTACTTTTTTTATGTGTTTAAAAAAGCTGTCATAGCAACTTTAGGACAGCTTCATAGGATAAGGCTGCTTTTTGAAGAGCAATCACTGCATCTAATCGTGAAGCCGCAGCTGGGACTTACATGGACAGCTACTTAAATAAGGAACGCTCAAGGCACATCACTTCCCAAGAAAAATACATAAAGAACCAAATATAGATGCTCTTTTTGGCAGTTTATAAAAACATGCAGTTAACTGGTATTAGGAACAACTTCATAGCAAAATGGAACCCATTATAAATACAGCCAGATACTTCAAACTCTGAATACAACAAAATATTTTAAATAAAGAAAAAAATAATAATCAGTTTAGGGTTACTACTTAATCTATTTGTTTTTTCATAAGTGCCGCCCTTGCTACTTGTATAAATCAGAAAAAGTGTTTACAAAAGCTGATATTAAACTTACTTGCCCAATCTCTTTATAATAACTGTATACATAATGGTCCTCTCACAGTACGATTTTTTAATTCATTTTTTGCCTTCCTTTTTTGGGGTAGATTTTCTGCAGAGTGTGTGAAAAAGATAACACAGAAAAAACACAAAACCAGATTCATGAAAGACATTACACTTTTGTTACAGAGTGGCTCAGAAATACTGCATATTTATATAGTCAGACTCTGGAAACTGGGCAGAAAAGGACTCTGTAGCATGGCCTCCCTCTTGACAGAATATGTGGTGTCTCATCCAGAGGTTACAATTTAGCCCAGTAGTAAATTAACAGAATTCAGACAGAATATGGTTAAACAAAGCTCTCCTTGAACATGGTTCCCCCATAATAATTAGGGAAAATAATTTTAATAATTACTCACTCATTGATGTGCTGTTTAAATAACAACATTAGTAATCTGATTATTTTCAGTAGTGTGTTTCATATTCTCAGTGATTTCCTAGGACATTAATTATTTCATTTTTATTTCAACTAACTTCCATGGACATCTATGTATTTGACTCTTACCCAGAACAGAATGAAATGTTGCTTCAGGGAGTTAACAACAAGGGTTGTTTTTTTTTTCAATATCAGTAGTATACAATTTCTTATTAAGTGATATTACATGATTGGTTTTCTTCATCTCAAGGGCTAAGGAATACACACAAATCTAATACTGAAGTGAAGCAAATAGAAAAATTAGCTTGAAGATGTGCAGACTGTGGCATATGTTCCATATGTATCAATTAAATTTTTTCTCTTCCCATCTCTGTGATTCCCAGGGCTTGCTTCTAATTGTTTAATATCCAAATATTTTTACAACAAACTGTGTAGCCAAAATAAGTGACCTTTAGCTATAATGGAAATTTCTAGAGAGCAGATGAAAGAATGGTTTTGTATCTAAGACTTGTCTTCTTTAGTAACAGAGTAAAACTAAAGAGCTGAACTTGTGAGACACTGATATTTTATTTATTTATTCTTTATTAATACATCAGCTATGGATGGCTACACAGGCTTGTTCAAATGATGGTCTAAATTAACATGTACTTCTGTTCTGGGAAAGACTGATTCTTTTTCATCTTAATCTGCCAGTATCTCTTTGCTATTCTTCTTTTACAATGTTAGAGATTGTTTTCACATAGATCTTCTAAACCAATCTGCAGATACAGTTCAAGGAATGACAGTGGAAATAAATAGATGGAACATGTGCTGCCAAGATGGTGCTGTGTTCTCTGCTAAAATAACGAGCAGGCCTGCAGGTAGCCAACTTTGTTTATCAAATCCTCTTGATTCCTGGGAAGTTACAGGTGCATTGGTATGATTAAAAAAAATACAAAAAATTGAACAATCAAAAAAAGACCCAAACTATCTAGTCAGCAACAGATGAGAAGGAAAACAGTCTGAACTTATTTTGTGAACACACACACACACTGCTGGTATTTCTGCTCATAGAGAACAATTCAGAAACTATAGCCACTTTAAATATGTAGCTGTTAGTTGTATTAACAGGGGTAGCTGCAAAAAGGTTTATGTCTGCACTTTAACAAGAGTGTGGCTTCTTATCTGCTTTAATGTGTTAAGCATTTTCGTTCCAACTGGATACATTATGTGATGGTGGATCAAGTGGCCTCAGTCAGGAGTGAGCTGTATTATGTACCATGTAGTGAAGAGTTGCAGCACTCCAAGATTCAGGAATCTAACCTCTCAGTCTTGCAAAGACCTCTGCAGATGCCTGAATGAAGGACTGATGCATAGCATTGCTATAGATATGGAAAAGACAGGGAAGCACGACTGGATCATGATAACTCCAGATAGTTATGGAGGCGAAGTAATGAGCACATTGCTGGTTTAAGCTCCGTTTAAAAGGTTTAAGAAGAGACAGATTCTTCTTCCTCTGATTATTTTTATATTTTTAGTTGGCACTCTTGTTTTACTATTGTAAATGTTTCTATGTTATTGCTTCACTCCTTCTGCCCACCCCCCCCCAATTTTTTTTAATTTACTTAAATAACCATAAATTCTCAATATTGCCTAACATGACAGACATAGTGAAAATACAATGATGGCCTACAGTACAACAGTTTTTCTTGCACAAATCAGGTTTCTCATCTGAAATTTGGTAACTTCAGTGGACTGTAATGGAGATACAGGTTTCTATAATGTTTAGTAAAAAGACATTTCTCTTTAGAATAATGAGAACATTTAAATTCTAATTTGTTTTTAGGTTGACCATATTTGTCATAAATTTTTATATAAGAATAGTGCAATGGTGATGGTCCTTGAGCAGAGAGTAACAGGCAGAGAGAAATTGTTGGCATATTATTGTGTCTTAGACAGCTTGCAATTCTTTTGAACTATTGCTGCTTCCTTTCCTTCCAAGGCCATAAATTGATTTTACAGCTTGTAGGTCTATGGTGAAAAGGGTTGAAAACAATCATTACGAAGACAGAAAGAGAGGATTAGAATTAAAAACTATTTAATGAGAAGACATTCCTGCAAGTCTATAGTTTTTTGTATTTATATATATCTGTATATATCTATATATATAACTTTACATGGAAGGAAACTAAAACTCTTTCAAAGTCCAAGGGACATAAATATATAGATTTTCTAGATTTAAAATACAAATCACAGCTCGTTATGTGGGAATGGAGTGAATGTGATCATTTTGTTCTGCTACCTACAGAAACAAAGACTAGGAGTATTCTCCTTTTTTTATCTGTCAGTGTAAATGCTCTCAAGCGTTAACACAATTACTCTTTTACACTCTTGATATCTGCCACCTTTACGGGCTTGCTTGAAAGAATATGCTGTCTGAAAGGTGCCACATGTGGCATTGACAGGCAGCAGTTCAGAGTATGGCAGACAGCCAGTAAATCACTCAACAGAATTTTCTGTCCTTCCAACCGTATCTTATGGAATCCACAACTTCAGCCTTAGCAGTACACTTCAGTGTCAGAGGTTATGTTCTCCTTAAACTTTTATATGTGAAAGTGACAAAAAAGTTGCACATTCTCCTGCTAATTAATTTTTCTCTCCTTTCAGAACTCAAGTGCAAAAGGCTCAGAGTGTACTAACAAGTCTCTCACAATCTTCCCAAGTAGTCTCAGTGCAAAGAGGGCTTCTTTGTCCTCTCCAGGAGTAGGCGGCGGGGAGTCTGAACAAAACCAAAACCAAAACCAAAACAAAATAACCCACCAGGTTTCTGGATGATTCTTACTATTAGTTGTGAATTCAAAATCTGTTAAAAATGTTCATATCTGCTATTAAATTTTCACTTCTTGCCTAATTTTCAGCTGATAGGAAAAATTATATAGCCTTTGCCTATTCCATGTCCATTCATTTTTTTTTTCAGCTGTTCAAATCGACTCTTCTCAGAGAAACTGCTATGAAGACTGCATTAAATACCCTAGTAAAGCCTCTGTGTGAGTTAAAGCTTGTAATAAATCACAATTAGTCCAATCTGTTCTGCCAAAGGGGCACAGTAACCTAGAAAATCAGTGGATTTACAAGAACATCCGAGAAAGAGTAAGGAAAGGACAAGCACATATAATACCTGTTCTATGACTGCTTATATTATGATGACAAAAATTAGTCTCATTAAGCAGCACTGTCACAAGTTGACACTGAACATGACCTCAGATGCCATGAGGAAATCTCTTTTCAAAAAAGCTCTGATCTCTGCCCCTATGAAATTACAACTGTTTTGTGGCTCAGGTTGACTACATGATACCCAGTCTTAGAGGCTTTGAATCTTTGTCATGAGAGCTCAGGAATGCAAATCTATTATTATATAAATATTAATGCCTCTGAAACAGAAAATATTAATTTAAATGTGGTATATCAGCTACAGAAAAGTTCAAGCTGCATCCCTTACAGAGTTTCTCTGTATTCTATGATTGTTTAATTGATTCTGAAACACAGGGTGTCATAGTACTTGTTGTTTCTCCCATTTATGTGAAATAGTGTCAGTATGTGACAAAATAGTAATTTCTGATCATTTCGTTGGTTTGCACAGTGGTTTCCAATGCATGTTGTGGACTTCAAAAGGGATCTCTTTTGTTTTCCCTGGTCTCAGCTATGGATATCTCTAGGAAATAGTTAACGCAAACTCAAATTTGTTACAGTGACTTGCTAATCCTCTTGCTTTCTTTCCTACCTGAGTCACACAAGGCATTGTGCATATTTTCTGGCTGGCCAGACTCAAGGATATGTGGGGTTCCTACTGCATCTTGCTCAAGGAACATATACAGGGCCGGCAAGCAGACACAAGAAATTCACACACACCATGGGGCCTAAACCAGATTTTAACTCAGTGGGATTTGCTTTGCCCTCACTGTTAGAAATGCATTGGCCATAGTGGTGATGGGAAGAGCTGTGGGTGAGCTCCTGCCTGGCAGCCACAGCCTGGGCCCCACCAGAGAGTGTTGCCAGCTGGGCTTCATTAGGAGGAGCGTACGGCAGAAGCCTCAGGCATTTGGGGGTGCTGGGACCCCACCATCCATCAGGACCCTGACAGTTGCAATCCCTTTTGCTATTGGAAAAATGTGTTTACTTATAGGCCAGAGTTGATAATGCATTTGTTTCAGAGTTGTCTATGGAGTTTTAGCAGCTCCTGAATGCGTGTACATGAAGAGTGACCACTCTCATTTATTTTTTAATATAAACAATAAAAGTGAAGGACCGGAAATCCTTGTAAAACTAAAGAAATTAATTTTCTTAACAAATGTAACAATTGCAGTGTAGACCAAACTGAGGCAAATTTTAATGCCTTTTCTGTGTCCTGTAAGAAGATAAAGTCTCATGTGTCTGGTCAACTTTACTTTGCAGAAGCCCTAAACTTTTTCAGGGAAGATGAAAATCAAATGCATGACAGCTTCTCCTATTTGTAGCATGACTTCAGAAGAAAAAAAAAGATAAAGAAGATAAATAGAACAGCAAAAACCCCCAATCAAACTCATTATTATCTATGTTGTATCCAGGTGCTACCATTTGTAATAGTACAGACTCTTTAGCAGTCCCATTCCCCTCCTGGTTTAATAATTGTTGTGTTGTAGTCTAGCAGGAGGTTTTAGCAGTTTTTACCTCTTACTGTGACCTGGGAAATCTGGACTTATTGCATTCAGTAATTAATTGCCAAGCATATTGTCTAAACAGATAAAGAGTCCTCAGGAGTCTTTTCCAGAAACGAAATGGTCTCCAGCAATTTCTTATTCTGAGACTTCAGAAATAAATGTTAAACCAAACATTTGCAACAAAATAAACATCTCTGTCTGGCATGAAAAGTGGAAATGGTACCAAGGTGATATACAGCAACCCTCAGTAACAGTAAATAGAGCTACAGCTTCCTTTCTTTAGTTATATCTTCAACTGTGATTTAGTTCTGTTTTGTGGTTTTCCCAGTGTTTTGATTCTGAGATTAATGGATTTAGATAAAATATGGATTTAATGAAGTGAAGATTTTTAAGGGTGTATTTTTAGAAGAACCAAGCTTTAGAGAAAAGGGAGTTTTGCTAGGGGAAGAGACTGATTTCTCCAGGGTTTCCCAGCAAGCCTTTGGCAAGGACAAGAAATAGAATCTTGGTCCCCTGAGGCCGTGCCTGCTGTTGTGTCCAGCAACCTCCACAACTGCTTTTTATATGTAACAGTCACAAAATCCTGGACTAAGAAAATGCCTTCATTGTAAACCAAGAAGCGAGATGTATTCAAATGCTTCCAGCAATTTTTGAGCTGTTGATTCAGTCATCCCTCGAAACATCAAGCATGAAGAGAAGCAACTCTTTTCACTCCTGAAGTGCAAATCTGCCCAACATAGGCATTAGGCAGAGAAGGAGCTGCCTAATTAGAGGGGCTTATCCTGGCTTTTATAAAGCTTAAGAACAGCTGCTTTAAGTTGCATTATTGGCCTGTGGATGCCACTAAAGATGCTTTTTTCCCTTCAAAATGGTTCTGTTCTTTGGCCTTTAACAAATCAATAAATCTACTTAAATAGAATGGAAATACTCTGATTGGGTAAGTGTCTTGTGTAGGGTGTGCCAGCAAGCTATCTGCCTGCTGTTAACTCCTAATCCAAAAGGGGTCGTCACCATTTAAAATGACACATTGCACTATTTGTAGCATTTTCTAAAAGGCTGCTTAACCAGGTGCAACTCTGATCCCACAGGGGCAGGAGCCACAGCTGCAAATGGATGGAAACGCGAAATTTTGTACTGCCAGTGAGAGAGGATCACCAGATGGGAAATTTAGTAGGAAATCTCAGTGCCATTATGAATCTCACCCTCTGCATTTCCAAGTGAAAACAAATGCTTGAATGCTGAAAATGATGACATATTAAACAATTATTGTGAATCGCAGTTAGCTGGCTCAGATATACCTGAGGTTCTGGAATTACAGATGGCAAATTTAACCAAGCATTACGACGTGCTTTTGCTGCAGATATTAGCGGAACATAGGGAAGTGCACGGAATCTGAAAAGGACTTCCAGTGGTATTGGGAAACTCAACCAAAGACAAAGAGGGAATTAGTACACAGAAGTTTGTTGATATACTCTGTTTGGAATAAAGCAATCTACTACTTCTGCCATCACCTGTTTAGTAGTAAAACTTATCCAGCAAATACTGAAGTAAGAGGGTTGAAGTAAGGATATAAATGTTGTATTAGATTAGTGAAATTACGAAAATGATTTTAGTGAGCACTTTTCTGCGTGTGAGGCATACTGTGCTGTTGTCCTAGTTGAGCAGGAGGGACCAGCTAACCCTGTGTGGGGGTGATCAAAGCTGTCTATTCTACCCCCTCTATTCATTCCCCAAGGTCAATGGGCCATTAGCAGCAGCTGCCCAGGGAGCCATTATCACCTTCACACTCAGCCTGAGGGGATGGAGCTGCTAATGGGCCATCAACAGTTCAACACCCCCTGGCTCCCAGAGTTAATCACCCATTGTGTGAGTCCCCGCCCAGGGGGAGGGACTGGGTGCTCCCTGAGGGTACCTAAGTGGTGGGTAAGAAGACCTTGAGAGCTTCTCATCGGATCCAGAGGAGCAGCAGGACCTCGACAGGAGGAGATCACCGCTCTCACCCAGACCACAGCCCTCGCCTGCACCAACAGGTTTTTCATTTCCTTTTGCTCTGGACTTGGGGGAGCCACAGGGGTCTCAGCACAAGGGCAAACAACCCCCCTTGGGTTTGTGCCCCAGGACAGTGGGTTATACTGCTGGGTTTTTGTGAGTTGAAAGCAATTTCCCTTCTGTGTCAGTGTTTTTATTGTAATATTATTATTAAATTTTAGGTCTGACTTATAATCTCTCTCTCATGGTAAGTTCATTTCCCCTGCTGGTTTGCCTTTAAATCAGCACAGCTGTGCACAAGCCAGGAAAGGAAAGGTATGGGGGGGAATAAAGCTCTTGTAAATTAACTGTGTTTACAGTGGGGAAAAAAAAAAGATATTTTTGAGGAATGATGAACAATTTTTCACAAAATGACATCTTCCTAAAGCTTATTGGTGAGAGTAGGTAAATTTTATCACCACAAAAAGTCATGTGTAATATATATTGATAGATGATAAAATTCTCCTTAGTGCATCAGAATATGGTTTACTGGCTGTAGCATTAAGCACTTACACTTTCCATATGGCTTTCATTTGCATGTTTGCACACAATTTTATAGAATTATATGGAATTATATAGAGACATGCCAAGCCAGGATAGTATTTTGCCTTCTAGGCTAGTGGGAATACATTTTTTTTTAAGGATAGTTTTTTTTTTTTTAGGATGCTGGAAAAATATGGACAAAAATGGAAAAAATGGAACTGTGCACTAGATTAATTGGCCTTTCATAAAAAGAAAAAAAAAGGTAATTTTGCATTAAAGTTGTTTTATCACCTTCATATTCAAATTACAGAAACCAGATAAATGCTTTGAGGTAAACACAGAAAATTAATATCCCTAGCTAGCCTTGCATATACCTTGAAGGTCACTTAAAACATGTGGTTGAGACACAATAAGAGAATACAACATTGATATTTAAAAGTATTCATAATTGTGAGGATTTTAAATAAATTCAGTGTTGTATTGTTTATAGAAAGCATTTAATTAATTGTATTTTTTAAATATGCTTATCAGAACTGTACTAGTGAAGAAGGTAAGAAATATTAATGTAGGCAAAATAATATTCCAGTCTAATCTACTGCTTTTTTTTGTATGTGCAGTCCTCAGTCCTTGCTATTAAGTCTTATTAGTGTCATAACACCAGATGATTCACAAATCCAGTTACAAATGTGTGCCATGACAGTGGAAGAGGTAAGGAAAATTATAGATCTTCAGAAAAATATTGCTGGGAGAACAGCCCTGCAATGGAACTAAGAACACCATACATTACTTCCCTTTGAGAAGTAATGAACAAAGTTAAGTAGTTTGATTTAGGGAAAAAAAGTGCATTTTGCTTTTATAAAAATTCTTTCTTCATCAAAATAATTTTATTTCATTACACCATATGTATCAGTACATTGAATAGTTAAAAAGGGAAAAAAATGAATAAAGGAAGGGAGAGAGTCTCTGAAGGCTTCTTTACCATATTGGTGAGGAGTAAAAGACAAGTTGTGCTTTTGTCTGAGATGTATCAATAGCATATAAAGAAATTTTACAGACTTAAAACTTTAATTTTGACAAAAGGCAAGACAGGTAATAATATTATACAGTGTTTTGAGCATCAGCTACTTGTGCTAACTAAGGAAAGTATAAGATAAGCTAGAAAAGGGTCATATGTAAGAAATTGCAGGAACTCTCTTCCTTCATTCAAGAACACAGACCTTTCACATCCAAACTTTTACAGATGAAGAAACAGACAAGTAATCCTGCATGTTCAAACACAGTGAAAGCAGCTGCCAGAGAAACAAGCAGACAAAGCAGAAAAAGAGTGGTCTGCCATTGTTTTAATGGCAGCCTGAAAAATTACAATAGCACCTAACTTGCTTTTCCTGGCTTCAAAATTTCCATTACTGTACAATAAAGACTATATTCCGGTACCATGAAAGTGACTACAAAGTTTGAAGCATGTGTTCTACCCCTGATGATAATTGTTTGATCAATATCTGTGTCCTGGCCAAAGACTGCAAAAGGTAATTCTGTCCTCTAAAATTGCTTAATTTGCCTACCACAAGGTACCTAAAAGAATAGTCTACAGTCACCAGCAAAGATAAATAAGGATCAGCACTTCAGCTTCCAAACCTTAAGATGTCGCACACTTTTATTATCACTATTTATTTTATTTATTATCTGATCAATTTTATTTAAGATCAAGACTCTGAATGAAACACTATCCCTTTTGTCTCAGAAAGCACAATTCTAAAAAAGGCCAGATGAACTGAGTCACAAAGAATTTGACTTTCTTCCCTACATGTCTTATATGAAAATAGGCAGAAATGACAGCTTTAGATTGTGAGGAAATAGCTCCATTCCAGACACACACACTTCAAGAGCATGGTAAAAAAGCAGAGTCGATAAATCTTTGTCTCTGCTTTGTTCTTTACTTGTGCTAGTACTATTCATTTCACAGAATTCTGAATTCTAAGAGGACTGCTGTGACCATCTTATCCAACAGGCCACAGAATTTCATTAACCAATTCCTGTCCCAAACCTGTAATTCCTGCCTTACAAGAGTGGGTGCCATTCCGCAGACACTTGATATTGGTTCAAACACTTCAAGTGATGGAATATTGCTTCCATCAATGGTAAATTACTACACCTGCTAGTCATTCACAGTTATTTCTCATTTGAAGTTGTCTAGAGTAGTTGCCAGTATTTTGTTGTGATTTTCCCTGCTAAAGTTTCATATCTTTTCCCATTTTAAATTTGTAGGTTCTCATATTTGATGGAAAAGCTGTCTTCAAATATTTGTTGGATAAAACAGATTGGTTTAGGTCTTTTTTTGTGTGAGACCAATTTTCTAGGCAACCAATTTTATGTCTTGGGACTTTTTGCTGCAGTATTCTAGAAAGCAGCATTATTTTTATAGCATTACAGTCAGTTGCTGCAACTAAATCCCCAGAGCTGGTTGTGTCTCAAAATAGGGTAAGGCATGAAAATGTCAATATATTTTGAAACTTCAGGGTTTTTTTTATAAAATTTTGATTGCATCTCTGTAAGTATTACAAAACAATTTCCCTTTTACTCTTTCACCAATATTCCTGATTCTAATTTCTTCTCCTCTTTTTTTTTTTGCAAGTTTTTACAGTGAAGTGTTAGATCATGTATTTGCTACACACCGAGAAAAGAAAACCAAACATCATCTGAGTCAGTATAAATTTTATGAACAGTGGAGAATGACCTGGAAGAGCGTCTGTTACACGTATTACATCCGGTAACTATTGCCACAACCTCACCTTTTAACTTTGTGGAGCAACGGTGTCTCCTAGTGGTTAAGTAGTAGCTAACATTGGGTGGCGACTTTGTTGAAAAGTATTCAACTCCATTTCAGCTGATATATACAAAGATATTATCATTGTTGCCTTAAAAGTCTGTAAAAAAGACTCTGAGCCAAGTTTTGTAGGAGATAAGATAATGGGCAGGCACTTTAATGAGCAGCCCCGCTCATCCAGGAATACATCGACGGGCGTGTGCAAGCTCTAAGTTCTATAGCTTTTATAATATAACCTATCCAATCACTACTGTCCACATGTCCAGTTCCACCTCTGTCCCCTCCCAGTTCTCACCGCCGTTGAATTGGGCCTGAGGTCGTTGGGACCCTCTGTCTTCATCCACCTCCTCTTCTTCAGCACACAAAGGTCTCTTGGACGCTCTCCAGGGCTTCGGGTCACGCTGCTCCATGTTTATGTTCTCTTCTGATATGCTTTAATCTGGTACCTTGAGGAAGAGACTAAATAGCTGGCAGATCTCAGCTGCCTGTTCTGGAGCAGGGGTAGAGATAGAAGGACTTTATGCTACAAGCTGCTAAATATTAATTCACTAAAATCTACAGCATTACATCTACTGTGTTCCTAAAATCTACAAAATATGAAAATTGAAAAATTAAAAAAAAAGCCTTTCGGCATCATAATACTGCTAGGACTTGTGTGTAAATTGTTTCTGTTGGAAGTGGTTTTATTGAAAATTTATTTAAGTACTTCAGATACCTGGTTTTATGTACTTTGGAAATAGCTTCTTTGGGGAAAAAAAATAATAACATCATTTTCTGTGCCTGTGGTCTTTTACTTCCTTGATTATGACCCAAATTTTCTTCCCCTTCCTCTTGCAAAGGATGCATTGACTAGATTCAAGATAAAATCAAACCCAGTTGTGCTGTCTTTAAATATTTTTCATGTGCCTTCACTATAAGCACTGCTTGCAGTTAATGGCAAATTTCAGTCCCTTGTGCAAAGCAGTGCTTAATAAATAATTCTAATTTCTTCCATTGCATTTTCTTCAGAACACACAAAAAGGGAAGAGAGCAAATGTCTTCCTATCTTCAAATTCAATTTGAGACATCTGAGTTGATGAAATGTATATTTGCATAAATATTTCTCATTGGGGATGACATCTCAGTCGGTACTGTGGAACTCTGACAGCAGAGTTTTATAACCTTAAGTTCTACTCATTGATCTTGAGCTACTGTGTACTAAGTAATTTCCTCTTCGTATTTAGCTTAAATTTTTTAAAAATATAAGGTCCTAGGCTTTGTATACAGAGATACTTTTTGTATATAAATTCCAAGGTCCTTATACTGCTGCTTGTCAATATATCTGACCAGCAGAGTTGAATGATACTTTTTCCATGGTAGGGTTATAGACAGAAATGAGGTTTAATTAGAAACAAACTATTTTGCCATACTAGAAGAATATAATAAAATATTCAAATGCATGTATGGGAGGTGAGAAAACACAAAGCTGTTAATATTCTAGCATCTGTGAAGGATCTCATGCACAACAGGTGAAAAAAGAGCCACTCCTTCAGAAATAAACACATAGAGATAAATACATGCTTATATCAGAATCCTTAAAGTGGACAAGGAATGACATGCAAACAAGTATTACTCAGCTTAAATCAGGTTTTGCTGACTTAATATACTTGAAAGTATTGCCAAGGCACAGGGCTAACATCCATTTTGTGCTTGTTGATTATAAAGAAGGGTGGCAGTTGTATGGGTTGTAGGAATGTTACATACTTGAAAACTTCTACTCATAACAGAAAAAACTTGCATCTTTTCTATTAAACTTCAATGGAATTGATAGGTAGACATTTAAAATCATTTGAGTGATTTAAATTTTTATGTTTTTCCTCAATAAAGCTGCTCTTTCTACAAAATCCAAGTTTGCTGCAGTTGATTTCCCATGTATGAAATTCACAAAAGGTTAATGAATATATTGAACTAAATCTGAAGCTTTTTGTAGGCTACTTAATATATGGATTACATATTTGCTTAGTTTTATTTGAATTTCAGACCTTGTAGTTTTTCATTAGTTTAAAATTTTTCAGTGCTAAAAACTGGTATGTTTTGCACAGGAGCTCCACATAGAAAATTCAGATGCTGTAAAGCACAAATATGGAGATGCTCCATGAGGGCATGAGGTTTTTTATTGTCCTATTTCTACCAGGGTTATGATTATAAAAACACACTGGCCTTGTTATTAAAAGCCTTGTTGGAGGCTTTGCATCTTAGAACAGTGAGGTGCTTTCTAAAGAGGGAGGTATCAATGTATCCTGGTTTCAGATATAACAAATTTTTCTCTAAAAGTTAAGTCTGCCAATGTCTTTGGCAATACAGTTCTGTACAACTCCTTTCACCCTTGTTTGCATGAGAGTTTATTCTCTTCTTATGCATGGGATAAAGGGAATATAAAGGGAAGAAATGCAAATTAACTGTGCCCAAGTTAGCGTAACTTGTTGATAGAGCAGAGATTATTCAGTGTCTCTGAATGCCTTTTTTTACAAAAAGAATTAGTTACTGTAGTAAAAGGCATTTAACTGCTTTAATGCAATCAAGTGGAATTCTATAGTTATTCCTAGCTATGTTTCAACCATTAAAGGACTCTCAGAGGTGAAAATGGTTGGCTGGGTTTTCCTAAATCTATCATTGCCTTTAGAATGATTCAAGATGTTCAAAAAACAATATTAATTTACAGATAGTGTAAGCTAGATTGTCACAAAAATAGTAACAGAACACAACTTTCACTTGCACATAAGACTGGCCCATTTCTAATTTGACTGTTAGGAAAATACTTGATAGTACTGATCAAAAACTGTTGAGGCAGATAGGAATATTCTCTCAGTCCATTTTTTACTAATTTTAGTTGCATAAAGGTAAAGTGCTTATCAACAAAGCTCACAAGGTTTAAGAGTCTGTACTTTGGACATGACTCCCCTGGCATTCAAGTTGCCAAATAGGACTATTGCTCATAAGTTAAGATAGCTTTGTTTAAAATGTGACTGACCTGCAAAAATGTATAAAATCAACAAAACTCCAAGTGCAAGGATTTATAAGAGATTTACGTACAAATATGTACCTAAAACCAGGACTGATTCCTTCAATTTGGGAAAGCTAACAGAGGTTTTGCTATTGATTGTAATCTATTTTTAGCTGTATGCAAGACCAGTGAACTAACCAGAAGACACTTCCTCTTAAATTCACCTGCAATGCAGAAGAGTGAGTGAAAATAAATGCAAACCAACAGAGAGGGATTTCTGTAGTGTCCCCACCCCCCCAGCCCAAAAAAAAAAAGGGGGAACAAAGGAGAAAAAGGAAGACATATCTGAAATTATCATAATTTACTTATCCTAGGAGATGCAAATGAACTATATGAATTCTATCAGGATTTTAGCATTTGGCCAGAAAAAAAATCTGAATCGAAGTCCTAGAAACAAATTGAGCTCATGTAACTAATGTTATTATAGACAGAATTACAGTAACAGTGCAGATACTGAACAGCTGGCATTTAAGCATTTAGTTTTCTCTTCATTGTATATGAAGTTCATCCTTCTGGTCCAGAAAAGAAGACAGTGATAAGCTAAGTGATAAGCTACTTTTAGATGGCCTGAGAGAAGACACAGTGACAATTTCCCATCTAATTTTCTGTTTCCATGACATTGTGACCCTGAACTGTGCTATCTATTACAGTGAATGTACAGTCCAGATTTTCAGTAAAAAGCTCAACACTTGAAAAGGTCTGCTTCCGAGACACCTATGTAAGTGGTGCATTGTCTTTGAAAAATATCTGACCAAGAGCATTTTACTGAGAGGCTGCAGCACAATCACACCTGACACTTAAGTGTAGAAGCTGTTCTCTTGAAATAACTAGATTTACTAAATTCACCTAGAATTTATTTACTATGGGTCTGGAGCAAAGTGTCCTGTATCTGATCAGACTGGAGGAGAGGTACAATGTCTGTGTGATTCTACCAGATATGAAGTTTGATATGAGAGACAGAGAACATATAATCACATCCAGGTTTGCCTGTTATAGTCCCTGTTCAGGTCAACAGATAATGAGAAGAGACAACTCTTTCAACTCTGGGTTAGAGTACATGCCCTCTGTAGCTTGCAGTTACTTTACCTTACAAATTAAATCCCCCATTGTTCTAAATTAATATATGTACTGTGATTATATTGGATCTATGCCAGCTGATTTCAGCTGAAGGACTGATATGAAACTTTCTTCAGAATATACAATTTTTCAATTTTTCAACTGGTTTAATTGAATCCAAAATTCAATTTGTTCATGCTAGCTGCAACCTTTAAACAATCAATGGCTATACAATTTCAGCAATGACTTTAAAATTAGAATTATTGAAAAGCAAATAGTGATAAACAGAGTGAGGTGGTATTGATTGGCCAGTGGAAGACATTGATTTGAACTGTAAACAGGTGTTACACTAGAAGAATTGCATTACTCTAAGGGTGGTGGGGTTTTTTGTCCTTTCTTTTCCAAGTAATTTATTTCATTATGCTTTTAATATGCTTTTAATTTCTTCAGTAGATTTATGGCTGAGAAAACATGAGGTTCTGAAAAACATCCTGTAAAATGGATTGAAGGCACAAGTTTCCACGGTCCTTTTCTATTTAATAAATTGTGAATGCTTATGGTTTACTAAACAAATATGCTCACCATATAAATATATTTATATTGTATCTGCAAATGGGCTTTCTCAGTACAGAGTAAGTGTTCTTTTTCATCTAGTTATGTTCCATCCTTATTTTAGTCAAGCAAGAAATTTTTGCACTGGCATGTACGAAACATGTAAAATATGTATGCCTATGCACACCTATGCACATGCTCTCAGTGTCTATTATTTCAAAGGAATAAACTTGAAAATCACTAGAAATCTTCATGTTTCAGGCAGGAAAAACCCTAATATTCTATCTAATCTACAATTAAAAATATTGTTATTATAGCAATGACATAACAACATAAACCAAATAACTAAGGGATCAGGACTAGAATAATAATAGACACTCTTTAAACACAAAAGATGGTACTCTGTACTTCAATGAGCCTTTTATCCAAATGTGACAGGTTAAGGCAAAGAATGACTAATCTAGCAGCAGAAAATTATTTGCTATATTCTTCCTAATTTTAATTGGTGAGTAAACAAATAAATGGGAGGGGGGGAGGGAAGGGAGAGAGAGAGAAGAGAGAGAGAAAGCCACACAAGCTACATAAGAAAATTAGACATAAGGAATAAAACCATGTAGAGAATAAAAAGAGAATGGAAAAGAGAATAAAAAGACACAAAAGATGAACACACAGCCAGTCTGCACAGGTTAGAGGAAATTTGGTAAAATTTAAGTTCTGCAAAAAGATCAAAAGTTCTTGGCAGACCTACGATCTTACCCTTCACATCTGCTACAGAAGTCTTTGTTTTGGCTGTTGTTCATCCCTCCTCTCATCAGCATGGATCTGTGTTGCTGTACTTGCACTGTGTACAAGTCTCTTATCGATGTCAGTGGAAATGTCAAGCATGAAATGTGTTTAGTATATGAAACAGATTTGTACCCAGAGGAAAATTTTGCCTCAGTTTTGTCTTCAGGGTTAACACAGATCCAGCCTTAGAAGAACACAAGCAAATCCAGGCACTCACAACAAAGTTTGAGTTACATCTTTTTAAGGAGCTGATTACCATTTCCTACTGACTGTATATCCATCAATTCTGTTGAATTCAGTGCAATGACACTCAATGGACACATTTCTGATGGGGAGTTTTGAGCCCTCACAGTCTGTCATTTGCTAGACCTAGGCTCTAAAACAGTTAAAAGGAATTACAGTTCTTCTATTTTTTACTGGTCTCAGTAGGATTTGAACACTGCAAGATCCAGAAGTTGGATGTAAATGTCTAAATGGCAGATGGTGTTTTTGAAAAACAAGGTTACTTATTCAACTTAACATAAAATCTAATGGTTGTAAATCTGTTTAAATCTAAACTCAAAGTTTAAGAAAACTGTATTAATATTTCCTGGCAGCTCTTTCTTTATATCTTAGGGCTTTTCTACTTTTTCTCATTTTGCTATTTGCTGAATATACACCATTGTACTGCACCATAATTTTCTAATTTACCTGCAATTTTGCATGTGTCCACAGTAGAGAAATTCCTTTCTGTTACATTTGCAAAACAGAGTGATTCGTCTTTTAAAAATTTTCCCCCAGCTGTGTTTATGGAAAATGTAATGAAGAGTTTGTCTTTTTCTGAATTGATTGAGACACATAACTGATGCCAAATTTTAAAGCTTATACTCACTACACAATGACATGGAAGGAATTGAAGGGTCAAAATAAAATGCAGACATTACACTAATTTGGTATGCAGAGGTGATTTGTCTCATAAAGCTTCAAAGTTTCATGTTAGTTTCATACAAAACTATTTCCAGGAAGAGCTGGAACACACTAGTTTTATTGCTTATCTGCATCTGTCACCCATGCACACACATTCCACACAAACATACATAAAGATAAGGAAAGCAGGCAATCTGAAGATTTTTTTCAGATATGTTTTTATATTTCTCTTTTGAAAGCATCCTTACACAAAAGAAGGGTGTACTCTTTTAAAATTCCGGGTGCAAGAGCAATGCATGCTGAAAAATAGCACTTTCCACTTTGGTGGGTATTGGGTGTGGTTGCACATGCTGGTGAGACATGAGCTTTCATGCTTTTATAAACCCAAAGAAGAAGATGTTCTAGAAATTCCAGGGGCCACAAAATCTTGAGGAGAGAAATTAAGTACCAGGTACCTGAAAAAAGAACCAATATATACCTTGGATGAATGACAGTGGTTCAGAAGCTGCAAACAATACTCCCTGAGTTCCTTCTCCGAGGGTAGCTGATGGGAGTGGATCTGGCTGGCTTGTGAACACCTGCTGGCCCATGACCCATAGCCCATGCTGGCCCTTCATATTTATTACTAAAAATACCCTGAATCTCCACATTTTCCTTAGTGCTGTAAAAAAAAAAACATTATTCATCTGGACATTTACTTTTTAAATGCCTTTGCTGGTTTTCAGAAGTCTTCAAAAGCTCGAGTCATCCAATCAAAGTTTAGAAGCTGTACTTGATGGTATCTGTAATCAATCATAAAGGACTCTAGTAAAATAGGGCAGACTAACAGAAGAAATTGAAAGCAAACTTTAATTCTGCATATATTATGCACAGATAGAGAAGTTTGAATTTCAGAGACAAAATCTACTGTCCCTTTTTTTTATATTTGCTAAAATGTTAGCCAGCAATTAGGGTTTGGTGTGCTTTATGATTGAAGATTTATCACGGTAATCTGTTTCTAAGGGATTGCTTACCAGAATCTCATCTTTCTTTTAAATAAAAAACATTTAAATTTATTTCCTTTGGATACCTGGATGCATAGATTTCACCTCCCTTAGTAGGATTTTTTCCTCTCAAGCAATGCAGATGCAGACAGCAAGAGATATACTCTTCTATGGCCAAAACATACAAATGCCAACAGCATAGGAACAGATGCAGTGTCCTATTCTGTTAATAGTTTGAAAAAATGCCTCTGGAAGGTGTACTGTGACCCTTTTGTAGCAATGGTATATTAAGTGTGAAATGGAAAGATGTAATCAAGAAAACTATAAACATTTCACTACTTCTTAGAAAATTCAGATCATAAAGTCAAGGTACTAACTCAGACCATAGATACTGTTATGTTACTAAATGTAGACAAATTTACCATGGGCTGCTGTCCAAATGCAAAAAAACTGCAGCTTAAAGGCAGTCAAAAGGGCAGATTAACAGTCTCTGTGTGAATTTTTAACACATTGAGATAATGGAAAGCATTATGTAAATTGACATTAACACCATTTAGTAACATATGAATGTAAATTTATTTAAATTTTTGGTCATGAAATAAATTCTTAGGAGATTTGTGAAGCCTATTATAGAACGCCAGTTTTTCTTAAATTTCCCTTAACAAGTTTTCCTTAATTTTAGAAAATGCTGAGTACTCACAGTGGAGTAAACCACAACACGAAGGAAATTCCTCATCTTCTTCACTCCCTTCTCTATGTCTAAGTTACACAGTGGGGTGAGAAAAGCTCCTGAGTTACCCTGTGGACTGTTACACATAACCTTGATTCCAGCACACTGGTCCCAAAACTGGGAGCAGGATGTGGGAGTAATTCAGTTCTGAAGTTTGTCTGTATGGACTGAAGAGTTTTCATAAATCAGTGTGAATTTGTGTGCATGGACAGGTCACTTGGCATAAAATATCCTTATCTGGATCATGAATTTAGAATGGGCAAGATTAATACACAATGGTTTGTGTTTGGCCCAAGTGAGGTCCAAGCAATATCTTGGTTCAGAGAGAAACACCTGAGGTTTTACGTTAATTTTGAAACTGTGACTCAGTTTGGGAAACAGAATTGATCTCCCTCCAGCCCTAGAAAATCTCTTTATTACTGGGATTTTCTTTTTATTTTTGCAAATAGCGCGAATATAAACAGGATCAATGAAACCCAAGTTGATCCACCACTCTGAAAAAATATGTAGCAATGCTTCATTTGTAGTACCCCAGCTGTTGAGAAGACTTTTATCATCTTAGATTATTGTTGTAGTCACTCGGGTATTGTTGGCAGGGGTCTTTGTACACTAAAGGCTCAGAATAATCCAGCCCAGCCTCACCTGAGTACCCAACCCACACCCTCTGCCCACAGGCCCAGGAACTTAATTTCAGTGCAGCCCTGGGCCTCCAGCTTCTTTGAGCTGAGCTGTAGGTGTGCCTGTCTCTAGCCCTGCTTTTTGACAGGACCTTCGACCTGCACTGTAAGCAGCCTGACTCCTGTTTTCTGGTTGGATCTCTCAGACCTGTGTTGTAGCTCCAGTCCTGCCTCTTGGTCCCATCTTATCTTCCTTCTGACTGGTCCCACTGGATGGGTCCCAGCCCTGGTTTATTACTTGCTGTGCTCTTGATGCCCTCCAATACTCATAGCTGTCTCTGCCTTCCATGAGTACCTCCTGTCATACATCACAGGAATGCTGCCTGTACCTGGTTACTTTTAGTTCCTGGCTGCTCCTCCATTGTGGGACAGTCAAATTCTTTCTGCTCCCTTGAAAGTGTAGGAAAGGGGTATGCAGCTGCTATGTTCTTGTCAGAAGTGCCTGGAGCATGGTGTGTGCACCAAGAATGGCTGAAGGAAGTCAGTAGGAAAAGGGCCTTACTGGCCTGGGAACTGGAGCTCTGAGTTGCTCAGCCTTACCAGTGTAATGACAGTTCTGTGTGCTGACAAAGGTGCCAAGAAGAAAACAAGTGGGTTTCACAGTGGAAGGGCCTGTTTAAAGATCATACTTGGCATGTTAAGTCTCTCAAGTGCTGTTGGGGGATCTGTGTAACCACAGAGGTCACAACAGCAGTAACTGGCAGTGCAGAGTCTGTTTCTCATCATGTTTCTGTTAGGGCACCACCAGCCACTTCACTTGAACACCTGTCTCAGCGTTTGGTGCTTTTTCTGTATTTTTGCTACTTCTACTTTCTAAACTGTAATTCTGGAGTAGCCATGAACACTGGCAATCAACATTTTTCTCTGACTACCACCCATCTGCACAACCCATCTTCAGGCAACCTGCCCAGATTTGCCTGGCAAAACAACAGTGGACATAGGTATTGAAATCTCCCCTATGCATGGGATGGTTTGGCAGGTCTGGAGACTACTGGCAGATTGGGAAAGAAAATTTGCTGTTATGGGCAAACACAGACTGTTCTTTCTGATATTCCCAGGAAATAAATACCTTTGACCATTTTAACTTAATTAACAAAACTAAAAAACTCATTGCATTCCTTTTGTAGTCTTGCCTTCATGCTACCTAAGTACTAAAAATAAACATGAGATGATTTAAGCACAAGTCACTGCAGAAAAAAAATTCAAATAATTTCCTCATAGAAAAATTTCAAAATAAATGTTATGCCCATAGTTTCATGGATGAGATATTTCAATATGATGATTTTCATCTTAATGGCTTAATGAAAGTGGTTTTTAAGGTTTATGTAATTGATTTTTCTGAACTACTCACTGAGTATAAAATATCCATGCAGTTCATTATTCCTTTTTATATTTCTGAAGAAAGTTGCAAGTCTAGTGTGATTGACTTTTTTTAGGACAGTTATTTGCTGGAAAAATGGATAGTGTTTTTGAATTCTAGATACAGGATTTAAACTTCAAAGTCTTTTTTTGTTCTTTTATCATTTTGTCCTCCAATAGCAGACTATTCTGTATATATATCTGTAGAGAAATAACCTTCAAAGATCACAGGAAATTATTTTAGCCATGTCTCAGAAGGTGGCCTCCAACTGCAATTTTCATTACTGCAAGGGATGCCATAAAATACATTTTTGCTTCTGTCTGTTCCCAGATTGAATTCAGGCTCTCCTCTGTCAGGGACAGTGATATTATTACTTCTTTATCCTCTAACCTACTCCTCACTGGTTTCAGGATACCCAAGACTTTGAGAGAGAATCTTCTAACAAAATGTAATGGTTTCTGCCTTTTTTTTTTTTTGAGCTCAAGTTCACCATGCTATAAAGAAAGAAACAGATACACCATTATTTTTTTTTGTGCTGAAAGACAAGAACAACCCAAATGAGCTCAGGTTTAATGTGCGAAATGATTTGTCTGTGCTAAGGGAGGATGTTCACGGAAGTAAAACTGGAGATATGGTAGGTAACAAGTCTGCTGAGACCTGATGGCAGCAGGGGGAAAAGAGTGGTGCTGTCTCCAATTGGGAAACTGCAGCTCAAACACTTGATTCTGTAAAGTACTTTAGTGCTTCAGAACTATCTTTAAGCAATTGTCTTCATTGTTAGTGTTATTGTTGGGAAAAAATTGGAGGCTAAGACTAGGAACACATTCCTAAATCTAGGAAATTAATGGCTTTGTCCCAGTCTCACAGGAAACCTTTGGCAGCCTTAGGAATTGGATTAGTGTCCCCTTATTATGCATCCACTATCATAACTTTAAATTAATTTCTTTTATGGCTATTTGGATAGGAAAATCTTTGCCTTTGTACATGCTTTCTGGTTTCTTAGCTCTATACTGATGGCAGAATTACAGATTTCAGCAGACAGGTCTATTTTTCTTCTTGTGTGTATTGTCCTTCAGCATTTGTACCAGAGTCAGTTTATTTTCTGTTTCTGACTGAGGGCAAGTGATTGCCCTAATCAGATGAAATAGATCTCAAGTAACCATAATAAATATAGGCTCTTTTAAGCCTATTGAGACACAACAGAATAACAGGAGAGCAGTAAGATGTTCCTTTGCTAACAAGTAGTCTGATATGCCGGTGAATAGGGAGAAAATTCATGTTAAATTATATTTGGGTTGATGTGGATGGTAATTAATTTTTATTGCAGTTTGTTAAATAACGTAATTACCTTGTGCTGTTGAGGGGTGTGGGTGGGACACTTAGGTGTAGAATAAGAGGCATTAGTAAACATTAGTTAATCAGGCACTTCACTGGAAGAAGTTAATTTTTACCCCCAGAATGATCATCTCACTTATTTTGGCAATGTAAGGACCCAACCTGAACAGCACATTTTTCCAAAAAGCACTTTTTAATATTATCACAAGCTATCCTGCACTTCTTATTTTGTTGAAATTTGCAATTGATTCATTTTGAGGACAATAGTACTTAACATACCACATTGTTGTTTACAGAGAGATTTACTGTGTAAAAAAGTACAATTAAAAATATGTTAGAAATTGTGAGTACAACTTCTGTTTCAGAATCATTCTTTCAAAATATTTGCATAGTACTTTTTTGTAAGGTCCTTTCACCTTCTCTTTAATAGTTCCTAGTACATTGTTGTGATATAAAACATTAATTTTTCCATCTGAATAAAAGAAAATGAAAAACAAAATGGTAGAAGTTGTGTAATATCCTTTACAATTTAAAAAGCTCATCTTAAGCATCCTTGTTTTTATTCTATTTATTTTATTTTTATTATTACTGCCACAAAAGAACTTTCACTGTTTTTTGTCTGAAAACATACAGATTACAAATGAAGATAAAATATGAGTACTGAAAAATACTTTCAAGAACACATATTTTATACTTTATATATTATCAATCAATTAAACAACCTTGGGTATTAATAAAGCCTTTTCTTTGTAAATAAAATATAAAACAAAATAATGGATTTTACTTGAAATCATAGCATCTTAAAATCTCTGCTTTCTAATCTTTCTCAGTTGTAAACCTGTCTTATTCTGACAACCCTGGGGACAAAGCATGTCCTTCAGAAAACCCATAGGAACTCTTCCAAGCACCATGATCCCCTTGTCCCTGTCTCCTCTCTTAGTAGGCTCTGAATCACTTCCTTGCTGTCTTTTCTGATTACCAATGTTGTTCTTTTCTGGGATGTGGAGACTGCTAACTCATGCCTCCTGTTGTGAAGAGAGACCACCTCCTGTGAATTCCTAACACGGCCTTGACTGTAGTATCAGAGCAGTTACCAGTGAGCTGGCAGTGGTGATCCAGCACCTCTAGCCATGGCATCATCTTCTCTGTGTGGTGAGCCATTCCTCACTCAGCTGAGTCTCGTTGGGAGCCACCTCTTGGAAGGCATGATTTTCTGTTTTTCAGAGTGGCACAATGTTGTCCCTGCTTGAAGGAACCTCCCTGAATAATCTCCAAAGTCCACAAGAGATACTGATATAACGTTGCTGGCGCATGCTGCAGAGCTGCCAGGTGTCTCCTATGCACTGTAACCCTGCTGCCACGTCCAGCTCCCCTTGGCATGCTGACTCCCAGTTCTGCACCTACCTGCCAAAGGAACACAGAGCTCTGGAATAGCAAATTATCTTCCAGACAATGTAGCTGAATAAGAGATTCATTATTTCTAGGACAGTGTCTGATTGCTTGCAAATTTTCACTAGCATGAGGGGAACTGATTCTAGAAAATAGTAGAAATTTCCTCAAAAGGTTGTTTTCATACATCTGGAAGGCAAATATTACTTGAGATAAGCCTAAAAAGTAAAATGTAATAATTATATAGTATAAATGAGGCCATCAAAGTTATAAAAATATACAGAAATTACCTTTAAGACGTTGTCATAATTTATATCGAAATACGTTTTCTAAGGCTGATTGAACTATGATTCACAATGCAATTTAAGGGAATACTTTGAAACAAAGAAGGAAAGTTAATTCCTAATTTTAGTTAACAGAGCTAATTCAATTTGAAAGAATTGATAGAGGTTGAAAAAACATAGAAAACTGATATCTACCCCCTTTGTCCCCCATTTTTTTTTACCTTTATAGTCAGTGTCTGGAATTTTATTTTTTTTTTTTTTAGTTTTTGGTTGTTTTGGGGTTTTTTTGGGGGGGGAGTGTTTGTTTTGTTTGTGGTTTTTTTGCTTGTTTTTGGTGTTTTTTATTTTTTTTAAAGGCTGCTAATATTCTTATTGTTTGTGCTCTACAGCTGTCTCAGTGAAATGGGTGGATTTTTTATGTGTGTGTTTCCTGGCAAGCATCATTAAAACACTTCTTATTTCTCAAGGTTTTTACATTTCATGTGCTCAGAAATCAAAGATCTACCATTAAAAAAAAATCCCTCATTCTGAAGCATCTACATAATCCTGGTTGTTCTGAATCCTTTTAACATCATGGGACAGTAATATTAAGACCATTCATTTAAGGGAAATAGAGAAATGTTGCTTGGTATTTTTATGTAAGATTTAAACCCAAACCTTATTAATCAAGTCTAAAGAACACAGCTTTTTTTTAGCATGAACTAAGAATTCTTTTAAGATTATTTTTAGATATATTTGTCTTAGCAGTCATGATTTAAAAAGAAAATTTAAATGTAAAAAAATAAATTTTTGGTTTTAAATGATGCTCATTACTATAGAAAATTATTTTTTGTAAGTAATTACTTCACTAACTGTCAATTGAAAATAATTACTTTGTATAAGAGCTAAAAAAGAGTTAAGGTCAAAATGGGGAAGGTGGGGAAAATGTTAAGGTTTCTTGGACAGAGCTAGTGTGAAAATTTTTATAAGACCATTCTATATTTAAAAAAACTTTTAAAATTTTAAACTAGAAAATACTGAATATAAAGAACATTAAATAGGAAATTTATTAAATAAGTAAATAAATAATAATTTCATTTTATAAGCTACATATAAGCAAAGGGTGGTATGTAGCTTTAGCATGATTTAAAAGACATTAGAAATCTTTTGCATAACAAAGCTGTTAATCTTCATTAACAACTACACTCAGACTTGCTAAACAAAATTCCATTAAATAAACACAGCATTTTTATTGGTACAGTAAAATCACAAGTGAGCAATTCTGATCCGTGTAAGATCCTGTAAGACTGAAGCCAGCCTGCACAAACCCTGTGACACTCAGCTATCAGTCCGAAGCAGCAAGGAGCTCAGCTGCTGCTGGCTGGTAGGGAGAAGGGTTACTCCCCAGGGATTCATACAGGAGGTTCCCACAGAACTCTGCAGGTGTGTGGAAAAAGCCAGGATAAGTTACTATAAACATGGGACTTGTGAGATATGGGTTTAACCAATTAAAACTTCTAGAATGGTGGTGTGTAACTCTTTTTAGCCAATAAACTGTAGTTCTTACTCTATATAAACTGTGTGCTATGTGTAATAAAATGTCTTCACTATTGTCTTGGGTTGAGCTGGCAAAATGCCAAGTGTCCAAGACAGAGGGAAAATGTTCCTCCTTCCCCCAGCCAGCTAAGGGAAAAAAGAAGATGGAGAGGAGGAAAAAAACCCTCTAAACCAGTGTCTTGGTTTGAGATAAGCAACTGCCAACCCCCCCAAGCACAGAGAGAAAAGCCTCCCTCCTAACACCAGGGAAAGGGAAGAAAAGAGAGGGGAAAGGAAAAAAAACCCACTTCAAACCGTGTTTATACTAAAACTACATATATTTTTACAGAAAGAAAGAGACAATTAGAAGAGAGTACAAATATACACTCACACAAGTCTGCAACAACAAGTTCCCCACCTCAACTTCTTAACGAACACACAAATTCTACTGTCTTAACTACACATTACTTAAGAAAAGACTTATTCCCCAGGGAGACAAACTCAAGCAGAAAGGAGAGACCCAGAACAACACATTTTACTTTCCTGAGGTACCCTGTGAGCCAGTGGTGGGCCTGGTCCTCTCCATCCCCCCTGGGACAGCATCGTGCGTCCTCCCAAGAGGAGGGCTGAGAAGCGACTGCCTTAACCACTCCCACACTGGTTCCTACTTCCCTGGAGATGATGTCATAATGTGGTATGGAATACAAACTTACTGGCTAGAAGAGGTCAGCTGTTAGCTCAGCCCAGCTCAAGTCAGCTGACAGCTTCAGCCTAGTCTGAACTTCAGAGCCCAAATCTAGGCCCACCTAGGTGAACCCATAACAATTGGGGAGGAAAAATAAGCTTCATTCAAGAATGTCTAGTTTCATGAAATGCATCTTAATGATAAGCTCACATATGTTTTTCATGAGAAGCTTTATTGCAATTATTGCACTTTATAAAAACAGAGTGTTCAAGTCTTACATGAAATGGTTGTCTTTTTCCATAAGTCAGCAGTTCTATTGATTTAATGAAGTCTGAAATATCATTAATTATACTCTCTAGCCACAGAATAATGTTAGATGGGAACTTGAGAGTAAGTATAGATGTATACTGAATTTTAAATCTGCTTGCTTGTACTCAATTTTCATTGTTTGACATTTACCAATATACGTTCTGAGATGCAAATGTGAAGTGGGAAAATCTAATATGTCATGCACAAAGGACTGATGTTTAAAGGAATGGAAATTTAACCTAAGCATCCTCTTATAAATATGGTATCCTGAAGCACACAGACAAGTATTATTGAACCTGCACATTAAGCAAACTCGAGTGTTGGATCATTAATGTGAACAGTACTGCACTAGTGATTATATTGATTGGTAGTTATTATTTAAGTTAGTTTGGACTGGGTAATTACTTTAGGGTCAATGAATTCCCATTAATCAAATACTGACTGTGGAAATGACTGTGTGTAATGTGTAAAGACGAACCAGCTGACTACTATTGGTAATTATTAATTATTAAAATTGATAGTTATTAAAATTTCTCAAAGGCAAAACAATAAATTTAGTTTTGTTCAGTAATTTCTCTACTCAGTGCCTTCAGCATTGTACTTGGGAAGTCAAATCCAATGTACTTAATACAAACAACATTAAAGTGATTTGACCCATTCTCACAGATATGATTTTATAATTTGAGGGTGAGAGGGAACATTTTTCTAACTGTGACACTGGCAGCTTAGAATTTTTTTTTCCTGAAACTAATTTCTATAGAAAGATCCTCTCAGTTTCCAGTTGAGAAAGAGTATAAGAATAGAGGAAAATAAGACAAAACTGGTGAAATGGTACTATTTTATTACAAACACTAAAACCGAAATCATAGTATATAGAGAACTCATTTTGGGTCTCCTGAAAACTTTCACTTTGTCCTTTCAATTAGTCATTATTAAGCCTTAGACATCATCTAGTCCAATCACCCTCTTCAAGTAGCATAAGCTAGAACAGTTTGTCCCAGATCATGTCTAGTCAAGTGTTGAATATTTCCAGGAGAGTAAACTGTGCAACCTGGCTGGTCAATCTGTTCCAGTGTTTGAACCCCCTCACAGTAAGAAAAACCCGTTTTCTTCATTTCTTTTTATATGCAATTTCCTCTTTGTGCCCATTTGTGCTGGTTAATGTCTGCACAAACCAGCATCAGAACTTATGTCTATAACAAATTTAGTCTTAGAATTCACACTGGCTGATTTTATATGCATGTATATTTCTGTGGGGTTTTTTCACTCTAAATTAGTTTGATTTTCTAATTGTATTAGGTTGGTGGGATTTGTCCTGACAGTTTCATGTTGGAATGTCCACACATGTGAAAGACTACCTTTTTAGAAGTAAGATATTTACATTGAAATTCTAGGTTTAAGAAAAACTAGTCATAAATATACAAACCTCTCTCCATCATCTTCCAACAGTACAGACTCTTTGGGGAGGTGCCAGATGATTGGAAATTGGCGAATGTCATCCCAATCCACAAAAAGAGCTGAAAGACTGACCCTGGCAACTACAGGCCTGTCAGCCTGACCTCCATGCCTGGCAGGGTTATGGAGCAGTTCATCCTGAGTGCAATGACACAACACCTTCAGGATGTACAAAGGATTAGACCCAGCCAGAATGGGTTTAGGAGGGGCAGGTCCTGTCTGAGAAGCCTAATCTCTTTTTACAATCAGGTGACCAGTGTGGTGGATGAGGGGAAGGCTGTGGATGTGTCTATCTGGACTTCAGCAAGGCCTTTGATAATATACTCCTGGAAAAGCTGGTAGCCCATGGCTTGGACAAGTGTAGCCTCTCCTGGATTAGGAGCTGGCTGGAGGGTCGGGCCCAGAGAGTGCTGGTGAATGAACCTGCATCCAGCTGGTGGCCAGTCACCAGTGGTGTTCCCCAGGCGTGTGTGCTGGATCCAGTCCTGTTTAACATCTTTATTGATGATTTAGATGAGGGGATTGAGTCCATCATCAGCAAATTTGCTGATGACACCAAGTTGGGAGGGAGTGTCGAACTGCTGGAAGGCAGGAGGGCTCTGCAGAGGGATCTGGATAGACTTGAGAGATGGGCTGATTCCAATGGGATGAAGTTCAATAAGGCCAAGTGCCGGGTCCTGCACTTTGGCCACCCCAACCCCCTGCAGCGCTACAGGCTGGGCACAGAGTGGCTGGAGAGCAGCCAGGCAGGAAGGGACCTTGGAGTACTAATTGACAGGAAGCTCAACATGAGCCAACAGTGTGCCCAGGTGGCCAAGAAGGCCAATGGGATCCTGTCCTGTATCAAAAATAGCATGGCCATCAGGCCCAGTGCAGTGATCCTTCCCCTGTACTCTGCATTGGTGAGGCCACACCTTGAGTACTGTGTTCAGTTCTGGGCCTCTCAGTTCAGGAAAGATATTGAGGTGCTGGAGCGAGTCCAGAGAAGAGCAACAAGGCTGGTGAAGGGACTGGAGCAAAAGTCCTATGGGGAGAGGCTGAGGGAGCTGGGGTTGTTTAGTCTGGAGAAGAGGAGGCTCAGAGGTGACCTCATCCCTATCTATAACTTCCAGAAAGGAAGTTCTAGCCAGGTGGGGGTTGGTCTCTTCTCCCAGGCACTCAGCAATAGGACAAGGGGGCACGGGTTCAAGCTCTGCCAGGGCAAATTTAAGTTGGAGATCAGAAAAAAGTTCTTTCCAGAGAGAGTAATCAGGCATTGGAATGGGTTGCCCAGAGAGGTGAGGGATTCACTGTCCCTGGAGATTTTTAAACTGAGCTTGGCCGTGGCACTGAGTGCCATGATCTAGTAAATGGACTGGCGTTGGACCAAGGGTTGGACTTGATGATCTCGGAGGTCTTTTCCAACCCAATCGATTCTATGATTCTATATATATATCTATATATATCTATACGTAATATATATATGCACATATATATTGCAGAAAGACGATTTTTTCACTTAATTATGAATAATTCAGCATGGACATCATTGTTACTTTCACTTGCCCAGATCAGTGCATATAACTTTTTTGGCTGTTGATTTTTTTGTACAGCTCTAGCATAACTTTAACAAAACAATCACCTCTTGTGGTGAGGCTGTATATCTGCATAGCAGCTCCATTGTATGTTCAAAGCCAGGCCAGGCCTGCAGCTCTCATGGGGTGAGATAAAAGGCAGCACTTCCCCACACCTCCATGTCAAGGCAGTCATGAAGAAACACACGGGGGTTCTCAAACATACTCCTACAAAAAAATAACCCAACTGCAAGAGGATAATTACAGTAATTTGGTGACTGAATTTTGTGGTTGAGGAAAGCACAGGCCCAACTGTATTTAAGATTTTATGAATTCAATTTGCCTAATGAGGTGCAGCAGAGGTGTCAGCATCCCTAGTGCAAGGCGTGTATTTAATTTAATGAGTTATGCATGGCCAGAAACAACAGCAATTTCCTTTTGACAAGCATTATTATTTACAAATCACACTAGTGGCACAACAGCATTAATGCAAAAGGATAGGCAGATTAAACAAAAGCTACCTGATCCTATTGCCAGCCCTTATCCCACACATGCTCACACAGCGAGCTGCAGGCAGCCCTTTAGCTTTGGTCCTCCAGAAGATGACACCTGTTTTATTCTCTGCTTAGGGCTTTGTGCATCCTGCCCTTTACTATTTCAACAGGTCTGGGCAGGGATTGAGCCATTTTGCAATATTTAATATTTGAGGAGGCCTTGCTGAGGAGAACCTGGAAGAGGGGACAAGGTGGAGGAGCCTGTGCTTTTGAGAAAGAGAAACCAGGATTATGGGAGTGCCCAAAGAGCAGGTCCCAGACAACATCCATAAAAACATGCAGTTGAGAGATTGCAAATATACAGGGCATCACTGTGACTACGTCACCTTTTTGTGGGGCATCACACTTGTATGACATGGCAGAAAATGTCTTAAAACTTGAGAGAGATGCTTATCAGAGAGCTTAAAGAAAGAATTTTAAGATGACTTCTCTTCCTAAAAATGGTAAAGCATTTGCCAACTTGAAATACCTCTTTTCACCAAAATCGAGTTGTATGGAAAACAAGCTTCAAGTGGTTGCTGTTGCATTTCTGTAACTTTGTTGTCATGCCATGGATGCCTAGTTGAAGTTGTACAAGCACAAGTCACAAAGCATGATCCTTTTTGCAAGTAAAATATTAAAAGGTTCAAAAAGGAGAGAAAAACCAAAAAAGACCTGCTCTGTCTAGCAAAGACTTGTGTAAATATTGTAATTATATTTCCCTGACATCACTTCAGCATAAAGTAATAACCGTGCTATTGTCTATTTTTATAACAATGAAATTCTGAAATCATATAACCTTGGAACAGCAGCAACTGTTGACATTTTTATTGAGGAATAGAAAAGAGGATTTTTTTTTCTCCTCTGGTGAGATTATTTGATTTACCCAAAGATGAAGTTCAATGTAGTTTTAAAGCCAATATTTGCAATTCTTTTTAGATATGTGTGCACATATGGTAGTCTGACTGCATCTGGCCTAATATCTCTCCTTGAGGGGAAAAAAAGCAGTGATGTGCTGCAGTGGGATCACTATCACTGACTAGTTTTACCATGCCACTCTGGTAACTTTTCTTACTAAAAATTGAAGGGGGATATTAAACACCAAAAAGGCCACACAGAGCTAGTGCCTGTCATAAGGAAATAACATTCTTAAATGACTCTTGTAAGAACTTAGTGCTTTTAGTCTCTTAACAGAGTGACCACCTCATGATGATCTTCTCTTTGGGAAGAGATTATAAAACTGCTGTTACTGGGTGAAGCTGTTTAAGATTTGTGTTGTCTTGAAGCTGGAGCTTCAATGCTAATCACCTGATCAATATGAGTCTTCTCCTTTGTTAATCTGATCTATATGTGTACTCCATCTGCATCTCTCTCTCTCTATATATATATATACACACATATGAATAAATGCATATATTTATTTATATTGTTACTCTACATATTACTCTTAATTATATTGCTGTACATAAAGTAACCTAAAATTCTTTGACAGTCATAACAATATTTAATTATCTCTGTTGAATCTCATAATTTAAAGTTCAAATATTTCTGTCTGATTTTCATGGTACAATCAAGTAGATGTAATTTAAATGTTGGGAGATAATCCTCATAGTTTGCTAAGCTAAAGTTTTATGAACATGGGAATAAGGTATGTAGCATAAAAAGAACCATGAAGAATTGCTGAATTTCTGATGAGGGAAAAATCAGAAATACAGGCTCATCAATAATTATCATTACAGATATTTAGGCATCTGGACTAATATTGAAAATAGTAATAAGAATGGTTCAGTCATGGAATTGAAGTCAGATAAACATCTGTGCTCATACAGTAAATACATGCAAGAGCAGTTGCTAGAATCAACATATCAAATTATTTAGTTTCACAGAAAAAGAAATTATAAATTGAAGCTCTCTGTCTGACCTTGATAAATTTTATTTTCCTGGTAATCTAGTAGAAAGTCCATTGAAATAATATTGCACCAAGTTTACTAGTTGTTTTCCATATTTTCCCCTCGATGTTTTGCTTTTAAATTCTATGTCATGATGTATAGCAAAACTAAGATTAAAGAGACATTTAAGTCAGATAAAAAGCAGGAGAAACAATATTTTCATGGAATTGATGTAAACCAAAAAATCCTACCAGACTTGTGACAAATTGTGAACATTATTTGTAGAATACAAAACCAGAAAATAGAAATTAATTCCACACACTTCTGGCTTTGGATATTATAATTCTTCATTTATACTTTTAGATAGATATTTCAGTAAAAACTATTTATACATTCAGATCCTGTAGAAGTCCTTCAACTTTTTACAGAGTAATATGCGATGAGAATACTCATATTTTTGAAATAAAATTTCTTTTTCCTTTTTTTTTTTTTAATATTCAGACAAACTAGTAATCTGGTATGCACTGAAACTGCCTTTTTGAAAGATTTATCCAAAAGTTAAGTGCAAATGCAACTCATGCTACTACTATTTATTTAGGTCATCAGACAAATTAAAAATATTACTTCAAGAAGCACCAGAGATGATTTAGCTGGAAGAAATTGCTCCAGAAATAATATTCTAATACTGTCTATCAGCATAGGTTGTTGTTGCTGACAAAACATACTTTTACTTTGCCTTGCTTCAGCAATGCTTACAAAATCTTGAAAAGGCTTATTAGCATATTTTATTTTCTCCTGAAAATGGATTTTAAAAAGAAATTACTTTTATTAGATTGTTACACTTAAAGACAACCTACTGTTTTTCTTTTGCTGCATATGATTAGCTCAATAGGAGTATTTTCATGATTGCAAAACATGGTGTTTATTTAACTTTAGGAAATATAGGTCCTAAGGTTGGATATTAGAGATCATATAGTCTCAAATATCATAATAGCTCAACATCATAATACCTTGGTTTACCTTAAAAAACAAAACAAAAACAAACAAAAAAAAAAAGAAAAGAAAAAGAGGCTATTTTAGAGGCTCTCATTTAAGGTGGTGCTGGCAGATGAATATATTGTAAATCCAGATACCTCATTGATAGCAGCGTCAGATCAGTGCAGATCATTTCAGGAAAATAAACCTTTGGTCCTTACCTGGGTCTTATTGGAACAATGTTTTCCAACTTTCTTCATGGAAGTGTGATTCCTGAATTATTCTGAGGAACCAGATGAGTATGGTGTGTGCGCTGCTACACGTGCTCCTGAATCTTCGGTGCATACATATATATAAATATGTAAGTATGTGGTTTGTTTCTTACAAACACTGGAATTATGATATGAAACAGTTACTCGGATTATGCTACTGTATTCACATGTTATTATTCTGTCCATGTAACTGTTTTTTAGAGTACAATTTTGGTAAATGACCTCTTTCAATGTAAGAAGAGAATATTGACATAGCAGACTGATTCACAATTAGTCCTTTAATTGCTTACAACTAATAGGATCAGGTGGGCAATAACGGTCCTGTCAGGTTAACATTTGGAGAAAAGCTTTGAAAAGTAAATCTGCTTAACAAAGTGAGTAGTAATATGGTTTATTCAGCTACAATTATGTCAGAACTATCAGGTGGATTTTTGTGCATTTACTACATTATTTTGTCAACATTTTCTCGGTTTAGAAAGCCAGTGACTTGAAAAACATGTTTTGAAGTACACTATGGTCCAGATGCTTCGATTTACATGTCAAGGGCTTGCACAGGATATAGCCCCTGTGTTCTCAGTGCTTAGCCTCTTTTTTTCAGGAGATTGTAGTGAGTTGCCAGGTCCTGAGAGCAATGTAAATCTTCCATCAATTCCTGGCATTGGGCACAACTTTACACACTACCAGGCCTTGGTTATAGTTAAAAAGTGCTAAGAAAATATCCTGAAATTGTACTTTGAATGAATAGTCTTCACCTACTCCAGTCTCTTGAGATTGTTGTATCTGTAAGGAGGCATAAGGTCACCTCGCACTGATGCTGTTTATGGTGGGTGGCATAACACCAGTCTGAAGTTTCTGTTCTATGTTTCACTTTTGTGTAGACTTCTGTATGAGTCAAGAAACCACACAAACACTTTCAGACACAGTTTTCTGCTTTATGGATTTAAAGTGTGTTTTAAGATCAGGTTATGGATAGTTCTAGCAAACTAGCAAACATGTAAAGTTGTTAAACATAATTTTAGTATCCATATTCCAGTAAAAAGCTAAAATAATTACTTTAGAATTAAGCACAGTTAAACTAGACATTTGCAGTAAAACTATGCAGGTCCATAACAGGTGCAGATAGAATATGGTATTTAAAGATAACAGTGAAAAGTGAAGTGTAACACTGATAAATGAAGTGTTAAAATATAAGGTCACAATAAATAAGCATATGGTGCAATGTGAAACAAAGCAATATGTTAGTTCAAGTTTGACTGAATGAGATATAAAATAATGTATATTGTTGAAGGGGTCTACCTAGGAAAAAAAATGGACTAATTCTGAAGGTCTCACTGCAGTAGAATGCTTAGAAAAATACCTTGAATTGCAGCTGTTGATGCATACTATATTTTAAGATTTAGTATAAGAATTTACCTTTTGCAAAAAAAAAGTACATGAGAAAAGCAATATAACTCTGTAAATGTAGGACACATTCAAGCTACTGAAGTGTGTAAGAGCATAAAATACTAAATTCAGCAAGTTTTATGGCCAAATATACCATACCTAAACATACACTTGTAGGTACTTTAAGGAAGAATGTCTCCATAGGGAAGAGAGACCATAAGGTTAGAGACTTATACAGATTGCCTGCTGAGAGTTGTTAAATCCACAGTAAACCTAAATTGAATTTATATCTATACATTTATCTCTAAACTTTGTCTAACAAGCTTTACAAATAGTCCGCATGTCTAAACTACACAGAACCAAAAAAAACCCTTCTCAACAACATGGAAGAGTGAGAATATTTTACATCATTTTTTTTCCCGCAGAGTTTAGTATTTTAAAATGTCATATATACAATGCAAAAGTTAAATGGGGTGCTCCATGTCTGACATATAGGCTACCATGTGGTAAAGGTAGTTATTTGCAGATCAGACACTGGCTCATATGAGTCTCACTGATGGCAGTGTTTATAAGACAGCGTGTTTCTTTGTGTTTTCATCCAGTTTTTCTGAAACTCAATGAAAGCTTATGCAAATAATACCATGGTGCAGTTTGGAAATGAGATTGGGTTGCAGTTTAGTATGCTTACTGTTTTTTTCACAGCTCTAATGATACTCTTTGATGCCTTTTCCTTTAAGTCATGAAAATCTAGTCTGCAATTTCATGAGGCACTCAGGATAATTAAATACTGTAACAGTTTTTGTTGCCACATTAAATTTGTAGATCTTTATGTCAATGTAAAATGAAACAAGGTGCTGGACTTACATTTAGTTTGGTTTGAGGCTAAGCAGTCTGAAGAGGTTGGCTTAGCGCCAATTGTCTTTGGAGGTAGCCTTAATCACCTGCCATGCCTACCTGAATCTAGCAGTCCTTTCTCTGGTGGGATTCCTTGCACTGTTTTTGTCTTCATACTTCTAGAAAGAGTTTACCTTCACTGCTGTGCAGTCATGCAGTGAGATTACCTAACTGCTAGTCAGGTAGCTACCCTGCTTTGTGAAGCCATAGTAGACTTCCCTGTTGACATAGTCCAGTTTGTGTGTGTGCTGGTTTAAAGGCGAACCAGCAGGGGAAATGAACTCACCACGAGAGAGAGATTATAAGTCAGACCTAAAATTTAATAATAATATTACAATAAAAACACTGATATAAAAGGGAAATTGCTTTCAACTCACAAAAACCCAGCAGTATAACCCAGTGTCCTGGGGCACAAACCCAAGGGGGTGTGTTTGCCCTTGTGCTGAGACCCCTGTGGCTCCCCCAAGTCCAGAGCAAAAGGAAATGAAAAACCTGTTGGTGCAGGCGAGGGCTGTGGTCTGGGTGAGAGCGGTGATCTCCTCCTGTCGAGGTCCTGCTGCTCCTCTGGATCCAATGAGAAGTTACCAAAGTCCTCTTACCCACCACTTATGTACCCTCAGGGAGCACCCAGTCCCTCCCCCTGGGCGGGGACTCACACAATGGGTGATTAACTCTGGGAGCCAGGGGGGTATTGAACTGTTGATGGCCCATTAGCAGCTCCGCCCCCTCAGGCTGAGTGTGAAGGTGATAATGACTCCCTGGGCAGCTGCTGCTAGTGGCCCATTGTCCTTGGGGAATGAATAGAGGGGGTAGAATACAAAGCTTTGATCACCCCCACACAGTGTCAACTGGTCCCCCTGCTCAACTAGGACAGTGGGCTTTTTTGATATTTTGTTACCTAGGAAGAGCAGGGAAATGCCAAAGCAGGGTGAATCACAACTATAAATTCTCTAATTGTCTCCTTTGCCATCCTGAGATGCAAACATAAAGTAATTACATATCTGGGCATTTGTCGCTCTGCTCTGCATCTAATCCATTATTGTTCACAAACAGTAGTTGCTATGTTTGCAGCCATTTCATAGTGCTGGAACCAACCCAGAGAAACAGCACAGAGAAGACATCTTGAGTAGAGAGACACAATTTATTAGAAAATACAGCCTGATAAAGATTCAGAGGCAGGTTGCTTCTTTATTTGGCACTTCATCCATTCAGTAGGCATAGTACATATTTTGACAGTTCTATAGCTTACTATTTCTTTTTTCAGAGTGAATTAAATGATCAGTGTGTTGTGTGAGAATGGCTAAGCATAATAATCTCATTAAGAATAATTCTCTTCATATATTAGGTGCAAAGACATTGCAATACACTGAGTGAAACAATTTGTTGGCTTGGAACAGCTTGCAGCAGCAGCTTGACAGACTAAAGAAAGATGAATTGTGCATTCCAGCTGTTCTGAGGTATCCCCTCAGTTCTGTTTTGGCAGCAACAAAATTTTGCCCAGACAGAAAGAGTCCTCCTTAGTATAGATAGATGCCTTGCTGGCAATCTCAACCCAGAGACCATCCATGTCATTATTTTTGGTGAATAGCATGAACAGTGATGAAATTATCCAATTCTTTTTGAATTCTAGTCATACTGCAGAATTGCCAGTGAAAGTGATTTATGTGAAAAAGGGAAGAGACTGAACCACAGCTGTGGTTACGTCCATGGAACTGGAAGGGACCTCTGTTCAAATGAAGTTGTAATCTTTTTTTATTGCGCTTATCCATGTGTATAACTCCTATCATAATGATGAAAGTGGAAAAGTGTACAGGAACACTATAGGTAGACTTTCAAGGAAATTATTTCTCTTTCCCCTTCCCTTCTGGCTCACTCAAGTATACAAGCTCTCAAACTAGTAAATACAGATCTGAACTGCTTCTTCTTCTAATGTGGCCTGACTCTATCCTGTTTTACCATTTTCATTACTGCTACTAGTGTTCATTCAGTTCTGTGCAGGGCCTGGTATGCATTTTTTTTCTTTTCATTTTCCTCATGATCCCTTCTGGTGCTTGACAGCAGGTGTCTGTGTAAAGCAGGAGTAGATGGAGAGAATATATCTTTCTGGGTTTAGGGAAATTTTGCTTCAGAACTTCAAAACTGACATGTTAATTTGGCCTCTTAAACCAGCAAAGTACTGCTCCTTAAATACATTTTTCTAGTTTGTAGAAACCTTCAGTGAAAAGGTATCTTCATACAATGTTTAATTTTTAAGTGTATCTTGCTCTTGAGTTAGAACAACTTTGAATAATTCTGTTCCAAGGCTAGTTCATTTAATTATGTGATAGAAATAAGATGTAGTGTAATCCCAAAGTTCTTTTCTTGCATGAGGAATTATTTTCCCCTTTTACCATTTTTGAAACAGAAATGGTGTGGTTTTCTCTTTTCATTTTTTCAATGCATTATTCCCTGCTCTCACCTATGCTTTTCACCAGGAGAGGGGTTTGCTGCTTAATACTATATGGTTTCTTAAGAATTATTTTCAGTTTAGCTGTGAGTTTTGTACAAAGAGAGGAAGGTGAATGGGATATTTTCTTCATAGGCACATGCAAAACAGACAACAGCATGATTTTTTCTCGTTATAGCAAAGAATGAGAAAAGTTTAGAAAAGGATAAGAGAGTCTTAAGTCACTACAACACTGACTGTTTTTTGCTGCTGGAGTTTTGCTTCTAGGGTTTTCCAGAGTAAAGGTCACTGACAACTGCAAATAAGGAGCTGCAATGTATATACCTAAAGGAAAAGTTGTTTATATTAGAGAGCCTGCTTTGTTCCTTGTATAGCACCAAGCACAATTTTCTCAGTTAAGAATCTGAAATAGTCCTTATACTATGAAGGACATCTCCTTGGTATAGCCAATGGGAAGTGTGAAGCATAATTTTTTAACACACTTCTTGCTATTATAAGTTCCTTATATGTTGAGAATATCCCCAGGCTTTCCCACTCTCTGAGTCAAGCTGTAATTGTGACTTCTGACTGCATTTGGTGGTAAGATAGGCATGTGTTCAGAAGCCATGTATCTGGAGAAGGTCTAAAAAAAGGCATTTACTGCCACATGTTTTCTTTGTTTGTTTTCAGTTCTGTATTCCTAAATAGCTTGTGAATTCTCCCAGACAAATGGAATTAATGAACTACAGTTGCAATCAAGGCATGCAACATGTCCCTAGCCCAATGTTAGGTCAGTGGTACCTTCAGAATAGAAATCCTGTCTTGTCCCATTGGAGGGCAGTGAGCTACTTTTGCAAAATGCTTTCCTCTTTGGGAATTTGAACATATCTAGTACATTGAGAACAGAATTTGTAGTTACATTACAACTTTTTATGAGGTTAGAACAGCCTGGTCTTTTTTTAATAATTGCAGGATATTGCTAAGAGATGTTTATCGTCTTATCTCTGCCAACATGGCAGTTCAGTATTTATTATTCCTTTTTTTTTGAGTAAGAAAGAGAATTATTAATCAGCTCTGACACCAATGTTGGCTTCCCTAAGAGCCAAAATTTTATCATTGCTCCAAGCAGCATACCTAACTTTACATAGACTAATTAGTTTTAATTCCTTCATGTTTTTTCTCCCACTTATCCTTTTAAAGAGCAGAAATTTTATATTGTTGTAGTTTGACATTGTCCTGGTTTTAAATAGAATATCTGCAGTGAATTTTTCTTCCCCTAAGGTTTTATTTTGTTGCTTCACATAAGGTCTGTGAGAGGCTAATGATATTATGAGAGCCATTGCTATGTACGTAGCAATGTTATTTTTCCTAAGTAAATATATAAGAGATTTTACGTGAGAAATATTGGAACTTGCCAGGTACAATTATCTGTTTTATTTAGCTGAATTAATGCTACTTAAATGTTGGGAAATGTTATTTACTCTAATGTAGTTTTATTTTTAGAAGCAGGCTCTTACAGATCAGAGAAGACAACTTGAAATTATAATCTGTTTCTAGAAGTAGTGTTTCCCTCTGCAGAATGCTTTCCTACAAAGTGATAGAACACTACACAATAACTTTCCTATCATTAAGACTGCCAGTGCTTTCTTCAGCAACTTTATAAATTGCAACATTCAGGAAAATGAATATGAATTTGTTTAAAACAAATTGTTTAAATTGTATTAATCTTACATGTCATTTTAATTGTCAATATGCTGAATTCACTTTAGAAGTAAACAAAAATTTAGATGGGGTATTTTTATGCTTGAGCAGCTAAGAAATATTTACCTGAATTTAACTATTTGGTTCTAGAATCTGAAGAAATAAGTAATTTCTCTATATCCATAAGGTCCCAACTACCCTTGAAATAATTGTAGATGCACAATTAATTACACTTATTTAAGAAAACACCTTCTTGTGCTTAGTTCCGTTATAATGATTGTCATCAGGGAATGTTTTCACAGTGGTAAGAAACTGATTTTTTTTTAATAAAACAGTTTTCTTAATTGTTTCTATGAAATGTTATTTTTTAATTGTTTCTATGAAATGTTATTTTTCAGTAACTAGAATCTGGCTTCTAGTTTGAACTCAGAACTGTTCATATACACTATCTATACAGATTTTAACATATACTTTACCAGCCTGTTAATATAACTACTTGCATAATAAAAAGCATCTGATATTTTCTGGTGGTATTTAACAGGATGAAATTTTTTTTTTTCAGTAATTTGCATGGAGAAAGTATAAAGGAAGATGTAATCAATGCTCTGTTCATCCCCAGTGTACCCTTTGCAAGGCATCAATATAATCCTTTCAGTTCCTGCTTTGCAGTATTTATTGAGGGAAAGATGGTTGGAACAGCAGCAACACTGATAATACTGACTATTTTCATTGACAAACTAATGAATATCTTATTTTACTTTGTTTTTCTAGTGAGTAGCAAAGATGACAATAAAACTGAAAACTAGTCAGCTGAGGCAGACTACAGAAAAGGTTATAATGATACTTGTAACCTAGGGTAGAGGGTAGGAAGACTCAATAGTCTGTATCGACAGGCCAAGGCCAATTGTACAAGGTTCGATAAGGTGAAGTTCCAGGTCCTGCATTTAGAACACAACAAACCCATGCAACACTATTGGCTGGGAGAAGAGTGGCAGAAAAGGGCCTGGAGGTACTGATTGCCAGCCAGCTGAACACGAGCCAGCAGTGTGCCCAGCTTACCAAGAAAGCTCAGTGGCACCTTACCTTGTATCAAAGCAGTGTGGCCAACAAGACTAGGGCAGTGATCATCCCCTTGTACTCAGCACTGATGAGTCAGCAGCTCAAGTCCTGAGTTCAGTTTTGGGCCCCTTTCTACAAGAAAGACATTGAGGTGCGGGAGAGTCCAGGAAAGGTCAATGAAGCTGATGAAGGGTATAGACATTAAATCATATGACAACTGGTTGAGGAAACTGGGGTTTGTTGAGCCTGGAAAAGGATGCCCAGGAGAGATCTTATCACTCTTTGTGAGTGTCTGAAAGCAGGTTATAGTGAGTTGGGAGTTGGTCTCTTCTATCAGTTAGCATGTGACAGGACAAAAGGAAAAGGCTTCAAGTTGAGCTAGGGAAGGTTTTAGTTGGATATTAGTCAAAAAGTCTTCATTGGCAGGGTTTTCGAGCATTGGAACAGGCTGCCCAGGGAAGTGGTTGAGTCACCATCCCTGGTCGTATTTAAAAAAGGGGACACAGTTTAGTGGAGAACTTGGTAGTAGTAGGTAGACAGCTGGACTCAATGTTCATTATGTTTTTTCTGGTCTAAATGATTCCGTGATTCCACAGATAAACAAAGATATTTTAATTTCTGTAATGACTTTTGCTATCAAGTTTCATGAATAAAGATTAATTTGAATCTTGAGAGTGTTTTTCCTTCAGGAGAAGTGATGATCAAAATTTTTCTTTAATAACAATATTTTATCATAAAGCACTGACTTTAAAGATTTGCACATTTTGTCTTATATGCAGCATACAAAAAAGATTCAGTCTCATCAGTGAGAAACATTGTGGCTCATTCTCTGATCTTCCTAAAAAAATTTTGATTTCAAATATACAGTTGACATTAATGTACTTCTTTCACCTCTTAATGACCCTTCTTTTTAAACAAGGAATAAATCGTCTTCCTGATCTTGAACATATGAAAATTATATAAATATTTAGTAAAAAAAAAATCAATCTAATTTGTTTTAAACCACTGCATAACCTTTTGTTCCTTCCTAGGAGAGCGTGAGATGTAAGCGATATGAGCTATACAGTGAGGAAAACCTATGAATAATATAGATGATAACCACATGCTATTTTTCTCCTTCAAAAGTAGCTAATGTTTCCTACTAATTTCTTTTGTTTCTTATTGTGTACTTACATATTTATTACAAAAAATTAATCACCAGAGTGAGCCAAAAATATGCACTCTGCTGGTTAAACTCGTTGACATTGTCAAATTGCATAACTCTCCTGATATCCGTAAGTCAGGACATTAAATGTGATGGTCTAGTTCTTATTATAAGAAAAAAAAAACAAAAGCAAATAATAATCAATTCAGGTGAGTACATGGAATACCTTTTCACTATAAACAAGAATCAGTCTGTCAAACTGTATTTTATTAGTTTTCTGGAAAAAGAGTTTTGCTGATCTACAGCTTGATATGTTTAATTTTAAATGGCAAACAGCATCATATACTTTCTGAGTAGACTTAAGCTCAAAGCTAACTGCTCTAGCATAACATAATTTTACACTTTCAGCATTACTTTTAAAAGGAATTTTATTTCTTTTTTTTATTTCTTCAACACATACTCTGCTATGCAGTGACTTTCTCTTCTATATGAAAAATCAAGAAAACATAATTGATCACTCAGAATAAATAACTAAGAAGCTACAGATTGATTAATTGTTTATATATTTTGCAAACCTTAGAAATCAATAGATAGAAGGATAGTGTTAAAAGAGTTAAATGCAGTAATAGACTAGTGGCTTTCCATAGCCTTGCTCCTGGGTTTCTCAGGAGAATCATACAAAGCTTTGTCAGTCAGCAACACAGAATTCTTTTTTGTAATTCCTCCCCCTTTCCTTTCTACATAAGAAGTCATGTAAAGATATCCTTTTACATATATGTTTGGGGGAGGGGTTAAGTGTATATAACTGTAATCAGTAAAGAGAATGGATAATTTAGTTCCCAAGTTAGACAACAGCGTTTCAGTTATGGAATGTGTTAGAATAGGATAATAATTTTAATGAAAATTTGATAGAATGGTGTACCACAGAGTTTGGCAGGCAACTTCTGAAAGCCTAACTTAAGGTTTCTAAAGTCATGATGTCATCATTTACATATTGCTACAAAAACTTAGATTCAGGACTACTGAAAAAAAACCTTCTGGGCCAGGAGTATTGTGACCTCCGGGAATGGATTTGGCAGAGTTGTGACCCTCACAGCCTAAAACCAGCATGATCTTTATTAGGTTCTTTGCTGATGCCTAGTGTTGAGGTAGAGAGACAAGGCAGACATGTTTAATGCTTTCTTTGCCTCTGTCTTCAACATGGGTGGTGGACCAACGGGGTCTCAGTGCCCTGAGCTAGACGACCCTTACTGTGAGAACGATCAGCTCCCAGTCGACCCTGAAACTGTGTGGTATCTGCTGCTCCAGGTGCATCCCTAAAAGTCTATGGGGTCTGATGGCATTCATCCCAGAATGCTCAAAGAACTGGCTGATGTCATCACAAAACTTCTCTCAATGATGTTTGAGCAGTCTTGGGAATCCAGAGAGGTCTCAGTTCACTGGAAGCTGGTAAATGGTGTCCGAATTTTCAAGAAGGGCAAGAAGGAGGACTTCAGGAACTACAGGCCTGTCAGTACCATTTCAGTGCCTCATAAAGTTATGGAGAAGATTATTCTAGGAGGAAAATCTTCAGAAAGACAACACGGTTATTTGTCACAGCCAGCAAGATTTTATGAGAGGAAAGTCCTGCTTATCCCACCTGCTTGCCTTCTACAACAATGTAACCCACCCAGCTGATCAGGGGAAGTCAGGTGATGCAATCTTTTTGGATTTCAGTAAAGCTTTAAATACTGTCTCTCACGAGATCCTTCTGGAATAAATGTCCAGGACACAGCTGGATAAACACATCATGAAGTGGATGAGCAATTGGCTCATGGATCAAGCACAGAGGGTAATAGTGAGGGTAACATCAGACTGGTGACCTGTCATTAGTGGGGTTCCATAGGGTTCTATCTTAGGCCCTGTAATTTTCAACATCTTCATAGATTATTTGGACACAAGACTGGAAGGGATACTAAGCAAGTTTGCAGGTAACACGAAACGGGGATGAGCTGTTTACTCCCTTGAAGGCAGAGAGGCCCTGAAGAGAGATCTCCATAAATTAGTGGAATGGACAATCATCAAACATAAGAAGTTCAACAAGAGAAGTGCTGGATTCTGCAACTGAGGTGGGGCAACCCTGGATGTAAATACTGGAAAGCAGTGTCATGGAAAGAGACCTTGGTGTCCTGGTTAATGGCAAGTTGAATATGAGTCAGCGGTGCCCTGGCAGTCAGGAGGGCCAACTATGTCCTGCACTGCTCTGGTGCCACCTCACCTTGAATATTGTGGACAGAAAAATATTAATCTCTTAGCATTCAAAGGAGGGAAATGAAGATGGTGAAGGGCCTTGAGGGGAAGCTGTGTGAAGAGCAGCTGAGGTCACTTAGTCTGTTTAGCCTGGAGAAGAGGAGACTGAGGGGAGACCTCATTGCAATCTAAAACTTCCTTGTAAGGGGAAGAGGAGGGGAAGGCACTGATCTCTTCTCTGTGGTGACCAGTGACAGAACCCAAGGAAATGGCCTGAAGTTGAGTCCGGAGAGGTTTAGGTTGGATATTCAAAAAATGTTCTTCACCCAGACGGTGGTTGGGCACTGGAACAGGCCATGGGTCAAACCATTACACCAGGGAAGTGCTCACAACATGAAGACTGACAGAGTTCAAGAAGCATTTGAATAATGCTCTCAGGCACATGATATGACTCTTGGGGATAGTCCTGTGCAGGCCCAGGAGCTGGGCTCAATGACCATTGTGAGTCCCTTCCTACTTGGCATATTCTGTCATCCTGTGATTTTCTTATATGCTTTAGCTTCTCTAGGAGAGGGTTGCAAAAGAATTTTGTTTCATGGAAAACATGAAAGTTTTTGTCTTTGGCCTCATTTTCATGTAATGTTTTTAAAAATGTTTGAGCTATCTAAAAATGGAAATTAAGTTTCCAGTTGCTGCTGCTAAGTGCTAGTACTTCTTTCACCTTAGTGTATTCCAAGCTTGACAATGTTTCACAAAAATCTAGCTCTTTTTTCTTACTAGGATGTCCTTTGGAAGTCTTACTAGTTGTAGCCTATGAACCAATTACCTAATATTTTATGAGCAGTGACTGTAATTACAGAAGTATATAGCCAAGTACAATCAATATTAATTCCACTGGAAATAATACTGATTTATAACTTCCATCACAAAACAGCAATACAAATTGCAACTTTGGTAACCATAGTTAGTCAGCAAGAAGTAGTTACCTACTAAGACACTTATTATGTTAATTTATACTCTTAAAATTAAAAATTTTCAATATAGTAAAAGAATATTGGGAGGAGTTTTGAATGAAAAAAATGTTTTCTGTTTGTGGGTCTCACATATGATTTTCTTTTAGAATACTTTTTGCTAACTTTTTAGCAAGAATAAATATGTATCTAGAATAGAAATGCACTGTCCATTCTGTGAGGATAAGCTTGCTAATCTTTGTAAGAAGAAAAAAAAATAATGTCCACGAGAGTTGAACTGAGCTATCAATAAGCAATCATTCTTGCTAAGTAGGAAACAGTGAATTTTTTATTCTTTTTATTTTTATTTTATTTTTTTTATGATTGGTTAAGTCCACTAACATAGGCCAAATCAACAATGACTTTTAGAGCTGAGGCAAATGAATAAACTTCTACTAGAATCAACTAAGTAATCATTTTGTAATGAAAGAGGTTGTTCTCCATCTCTCTAATTATGTATCAGGTTTAATATTTAAATATTCATTTGAAATATTAACTTTTCCTTGACATTACACAAAACTTCTCAACTATTATGCACTAATACAGAAATTCAAGTAGTATTTTATTAAATGGTAGCAGCCATATTTTATTGAACCTCTAAAATTTTATTGAAACATATTCTTTAAACCTATTAAAACTGTGTCTTTATGTTTTATTACCAGTGTGATATTTAAATGTCTTAGAAGGGTTAGTAAAATTTAGCTTTGTGTGATAATCTCTTTAATGGCTTCAGGCTTTCAGTATGCATGTTTACAAGTAGCTGTGGTACACCTAAAAGGCATTTTGATACAAATTAACTTTACCAGTGGATCACAGGGAGGTTTGCTGCCTTCCTGGGGCCAGGGTGAGCGGTATTATGAAGAGACTTCCTAAGTTAATTCAACCCTCAGACTATTACCCGCTGTTGGTTGCCCAGGTTGGAAGTGATGCATCAATGAAAGAAGTACCAGGGTAATTAAAAAAGATTTTAAGACACTGGCCCGATCACTTCATGGGACAGGAGCACAGGCAGTAATTCCCTCAGTTTGTGTGCTAGCCGGGATGAATGAAGGGATAAATGAGGAGAGGTTAAGGAAAGCCCAGCTTATCAATAGGTGGCTTAGGGGATGGTGCTACTGTCAAAATTTTGGGTTTTTTTATCATGGGGAAAACTCCGTGTTGCCCAGTCTGCTCAAACCAGATGGGCTTCATCTACCTGGGAAGGGTAAAAGAACTGTAGCCCATAAGTTGGCAGGGTTGGTTAGGAGGGCTTTAAACTAGGTTTGAAGGGGGAAGGGACTGAAACTGGGCTCTCCAGAGATAAGCCTTACAGTGTAGATCCTGAGTTGAGAGTAAAATCAGTGGCCCAGCTGAAGTGCATGTACACCAATGCACGCAGTATGGGAAACAAACAAGAGGATCTGGAAGCCATAGTGCAGCTAGAAAACTATGATGCAGTTGCTGTCACAGAAACATGGTGGGATGACTCTCATGACTGGAGTGCTGATATGGGAGGCTACAAGCTCCTCAGAAAGAGGAGAGGTAAAAGGGTGGCTTTATATCTTAAAGAGTCTCTTGACTCTGTTGAACTTGAGGTCAGCAGTGACAAGGTTGAGTTCCTGTGGACCAGAATCAGGGAGAAGGCCAACAAGGCTGATATCCTTGTGGGTGTCTGTTACAGACATCCCAACCAGGATGATGAAGGAGAGGAATTATTCTACAAGTAATTGGCAGATGTCTCAAAATCTCCAGCCCTTGTTCTTATGGGTGACTTTAACCTGCCAGATATCTGCTGGGAGCTTAATACTGCAGAGAAGAGGCAGTCAAGGAGGTTCCTGGAGTGTATAGAGGGTAATTTCCTTAATCAACTGGTAAAAGAGCCTACCAGGGGTAAAGCCCAGCTAGACCTACTGTTTACAATCAGAGAGGGGCTGGTGGGTGATGTAGTGGTTGGAGGCCGCCTTGGGCATAGTGACCATGAAATAATAGAATTTTCAATCCTCAGAGATGTAAGGAGACCCACCATTAAAACCTCTACACTGGACTTCCAAAGGGCAGATTTTGGCCTATTCAAAAGACTAATTCAGAGCATACCTTGGGAAATAACCCTAAAAAACAAGGGGGTCCAGGAGGATTGGACATGTTTCAAGCAGGAAATTTTGAGTGCACAGCAACAGGCTGTCCCAGTGTGCCGAAAGGCCAGCCGGAGGGGAAGACGACCAGCTTTTATAAATAGGGAGATTCTGAGGGAAATCAGGGATAAAAAGAAAGTTTACAGACTGTGGAAAAAGGGCTGGGTACTTATGAAGAATTTATGAAGATTACTAGGTCATGCAGAAAAAAATCAGGGAAAGAAAAGTGGAATTTGAAGTCATTTGGCTAATTCTGTTAGGGATAACAAAAAGTCCCTCTATAAATACATTAATAACAAAAGGAGGGGCAAGGAAAACCTCCATTCTCTGTTGGGCTTGGAGGGAAATATAGTTAACAAAGAAGAGGAGAAGGCTGAGGTACTTAACACCTACTTTGCCTCAGTTTTCACCAGTAAGACAGGTGGCCCTCAAGACAACTGGCCTCTGGAGCTGGTAGACAGAGAGAGAGAGCTGAATAGCCCTCCTGTATTCCAGGAGGAAATAGTTACTGACTTACTGAGCCAGCTGGATCCTCACAAGTCTATGGGACCAGATGGAATCCATCCCAGGGTGATGAGGGAGCTGGCAGAAGAGCTTGACAAGCCACTCTCTATCATCTTCCAACAGTCCTGGCACTCTGGGGAGGTCCCAGATGATTGGAGGTTGGCGAATGTCACCCCAATCCACAAAAAGGGCTGACAGGCTGACCCTGGCAACAACAGGCCTGTCAGCCTGACCTCCGTGCATGGCAGGGTTATGGAGCAGATCATCCTGAGTGCAATGACACAGCACCTTCAGGGTGGACAAGGGATTAGACCCAGCCAGCATGGGTTTAGGAGGGGCAGGTCCTGTCTGACCAACCTGATCTCTTTTTACAATCAGGTGACCAGCCTGGTGGATGAGGGGAAGGCTGTGGATGTGGTCTATCTGGACTTCAGCAAGGCCTTTGACACTGTCTCCCATAATATACTCGTGGAAAAGCTTAGCTCATGGCTTGGACAAGTGTACCCTCCTATGGATTAGGAGCTGGCTGGAGGGTCGGGCCCAGAGAGTGCTGCTGAATCGAGCTGCATCCAACTGGTGGCCAGTCACTAGGGGTGTTCCCCAGGGGTCTGTGTTGGGTCCAGTCCTGTTTAACATTTTTTGAGTCCATCATCAGCAAATTTGCTGATGACACCAAGTTGGGAGGGAGTGTCGACCTGCAGGAAGGCAGGAGGGCTCTGCAGAAGGATCTGGATAGACTTGAGAGATGGGCTGATTCCAATGGGATGAAGTTCAATAAGGCCAAGTGCCGGGTTCTGCACGTTGGCCACAACAACCTCATGCAGTGCTACAGGCTGGGCACAGAGTGGCTGGAAAGCAGCCAGGCAGAAAGGGACCTTGGAGTACTAATTGACAGGAAGCTCAGCATGAGTCAACAGTGTGCCCAGGTGGCCAAGAAGGCCAATGGGATCCTGTCCTGTATCAAAAATAGTGTGACCAGCAGGACCAGGGCAGTGATCCTTCCCCTGTACTCTGCCTTGGTGAGGCCACACCTTGAGTGTTGTGTTCAGTTTCTGGGCCCCTCAGTTCAGAAAGGATATTGAGGTGCTGGAGCGGGTCCAGAGAAGAGCAACAAGGCTGGTGAAGGGACTGGAGCATAAGTCCTATGGGGAGAGGCTGAGGGAGCTGGGGTTGTTTAGCCTGGAGAAGAGGAGGCTCAGAGGTGACCTCATCACTGTCTAGAACTACCTGAAGGGAAGTTATAGCCAGGTGGGGGTTGGTCTCTTCTCCCAGGCACTCAGCAATAGGACAAGAGGGCACAGGTTCAAGCTCTGCCAGAGGAAACTTAAGTTGGATATCTGGAAATAAATTCTTTCCAGAGAGAGTAATCAGGCATTGGAATGGGCTGCCCAGAGAGGTGGTGGATTCACCATCCCTGGAGATTTTAAACTGAGAATGGACATGGCACTGAGTGCCATGATCTAGTAAATGGACTGGCGTTGGGCCAAGGGTTGGACTTGATGATCTCGGAGGTCTTTTTCAACCCAACTGATTCTATGATTCTATGATCCTATGAAAGTAGGTAGATACCTTGCTTTCTCACATGTCACCTCTGTGCAGTCAACCCATAATTCACCAATGGTTTTCAATTTGTTAACATCATCAGACACAAAGAGAGTAAAAGTGCTGAGATAAGGGATAAGTTAGAGATACATAAATCATAATATCTAAAACTCTTTCCAAATCTTTCCTAAAGAAGCATTTGTACTTTTGGCGGTGAAGTTTAATCCAAGATTTGAGAAATCCACCATTTTATCAGTGGCTAAGTTCTTGTGTTGAATTTTATACAAGCCAATGGACTTGTACGAAGACTGTACTGTGCATTCAGCAATCCACATAGTATATATTAGAGCTTTTCACCAATCATGAGGCAGCTGATTTACTTCATATTTTCAATTAATTACCCTTAGATCTAGCTACAGGGGTTAAAAACAGAGGAAAACGAACAAGCCTACAAGAGACTTGTCAGTTATTTTGTAAGATGTTTCCACACAGAGAGGCATTTACCTGTTTCCTTGCACTGGTGTCTCTTATGCAGGAGTAACACTTGCATATGTCCTTGCTGAATTTCCTAAATTTCCTGCTGGTGTATTCCTATGGATTGATTAGATTTGTATGAGCAGCACCCCTTCACTTGAGTGTTATTCACCACCTCCCCTGGATTTGGTTCCATCTGTTATCTTTGAGAGTGAGCTCTGCAACTTCTTTCAAAAGACTGATAAAAATGGTAAATGAGCATAATCCTGCAATACCATCCTTATGGTTCATAAACCAAAATAAGCTGGGGAAAATATGCTCTGATAACTGTCCTTGTAAGGTCTCAGTTTCATCACATCCATCATAATCAGCTCACTCAGGTCACGGACAGTGTTGCAACACTTGCCCTGACCAGCCTCACCTAGAGCCTCCATCCAAGTGCTCTGCCTCTTGGTCCAGGTGTCCTGTTTGGGATCAGGCTTGTCAGGTTGGGGCACCCTGAGCTGCTCTGTGCTGAGCTGTGATTGTCCCTGTGCCCACTATTCTGCTATTTTTGAGCAAGCTCTCTGGGTAGACCCCAGGCCTGACTTATCCCTTCAACTTGCCTGGGATTGCCATCTACAGGGATTGCCTTGTCCAGCCCAACCCTGCTTGGGTTCTGGGAGACTGCACCCTGCCAGGGAGAGCATGTCTTGTGCTCTGAGCACCTGCTGCTCCTGTCTAATCAGCCCTTGTAGAGCTGCCTCACTGCTGCTGTTTCATAGTTGGTTTGTGTAGTCATTTCACAGCGCTAATATGTGTTCAAATCAGGCATTTGTTGTAGAATATATAGGATCTTTGTTCACTAAGGCTTTCATATTTCTAACCAAATTCTCCTCCAGCCTGTGAAGTAGGTCAGTGTAGAGAAGGGACAAATACACAGAGAATTTTGGCCTTTATATTTTGGGGTAATAAGGTAAGAATAGATAAGATGAAAATTCAGCATTGACATAATATAAATTACTTTTTCTTGGATAAAAGAAATGTCTTATAATAATATTATTATAAATTTTAGTTTATTTAAGTGATATTACTGCTTCATGTTGCATCTACTGCTAGCGCTCCAAAAATTTCTCGAGTTGCTAGAGCATAAAATGTTCAAAAGTTCAGTTTATAATTTTAGTTTTCTGCTCTGAGGTGCATTTCATGCTCTTTCTTCTTTTGACCAAACCTGTGGCACGAAAAGAGAAAAAATCTAAGGCCAGTTTTGTCCATCTTTGTCTACACGGTCAACATGCTAAATCTCAAAAAAGAAACATAAATGAAAATATTGAAAATACATGTTCTAAATTGCATAATTGTATTCATTTTTTCCTAAAGTTTTGCTAGTTCATTCAGATCATGCTAAATAAACCATGCCAAAAGGGCTTGGGAGATCACTTCTTAGTTTCAAGAAAGTAGTGGAAGGTGCATGAAAGTCATGAGCAATAAGTCCTTTCCTTTATGCTTACAGCTCAGTTTAGTAAACAAAGTACTTTCCAAGATTTTGCACTGTGATTATACCAATTTTCTTTAATCTATAGTACAGAAATTATTATATTGAATGGCTTTGTCTCCTGCAGCAAAGTAATTTTCTGCATGACCAGAAGTAATATAATGTGGGAGATTTTAATAAGGGACAATTATTTTTAAAATTAAACTTTAAACAAAGTGCAGATTGTAATAACATAGCAGGGAAGAGCACAAGATTATCGAGCTTCTTTTAAAACTGTTAACACTGAAATGCACTCTTTGATGTTTCATAATAGCTCAGAACTTCCAGAACAGCAAGGATCATTCCATTTTTTATTTTTTTCTTATGTCTCACTTCATGAAAACCTTCCTAAATTTTCAATATAGAAGGAAAAAAAAATGCCTGCATTCGTAGAAAAATAAGCATTGTTGTTTTGCTTGTTTTGTTTGTGTTTTTTTGTTTGTGTGTTTTTTGTTGTTGTTTTTTCTTTTGTGAAAAAATGCAGTGTCACAACAGTGTAAACATCAGAAAACAAAATGTTCAAGTCAGGAATTGTCATATTACAGCCAACTTTTTATTTAAGTACCTTGATGAAAATCTTCAAATATATGATCAAAGCCCGATTTTACACCCAGAGGGCAGAGGCTGTAGACAGCTCATTCATTCTGCTGAGATCTCAGTCTTTATGACATCCGTGGGCCTTTAACCAGTGCTATCAAAGTTTCTGTTATTTTGTAAAGTCAGTAATTTCAAAAATGTGTTTAAAATATGCCCAGTGACTTTTTATTAGCAGTGGGAAAAACAGAAAAATATCGTATTTCCAAAATTTAGTGAGCTTGTTCCAAAGCTTCAATCTACTGCAGTTTAATTCTCCCTCTTTTGGTTATTTTAGATTTGGCAACTTTTACCCTATAAAAGGAATTCTCTAAACAGGATACATACAACTGAGAGAACAGGCAATTATGTATTGGCTTATACACATAGAGCAGATACTCAGAACTAATGAGTTACTAGGGCTTTGCCTGGTTAATGTGCCCATTAATATGCCCGTAACGAGTCTTTGCTGGCCGATCAGTCTCAGATTAGGAGGCATTGGCCTGTGTTGCTTCCTGGAATGGGCCAATGTTCAATGTCAATCGATGCTCAGTATTGCTGTTTTACTGTTTCAATTTTTTGGTGTTTTGTTTTGTTTGTTTCTTACCATTGTCCTTTCATAGCTACAGTTTTCTTCTTGAATCCTGAGGCTGTTACTGGTCTCTATCTTTGTTTTATTTTTCATATCTTGCATGACTCTAGCTGATGTAGTTTCTTCAGTATTCTTTATGAAAACCTAAGAGATTTTGTGGTAAACCTGGTCCAAGGGCACGCAGCTTGGTACATCAAATGTAGACATTGGATCGCAGACAGCTGAACTGTTGAGCTAAGAAACAGAGAGGGGTTTGCAGGGGGAGAGGAGGGTGGGAACCCAATAAAATAACATGTGCAGCTTTTTTTTTTTATTCTACTCTCAAAAAATTACTAATATGAAACGCTTACATATCTCAAAATTCAGCATGTGGCACAAACTTGAAGTAGAATGCTAAGTATTAAATTCTAGCAACTCCTGTCAGGAAGTCCTAATGAATAGTTGAGACGGTCAAAAACGGACTTTATTCGGAAGGAGGAATAAAGACATTTTATTGTACAGCTTCTTGCTTAATATAGGGTTCTATAATCCAGGGGCAGGCAACATGCAAATAGTTCTTAACTAAGGAATTTACAGTTTGTATATCTGTCTAAGGCAGAGGCCTAAAGCTAATCCATTATTCATGAAACAAGGGGAGAAGAACAAAGAGTAATTTGACATAGGTTTTACACTCTCCATACCGAGCAAGGTTTACATATGCAATCTATATTTCTTTTAAATGCAAGGGACAGCGATGTCTGCAGACGTTTATTCAACTCTGTTAGTGGCGTCGTTCTCAAGTTCTGTTGGTTTTCCAAGGGGCGGAAGATTTCCCAACCAATCTTCCCACATTTTGTGCTCCCACAAATAGTGCTAGAAATAATTAGGCTCTGCTTTGGGATTCACCTTGTGATGCATGTTTTCATTCAATTCAGATCTGTGTGACAGCTGCCAGATTGGTCAGTACACTAACAATTTGGCTGGGAGCATTGGCACTGTTTTAGCTAAGGATCCAAAGTTCTGGGGACAGTAACAGACCTTTTTTGGTACAGAATCCATACTGGGAGGAAAGCTACAAAATCCACTTATTTAAGCACTGATTAACCTAAGGATTGAATTTGTTACTGATTCCATATTCTCTTGACCTTGTAAAGCTGGAATGGCTGCCACTTTTGTTAAGGCTACTTATTCATTCTAACATGTCGACTGAAAATAAAATAAAGCTTGACTACGGATTCTTGGACAGAAAAGCATTTTACAGAGCAGAGAGAATCCAGTTCCTGATTCTCTTAGAGTTCAAGGCTATTTTTATAGGGAAGTTGAATTAAAATTTTGTAGATGTTTTTGAAAGAAAATATAATTGGCCAGATTTAGCAGAAGGAATCTCCTAGATTCTTAGAGTTGAGTAGTTCTGCCTTAATAATTTTCTGGTTTTTTCTTTTATTTTCTGTTGGCAAATCAGAAATTTAAGGGAAAAATAAAGTATCAGAGCATTATGTTGATTCCAAAACATACTTAAGAACATACTCAACTGTCATTTGTTGGAGAAAGAGAAGAGGAAAATATCAAAGTGATTTCATCAAGACTGATTTTAATTTGAGGTAGGTAAACTAATCAGATTACACCTGAGACCCTTTACACAAGTGAACAGATTTTGAGAATGAAAGACATGGTGTGCAGTTGGCCAGCCAGGAGATGAGATTGTCGAGGTCTTCAGACTGATGTAGATTGACTCTATATTGGTCTTGTATGTTCTAGGTTGACAGTGTTTTGCAGAAACCTGATTTGTATGAAATTAACACATTTCTAAAACCTGGGTATTGGGTTTTTTTCTTTTCTTTTTTTTTTTTTTTCAGAGATTGAATCATTAAATATCAGGCAAGCTCTTTCAAAAAAATGTAGGAAAAAAGATAAGGCTATTTCTTCAGAAATTTCTCATTAAATCGAGCTATTGACAAGAATGGATATATCACCTTGCATAAATCTATGTCAGGCTTTACAACATGGGGAATAATGTCAATTACTTCTCCCATGCAGCATTTAAGATGATTAATGAAGAAACCAAACACTCCTCTTTCCATGCTTGAAATGAAAATACTTTTTAATGAAGTTGTCAACCTCAATTAGCTTTGTGAGATATTCAAAGGCAGAAATGTTGAAAACTTTGTAGGATATGTGCACCTATCACTCAATAGTTATTTCAAAATATCTATCAGTGTCTTTTACATCTGATGATGCAAAAGTAAAATATGAAATCAGGACTAGATTTTAGAGTTAGAAAGAAAGTATATTTGAAATATGAATTAGGAAATTAAATTGTGCTTTCATTTCCTATCCTAGCTTTGATTACTGGCAATACGGAGAAAAACAAGCATATTTTTTTAACAAAATTTATGCTAGCCTGTAAAAGGAAAATTTAAAAAATATTTCCTTTGTTGCCAGATCATGTTAACTAAAGCAAAAGAATTTCAGGCTAGCCACTCTTCACCTTTTATGCCACAGCACATCTGGAATTTTCTAATGGTGATTCTCATACATAGGAAAACGATAGAGTATTTTATATTGCTGAGGAAATTCATTGATATTCAAGGTATTACAGCTGCATTCTGTTACTATTTTACAATAAATTGGTAGTTATATTTATAAACAGAAATTTGTTGGAAATCTTACATGTTATTGGAAAGAGTTTAATACAGTTATTCATTCAGATGAATGGGTTTCATATCCAGAAGTGCTTTCTGGAGTTTTCTCCATACCTGTGTAGGACCTGATTATCTATCTTCTTAATCTTTCTTGCCAGTAGTTATTTGGGACTCATTAATCACCTTTGTGAACTAGCAACCACTAATAAACTGAACAGGAATGTTCAGATACTGTGAGTAGCTAGAGGTTATTTCCTTTAAACTGTCCTTCAATTCCTTCTAAACGCTTGGTCGCAATTTCAATGTAGTAGTTAAGACAGTAGAATTTGTGTGTTCGTTAAGATGTTGAGGTGGGGAACTTGTTGTTGCAGACTTGTGTGAGTGTATATTTGTACTCTCTTCTAATTGTCTCTTTCTTTCTGTGAAAAATATATGTAGTTTTAGTATAAATGCAGTTTGAAGTGTTTTTTTTCTTTCCCCTCTCTTTTCCTCCCTTTCCCTGGTGTTAGGAGGGAGGCTTTTCTCTCTGTGCCTGGGGGGGGTTGGCAGTTGCTTATCTCAAACCAAGACACCAGCTCAGAAGAGATTATAAGTCAAAGTTACAAATTATTAAAAAATACTACAATAAATACAATGACGCAAAGAGAAATTGTTTTTAACCTACAAAACCAAGAAGTGTAACCCAGTGCCCTGGGGCACAAACACAAAGGGGGTTTTGTTAGCCCCTGTGCTGAGCCCCATGTGGTTCCTCTGCGTCCAAAGCAAAAGGAAGTAAAAAACCTGTTGGTACAGATGATGCTTGCAGTCTGGTGAGGAGTGGTGTTTGCAGTCTGATCAAGAGTGGTGGCCTTCTCTGGTCAGGGTCCAGCAAGTGCTTCCCTGAGGTCTTCAAACCCCAAGATTTATGTACCCTCTGGCCCAGTCCCTCCCCCAGGGTGGAGAGTTATACAATGGGTGATCTGACTCTGTGAGTCAGAGGATATTTTGTAATTGTTGATGGCCCATTAGCAGACACGCCCCTTCAGGCTGGGTGAGAAGGTACTAACAACTCCCTGGAGGGGAGTTATTACAGTCTTTCACACCCAGCTCACACCCTGAGGAGCTGGGTGTGCCCTGGGCAGCTGCACCAAATGGTCCATTGTTAACAGTTCTTGGGAAATGAATAGAGGATGTGGAATATATAGCTTCTATCATACACACAGTGATAAACTGGTCCCACCTGCTAAACTAGGACAGAGATGAAGTGCCAAAAATATGCAGTGCATAGTCTAATAACTTTTCTAGTTGTTTTGTAACTAAGATACCTTATAACTTTTGTTATTATTCAGATAAATCTTTATAAGTATGTATTATTTCACTGTTTGCAGCAGTCTCATGATCATGGTGTTAAGGAGAATATAAATATGTTGGAGAAGTTCCTTCTCCCAGAATTTAAAATAGCAGTATAAAACAGGGGACAGCACTTTGATGAAACCACTTTGAACAAAGTAACAGATAATTTGTTTCATTTCCACCAGTTCTGTACAGAGAGAAAGCCCATTTGAAAGTTTAATGGAAGTGTTAGTGCCTAAGCAATAACTTGCAGAAGAAATACATAGAAAGAACATGTGAAAATCACTTAGTGAGTGTCAAAACTATAATTTTCTCCTTTCTCTTGTTACACAGCCCATAGTTTATCTACCCCACTGCTCTTATGCCATATAAAGAACAGAAGTTCAAGGCATAACAGATTAATGACATGTTTGTAGCAATATAAATGAGGAGGTTAGGAAATTTACATTACTGTAAGTTACAAGATGGATTAGTGTAATTTCTGTTTACAGCCTCGGATTTAATTCAGCAGTTTTTCCAGGAGAAAATGCATTATAGGTATCATGATTTGAGAGAGTTTGGGAGTATAGTTATCTATGAGCATATAACTGGAGACATTTGCTATAAATACATAGTTTAATTCCATAAAGTGTTGAGTAGTTTCCTAATGGAATATAGCTTTTCTTTGATAAGAAGGTGAAATAGCGTAATTTCTGTGTCTAGGTCTTGGAATATATAGTAAATAACAGCAGGAAAGTACAGATCATAAAAATTGCAGAGCTCTAAACCCCAACATACATTTTATTTTCTTCATGGTATTGATAGCACTACCTTTCTTACTCCTCTCAAATTACGAAATTAAAGTAAATTAAAAACAAAACAATAAAAAAAAATTCTAAACACCTTTTAGTATGAGGAATAATAGAATAGTCATGACACACTGCTGATATTTAGCTGTATAAGATGACCCAATTTAGAAGAGGGTTTAAGAACAGCTTTAAATAATATGCTGAATAGGAATGGATTTCATATGTGTATGTCACTGTCATTTTTCTCTCTTGATCTTTCCATATATATAGCGGAATACTATTAATTCAAGTGTTTTGCCAACCCTTATAATTATTCTCTTTTGTAGCAAAAAACACCTGGTATGAGGTAAAACTGCTATTCAGTACTGTAAAAAATACTTTTTTAACATGTGAATACAGTTATAATGGTAAAAGTTTTTTTTGATTTGGGGAAATTTGTATTAATATAAAAGATACGAAGCACAGTAACCCATCTGTGATGAGAACTAGGTCCTTTCTTGGCCATTTGCTTTTAATTTATCTATACCTCTCAAACCCCAGCTCTGTGGCATTCCCTGCTGCAGTAGCTGACTCTTTGAACCAGCTCTGCCAGTTTAAAACCTTAAATATAAATAAATATAAATGTCATTGGCAATAAGGGTAATTTTATAATTTCTGTGCTGTTAGTAAATTAAATGGTTAAGCAATAAAACCAGTCCATTATCAAATATAAGACAGGCAAGGCAAAAAAGTACAAAAATGGTATTTCATCAGAAATGGGTTAATAAATTGGTTAAATGAATCTTTTTTTCTTCCCAGGAAGTTAAGACAATGGCAGCATACAAAATAAATGTTTTACCAACTATTTTTGACCTTTAAATAAGAGCTTATGTCAATGGGCCTCTTAGAAATTATCCAACAGACTATTACTTTCCCTTATGTTTCTATTTTCTTTAAATGATCTATAGAATAAAATTATTCATAATTAATACTGTAAGATTCTTGTGTAAGCCTTATTTAATCTTCCTGGTTTTAGCCATTCCATAAAATTATTCTAATGTAAGAAAGATTGTACTGGGTTGATCAAATCTGTTTTCTAACATTCTCAGAAAAAAGGTTCATAGTGAAGAGTATAGCAACTGGAAGAGGTTGGCATTCTGTTCTTTTTTTTTTTAACTTTCCAGCCAGTAGTAGATCTCCAGAGTTTTATCCCTATATTTATTTCCAGGAGACCTAGGAATTTTTGAAGGAATTATTGTTGCCTATCATCTGGCAGTTGGCTGTATCAAGACAGCATTTTGAACAAGTTACTGCAGTGACCGTGGTGTTCTGCTTGACTTAGAGAAAGTCATGAAACACGCAAGTTACCAATACAAAGCGGCATCACCAGGCTACTGGTGATTTTGGGATAGGTGGCCAGATACCCCTTCATTCATGTCTTTTATTTATACACAAGTATTCTATAACCAAAACAATTTTTTTTAATCTTTTGAGACTGACAATTGTAACTGCAATATTCAAACCATAGGACTTCACAGATGTGAATTTATGCACATTACAGTTTTGATCTATTACTCTTCTAGTTACTTAAAAATTACCTTTTCTGACTACATCTGGACTGCACTTGACTACCTTAATTCCTAATCTATGGTCATATTGAAATATTCTCTCTTGAATTGGCTGTGTCTTGCATTGGGTGTCAGAGAGAGTAAAGAACATGAGATTCTTCTTTCCCTTCCCCTCAGCCTTTTTTGTCATCCTTTTGAGTTTTGATGACTAGCTGTCCAATAATATTTTGAAGCTATTTGCACTGATTCACAACTCCATCTCTTTAGCAATGACAATTGGTAAAAAAAATACAGGAATTACCAAAATAAAACAGTGTCATTCTATGTACCTGTGTGAAGGAAGGAAAGAAAGCAGACAAGGTAAGACAGCTAACATTTTAATTATAAAATGTGCGACAAGCTGTAGACAGGGCATAACTTATTCTTTGTTTAAAAGGCCATAGAAGTGCTAGACTTCTGTAGTGGTTTTAGCTAGGCCTCAGTTTGGCAGGCTTGGAGAATCTACGTGGGTTGTGAGAGACAGCAATTACCTGACTGGGTAACCAAGGAGATATTTCATACCAGATGACGCAAACCTGAGATATGAGTGCAAGAGTGGGAGGTGTTAGGTCAGTTCCATCATGGCTGAGGTAGAACAAGGACGTGCTGTAGCTCTTCTACTGTGCTAGGTCCCTGCTCCTGCTGCCGCTACTTGCATTTTTGTTTGAGTTTCAGGGGAGTAGAAACATTTTGTTGTTACTCTTTCCGTTCTTTGCTGGATGTCTTTTGGGGTGCTTATAAAACTACAGTGATAGAATCTGTTTTCGATGGTGTTGTAGTTTGGGATTATTATGTAAATTCTCTCCCCTGCCACTTAACTGCCCAGGCCAGCGGTTAACAAAAGAAGCAGTTAACTGTGATCGCTGGGGTGGGGGCAGGTTTGTCTCTTTTGGTTTTTTTTTTGGATATTCTCCTCAGTCTTGGCTCCGCGGAACGGGGGAGTGGGGGCTCGAAGGAGGCAGCTGCCCTGCTGGTTACTGCTGGGGTTTTCCCTGGCTGTCTTGCCGCTGCCTACTTCGGACTACTTTTTTCCTGCCGTGCTGCTGCCTGCCTTGGATTTGCTGCTGGTTGCTCGTACCTTTTCTGCTTCTTGGACGGGGAACACAGGGGGAAGAGACTGAGTCCATCTGAAAGCCCACTGCTCGTCTGTTTCGCTGGAGAGGGACTGAAACTCACTCTGCAGCCAGCCGGGCTGTGACAAGGACACTTAAGTATAACCTTTTCTCCCGGAGGAAAACCTGCTGGGTTTTGTTCTTGTTTTTTTTTTTTCTCTTATGGTGTTGGGGAAGTGGGTTGCACTAGTCTGTTTACATATATATATATATATATATATATATATATATCAGTTATCCTTCTTGTATTAAAATTCCTTTTCTTAAATTTGTTAAAGAGTGGTGTGATTATTGTGGAGGAGGCCCCTCCCCTGCTTGTGGGTAAAACATTTTGGTTTTTCCCCTCAAACCGAGACAGATGGGGAGTGGGAAATTATTTCTTGTTATTTCTAACTTGTGTAAGTGTGCATTGTAGTTTCTTTTAATTCTCTTTTTTCTGTATAAATATGTGTAGCTAGTTTAAGCATAAACCTAGAGTGGAGGGTTTTTTCCCTTCTCCCTTTTCTTAGCTTAGGTCAGGAAAGCTGTCTCTGTATTGGGCAGTTGTCGTTTTGCCAGCTCAACCTGAGGTAACTTCAAACATCAACTGTAGAGATTTTATAAAAAGAGGTGCCCTTTGGATGTCTTGCCATGTTGCTTATCTATGTGTGTGCTGACTTCTCCAAAGAATATTGGTAGATAACCTAGACAGACTTTCCCCTTAAAAGGCTTCACTCATTATTCTCCCTCATATTTCCATTATACTTTATCTTTTTACAACTTCTTAGAAATGAAAATCATATTGCAGGGAAATTCAATCCACTTTTTCATTTGCTAAGTATTTGCATAACTGAATCAACTTATTTTTCTTCATAGATAGCTAATGTTACAGGCTTGTCTACATTAGGAAAATAGGTCACATTTTGAAAAAGTTAAATTATTAATGCTTCAAATAGCATGAAAATCTGAAGAAAAAATGGTAATGAAACCTTGATATGTTTCAATACCAGGAGAAACTGAAGCAAACTCAGCTTGAAGGCATAATATCACTGGCCTCAAAATCATTATTAAAAACATGAGTGGAAATTAAAAAAATAGTTTAAAAAGTCAGGAGATAAAGAAAAATATATTTCAACTGAGAGAAAATTTTGTAAAATAATAATGCATAGAAATGCTAATAATTTGAGTGTTTGTGTTCGCCTGATATGTGCAAGCTTCTTCTATGTATATAGTAGTGGAGCAACTAAAGTCCCCAGATCCATGCAGTAGGCAAAAAACATCAAAAGTAGTGGAAAATATCCAAGATCATCAGTCTTTAAGCAAGTTCTATTGCTACATGAGTATAATGCTTTGATAGGATAGGTGCATGTCACATTTCTGGATCTAGCTGCTCAGACATGAACAGTCACTATTTCATGGAGGAGCATGCCGGGGAAATTGCAGCTGGAGAAAAAGCCTTGCATGGAGTTTTCCTCTTCTGAGGAGTCATAATGTGAAACTAGAATAATGTGTTTTAAAATTAAACGTATTTGTAAAAGCAAAAAACCCAAAAAGCTACAGTTGTGAAAAAGAAAAAAGCTTGATAGAAAAAAACAGTGGGCAACTAAAACAGTTGAATCTTTGCAAGTGAGTCAGAGTCTGACGGGTACTATATGTGGTGGAGAAAGACAAAATACAGAATTGGCATTTGGCCTAATATAGCTAAATATAATATAGATAAATAGCTGGTGTTGGAGCCCTACCGCATCAGGAGGCTGTAATAGTAAAGATAAGTAGTTCTCCCGTGTGGAATGGATTACAGATTATGATAGAATAAAAATGCAGCTCAGAGGGATACAGGTGTGGGCTCATAGAATGGACTTGTGGGTGAAACCAGAGGTCTAGGGCTATGAGCAAATGACCAGTAGGCAGCTACTGGTTACTAAACAGATGCAATGTTGAACTGGGAAAACTGGTTTCAGAACTAACAAAGGGAACTAACAATAAGTATTTAACACATATAAAACAGGTCATACACATTAAATCCAGATATAACACAGCACTGCAGACCAGAGAAGAAAAAACAAGAGACAGTGCATGTTCAAGAGTGTGTAAAAATAGCCCATGATAGATCATAAGATAAAGGAGTAAAACTTGGTTTAAATGTAACAAATCTACCAGCTGTTGCAAGGGAAAATCTGCTCAGTTTGCCTAACTTAAACTGGAATCAAAGTAATTAATAAATTTATTATGGACTTGTATTAGCCAGCTGTCATTGACTTATCCATTTGAGATTAATATCTGTTGTACAACAGACAAGCAAGAATCCTAATTATTTTAAAATTGTTAATAAACATCTTTCTACAGCTGAACCCACAAAATTCTAACCATGGTGGGGTACAGGCTGGATGCTAGCTGCTCACAGCCTCCCATGAAGAGGTTGTGCTGTTTAGCATGGGCAGAGGTTTTAGTGCCAATAGAATGAATACTGCTGTTCCTACTCTAAGGTATCTTGCTCTTCTTTGTTACAAATTTTTGTTTCTTCTATATTTTTCTCTTGAACATTTCATTTCTTTCCAAAGTGTGTTTGAATTTTCGTAGATACTGTTTAGTTTTGCTGCTGTTTGTCTTCCTCTTTAACACCACCAGGGGCCATTGGTTCTCAGTCATGGCATTTAATATGATCAGTTTTGGGCAAGCACCCTACTGACAGCTTTGTGCATTTGATCTGTATGCACATTCTGTGTACATTTGTTCTAATCCTATGCATGTTGTTTTTCTGTGTTTGACAAGGGTGGACTGTGTGAGCATGCACACACCAATGAAAAATTCAGGATGTTGACATATCCCTTAGTTTGAGGGAAGAAACCAAAATGTTTACCCACAAGCGGAGGAGGGGATTCCTCCACAATAACCACGTCACACTTTATCAAATTTAAGAAAAGGAACTTTAATCAGAAAATGGATATAAGAAGGATAACTATTCTTAACTACTGTATATATATATATATATATATATATATATATATATATATGTAGATATAGATATAACTGTAAACAGACCAGAGCAAATTCCTCCCTCAACACAAGTAAAAACAAAAGAGAACAACCCCCCAAACAGTAGGTTTCTCCTGGAAAAGTTATATTTATGGAGAGAGACAGTGTCACACCCGGTCTAGCTGTAGGGTGAGTTCTCAATCTTTGCAGAGATGAGCGGTGAGCACTCAGATGAATTCTCTCTCTATGCCTTTTGTCCCAAACAAAGAAGCAACGATGGAAGTGGAAGGATGATGATAGTTCCCAGGAAAAAAACAGCTGTGACTCCTCTTCCTCAGCTCGCTGCCACGGTGGGGTGGGTGGCCATGACACTGCCAGCAACAGTGGCTGGAGCGGTGACCAGGACCCCAATGCCAAAACCAGGAGCAACAGCAGTGGCAGGAAAAAACTGTCTTACTCCACGGTAGCAGCAAGGAGCAGGAGCAATGGCTTCTCTCCCACAGCAGCACACACACAGCCAGAGCTGTGTGTAGTCCCCAAGAACAAAAGAGACAGTCCAAGCCCATTTCCCACCACACCTTTCCCCGGTCTCCCCCACCCAAAATGATCAAGAAGGAATTGGTAGTAGTTAACAACTTCTTTTGTTAACTAATGGCATGGGGAGTTACTGGCAGGGAGAGAATTTACATCAAAACTAAAACAAATATTTTCTATAAAATTTTTTATATATCCCTTGAAACTTTTAATAATTACAGTGGTATATGCTGAGACTGCTGATTGTGGAAAGTTTTGATTTTAAAAGCCTTCTGCATGATGGTCCTGTTACGAGGATCTGGATGTAACCTTTTAGGCATAAAAATGCTTTTAAAATTAAATATTCACTGTCTCAGTGTCTTGGAAATATTTCTCTGGTGCTGGATGGGATCTGAGAGGGCGTGTTAATTGCAGTTTAGGAGTATTCCAAAGTGCCTGAAGATGAGTGAACGATGCAAGAAGAAATACTTAAAAAAATCTTCATCCCTATTATATAGTGAATAGAGTCTTTGTGTTTGGGACTTTGATTTTTATCTCAATTTTGTGACAACTGACTGGTCAGTTGCAGTTGAATTCATCAGAACTGTGACATTACACTGAACTCATCACTTTTTACAGCCCACCTCAGTTCTGCCTAGGGTCCAGCAGCCAGTCTCTACTGCAATTAGAAAAGAGCACCTGAACCGAGTCCAATTTCAGTCTGTTCCTGATGCACACGTATTTGGGACATTACAGAAATGTTTGCCGCAGTGTTCATATGTCGGAGGAGACCAGACTGATGAGGAATTCACCAAGTGGCAGATATATTACAAACGCTGGGTGGACGAAGATGCAGAGGTCCGGGACCCCGGGGAGCACATGCAGTGGCTGGATTGGGACCGTGGGGGCTTTCAGATGGACACTTCCCCAGTTTAAATGTTATACCCTTAATGTGGCTACCCTGGTTATTTTTCCCTTAGTCGTTCCTTATCCAAGTTTCCTCTTCTCACAAAACCCTCCGGGTCGCAGCCCCCTGTCCTGGCACGACCCGGTCATGGGGGTGGTTGCCGGCGGGGCCGCCCACGAGGCACCACTGGAGCCCGGGCGGGGGCTGTCCCTGCCTCGGAGTGCCGGAAGCCCTACGGTAGACTTTCCCCACCCATCTCATTCTCCCATTGGTCCTTTTGCCGCTCCTCCCCTCCCTCCTTCCCTTCGTTTGCATGCACCCAATGAACTGTGTTACTCCACCCTGTCTCCGCCCCTCTTCCCTGCCTACATCCGGGCAATTCCCGTGCTCTCCTTATAAGCCAGCGCGCGGCATTAAACTTGGCTTTTCCTCGTGGACTCCTGGCAAGTGCAGACTTGTTCCGTTCGGGGCGGTCGCCGGGCCGGGGGCGGGAGGAGCCGACCTCGCTTCTAAGGGGCCTGATCCTAGGGGAGTCCTGCTTGCTGCTTTCCTAGCCTTGCTCCTGGAAGCAGAAACCTCTCCACCGTATCGGTGGTTATTTACAATCCGCTGATATTCATATGCATGTGATAAGTTATTTAGAAGAAAAAGCAGCTGATACCTGTTGTATTTCTGCAGTACATTCAACAACTTTTTTTAAAGAAAAAGAGGATCCAAATACTACATTATGTACTGTCCAGATTCAATGGGGGGGGGGGCTATTTTTTTTAACTCCTGGTGCACTAGAAGACATCTCTGCCTTTCCTGTGTTCCACTTAATGTGCTATGATCTCCTGCAGTCTGTAAAACCTCCCCCTTAAATGGAATGTTACTGTAAAATTATAAAATTAACACAAATTAAACCTAGAAGAGTCAAAACTAAGCAGCAGGAAAAGGTAAAAGATGACTTCTTTCAAAGAGCTGAGAAATGTTTTTGTGAGTTTGTTGTTTTGGGTTTTTTTTTGTACGACAATAAATGTGAAATATTTGGAGAAACCAAATAGAATGTGTCTGGAGAAAATGGGCAAAGTAGGATATGCAATATTAATAGTTATCCAAGAGCACTTTGTGATGGCTGCTTTTGGATAATTCATTGCAAGAACTGTGTTAGTAGAGAGCTCATGCATGAAATACTAAAAGCTTTGTAGTTGTGGCAAGGATACATTCCCATATGTGAAAATGATCAGTGAAGGAAGAATTACTTTGCATTACTGAAAGAAACTTAAGACATTGAACATAACATTTCAAAAGCATCTGTCTCAGCTTCACTTTACAAGGTCTAGCTCTGGTAGTTAAGGGTATGACAAGTACCAACTTGCATTATAAACTTACTGTTGGATAGCTACCCTGCATTTCTTTCTTCTCTTTGCAGCACCTGATTAAAAAAAAAAAAAAAACAAATTTTTTAAAAATCACTTTTTTTGAAAGAAGCATTTTTTTGTTCAGAGAATAATTATGTCACTGATAGTGATCAGTCAAAATTTTGGAAGAGTTTTCAATTGTCCCTAATTTGAAACATTTAGGAACTAGACACTCAAGCATTCCAATGAAGAAATAGGGCAAGTCTTACCAGCTATTACCTATTGAATTATAGAGCTAGTTGATGAGCTTAGTCCCACAGTTATATCTCCACGTGAGCTTGAAAACTGGAGGACAAATGTGAGTTCATTATTAGGAAGCCATAGTGACACAACTGACCCACTTTATTGCATCAGAACCCATCTTATCACTGTATTGCTGAGGGGTGAGAAAAACGTCAGGTTAGCAGTGGTTTTCTCTCTAACAATCCTTAGGCATTTGCTCACAGACTTTTGTGTCACTTGGGTCTGATGGAACTCAGTCCCAGTCCCTTGCTCATACTCTAAAGTTTAGAAATATAAATTGCAAAATTATTTACAGGGAAAACTTTGTTATTGGAGGGCCAAGAGCCAGGAGTTTAAGGACACTGAGGTATCAGTGACTACAGACCAGAGGAGGTAAAACTTCTCAGGAAGGTCCCAACTGCATAAATTTCTGAGTCTTTTTCACACTTGTTTGTACAAGCTAAGATTTTCTGATTTTTCAAATTGTTGTCTTCTTCTTATGTTATCATCCCTAACTATTCAATACAAAATTAATATTAGGTGTTTCTAATGAATACAGAAGCAACTTTTTTTCCTTTTGCTGATCAGAGTTTTCTAATTTCAATGCTTATCTGTGAGGTCTTACTAATATTATAAATCCCTTCCTGAAAAATAAAACGTATGTGCTGAAAGAACTTTGTTTTGTAGTTTTCAAGACATTGTTGCTTATTGGTTCTGCTCAGATATCTTAACTGTGCTGTCCCACTTCTGGTTCTTCACAATCATTCTATTTTGAAGTTTTTAGTTTGTTCAGATATGTATTTCTCCAATTACTATTCGTGATGCGGATTATTCTCTCCCAAGTATGTTCCAGATAAATCTTTCCCTTAAGCTTTTGGAATTTCTCTTTCAACTTCTAACTCAAAATTCCTTAGATAAGTTTAATATATATTTCTTGGACCGGAGAGTGAACTTTTTCCTATCAAAGGGGTGTGCTGCTTTGAGGATTTTGCTTGTCTCCTTCTGTCTTGTCATTCCTGTCATATTGAAACAACTAATACTCTAAATGTAATTAAATGGTTGTTATTATTAGTATTGGGACTTTAGGATTTTATTGATAGCTCCCCCTACCTACAACAGTGCTATCTAATTTAACTTTGGTAACTTCCTTCTCACTTTATTAAATGCTATTTATGCTTACTCCTAACAATTCATCTTTTGAAAGTAAATCTGTTTGGACAACGTTGGTAAATATCTGGGAATAATTATAGGAATATGAGTATTTCTGCCTTTAATTCTGCAATAAAGTAGGCAGGAATGCATAGAATTAAAATTAAAGGAGATTGGAAAGTTTAAGAAGAACTTCAACTACAAATACATACATCAGGAATTGGTTGGAGGAATTACTTCTCTTCACTGGGTGTTAAAAAATATTTCATGCTAAGAAGTAAAAGACAAGTGGAAAGCCATAGCTGAGTAAGGAAATATTATCACTGCAAAAATTTCTTACAGTCTAGGAATATATTTCAAATAGTGCAGTCTGTTTCTCCCCATCACAAAGTAGCACATAAATCATATGTGCTTGAAGATAAAGATTGCATAAGACTCTGTAAACCTACTGCTGTAAGTTCTGTCCATCTTCTATCTTGTCTTGCATTCTTCTTGTGTCTTTTACTAAAAACACACATACAAACAAACAAAAAACAAACCGAAGCAAAACAGAAACACCTATCAGTAGCTCTTTTTAATTCCTATTATAGAGACCTACTGTCCCTTTAGGTAATTTTTTTAGCTACTGAGTTAATTTGCACTGATTTTCTGAAGTTCCTATCTTGGTGCTGTCCTGAGAGTGGGGGGAAGTGTGGCTTGATTTGCATTTGAAAGTGAGTGCTAGAGTAGGTGAGGTGAATTTGTTTCTCTTTTATTCCATTCAAAAAGAATTTACTGACTTGACAAGTTTTGATATCAGGTGAACTAGGTGTAATAAGTAGTAAAACCCTTCTTTGAATGAAATACTTAATCATGCTTAGAGTTATCCTCAATGGTGACAGAAGCAGCTTGCCATATAATTAATATTAGCTCAGCTACAGCATACACTCTCAGTACCTTTCATTGATGCTTTAAGAGTTAGACCAGATCTCTATTCAGCACTCTATTTTTTTCCCCCCACTCTTCACTGACAACCTCTCTTCCCACACCTCTCAAGTTGATCCACTCAAGCCGGGAACTGGGAGAAGAAAATTTCTCTCACTGTAGGAGAAGATCAGTTTCAAGACCATCTGAGGAACCTGAACATGCGTAACTCTAAGGTACCTGATGACATTAATCAGTGACTGTTGTAGTTGCCAGACCACTTTCCATGATTTTTGAAAAGTCATGTCAGTCAGGTGAAGTACCACATGACTGGAGAAAAGCAAACTTTGCAACCATCTCTAAAAATAGTAGAAAGGAAGACTCTGGGAACTACTGACTTGCCAGTCTCACCTCTGTGTCTAGGAAGATCAAAGAAACAGATCCTCCCAGAAGCTGTGCTAAGGCATATGGAGGACAGGTAGGTAATTTAAGACAGTCATCATGGCTTCATGAAGGATAAGTCCTGCCTGACCAACCTAGTGGGCACCATCACTGGAGTTATTTAAAATACATGTTGAGCTGAAGTTTAGGGACATGGTTTAGCAGTGAACTTGTCAGTGTTAGGTTCATGGTTGGACTCAAAGGTCTTAGATGTTTTTCCCAAACTAGTCTATAGGCAAATCTAGCCTTTATTTTCCCTCCCCCTCTTCTTTTTTTCCTCTTCTTCTTTTTCCTCAAGTGCAATCTATTCTTAGAGAATCTTTGATCTGTCAGCCTGTGGAAGCTCTTACCCAGTGGCAAATCCTGACATTCAGAAGTGTTATGGGCTGTAAGCTGAATGCTTTTCAATTGTGTGGAATTTAAAAGGAAAATCAAGAAAGTAGACATTCAGTAAAAGTTGTGTAACACAGTTGCTGCTATTACAGGAAACATTCTCCATTTCCTGACTCTGCATTTTCTGCTGAAACCCTGAATTGGATCATTACGACAAGTTCATATAACCCCATGAACCTTCAACACATAGAGCATTTAATTTTGTCTTCTCTCACGGGATTTCTTGGCCAGAAACAAACAAAAAAACCACAACAAAACAAACAAAAACCAACTAAACTCTATCATGGTTCTATGACTGTAGATTTTAAAAGACTTTTTATTATCAGGGAATCTGGTGTTCACCGCATAGCCTTGGGTGCTGGGTCCGCACCCACCCTTACAGTGTAAAGCATCTTAAACTACTCTTCTCCCCTGTCCTCTTAAATTTTTATGTGTTGAACAATGTTAATAGCTCTCCGAAGAAAGCAAGTCAGACTTACTATTCCCAGAGACTGCTGAGGTTACTTAAAAGTCATTCACTTGCCTCCATAGGCATTAGGATAAGTAGGCCCAGTAGTCACTTAAAGGATTTGTGAGATCTTTGTGAAGAACGAATTTTCTGCTGAAGTGCCCCTAAAGTATTCTAATTTGTCCTATTTACTACTGTGACATCCATGAAATGCCAGTCATCAGGGAACAGTATCATCTATATCAACTAGAGACATCAATTTTTTTTCACTTCAAAAACACTTCAGATTAGCAAAAGGTCTAGATTAAATTAAAGGAGTTAGAAGGTAATGGTGACATTTGCGTATCACACAAGGCAAATAGAATATTAGAGTGAACACTATCCTTAAATGAATTTCTTGCAGTGTTTCAACTTCAGTGAACAAATAATGCACTACAGTAGAAAATATGCTCATATGTTTTCCAGTGAATATATGCTTTTATTATTCCCCTTATGTCACGTTCTTCAAGTTATTTTATGTTCTGGAGTTTTCAAGAAAGACATTATTTAAAATTCAGCTCTTAAGCTATAATGTCACTTGCTCTTTGTCCAATAAATCTGACTTAATAATGGGATAAGTCCTGCATTTCTTGCCTGAGGTTACTAATAATATCTCTTCCTTAAAATGCTGCCCGAGTGGCTAAAGAATTTATTGTTTGAATTATTCTGCACAGAAAGGGCTGCAATAATGAAAGTTGCTGTTTTTCAAGCATTTGTGCTCTAAGATAATGAGATGGCTTCTTGAAGCTAGAGATTACAAGACATAGAAGTGTCAGCAATCATTAACTTGAAAGGAGTTAATTTTCTCCCACAGAAGAATACCGAAACAGGTAATACAGCTTGTATGCATCATTAAATTGACCTCTGGGATGTGTTGTGGGTGGAGTAAAGTACTTCACTCAAAAGAAAGAATTGGCAATATATTTATTGATATAAACAGCATTTTAACAAAGTTTGATGGTAAATGTGACTGTGGTTTAACAAGGTTTGATGGCAAGGTACACTTGACTATTTAGCGCATCAGGGAGACCCTCACATAGAGTCATGAGTTTTATAAAGCACCCCCTTGTGTTCTAAACTACTCCTCAGAGGAGTTTAGGTTCAGCTGGATCCAGATTTAGGCCCAAACTTCGTCAATGTTTTATGTCTAAAGTATTATATATGTGCTGTCAAATCCTTCATATCACTTAGACAAGATTTCAATATTACTCATTCCCCAAGGATCTGTTGTGGCACAGAGGCTCTCAGTCTCAAGAAGTAACCTTGAGAGGCATTTCTAGTGAAGGGGAGAACCCGTCATGGAGCCCACTGCCACACAGGAGAGCTCAATTGGCCCTGAGCTGTCCAGTGTTTATGGAGTAAAAGAACTGATTTACACTCATATTCCATACTGACTATAGATGTTCATTTCTTCCAAACTTGGCTTGAGTAAGACAATTGACCAGCACTATGGTTAGGCAGGTACATTGCTCGGATTAGCTCTTGGCTATTGTGTTATCTGCCTTCTCCAAATCCACTCTGAGTCAGCTGCAGCCAAAAGGACCAGACACACCAAAGATAATAACCATCATTGGTAGGTATCACTTCACTAAACTTATGGAAAATAAAGGTCAGGTTGAGGTAGTGAGGTTGGGAGGGGAAAGCACATTGTCACAGGGTGCATCGCGCCAGTTGATATTTTTAAAGTGGTTTTGTCATAAAAGAAATTTGTCCTAGCATGTGTATTATTGGTCTATATCTCTCTTTGCCTTTTATGATTTCCATTTTCTATGAATTGTAGGATGCATTAGAGAGGAGGTTAAAAAAAAGGAAGTTTTGTGAAGCAGACTTCCTAACAAGATTAAGTCATTGTCTTTACAAGTCATCCAAGTAAAAAAACATAGAAAACTATACAACTGTTTTAATACTGCAGCATTTTAATCTTGTGCTGCTTTAGTAGCTGTCCTGGTTTGCCTACATTAAGGAAAAGCTGGAGAGAATTTCACTTTCATAGTCTTGCTGACCAAGATTTCCTCTACAATCATAGTGAGTGGGAGCACTGAAAGAGTACCCAGATCTGAAAATAAAGTTGACATGTTTTTCTTAAATCACTCACACTGTTGAAAAAAACCCTATTTATTACTTCTCTTTGAAACATGCTTAACTGTGTGAAGGAGAACAATATGCTGGTGTTATCAACTAAGCTACTCTTGTTAGGATTTTTATGAACAAGTTCTCCTAAAGTTCAGTGCATAAGATTAATTTAGACAAAATCATAATGTTCAAGGAACTTCAGTTTGCTTAATTGGCTTTTTTGATGCTTAGTCTTAAATGGATGCATTTATGCTAATTTCCCCCCTACCTTTGAAGTTTACTGAGTTGTTGTTACATCTGGTTTCTGATAAATGAAGGAAATTTTCAATTGTTCTGATTATGTCCCATTATGTCATGGAGTTCCCACATGAAATCACCAGGGGTTTGTTTTTGTTTTGTTTTGTTTCATCATATGCCTTTATTGCAATTCATATATAACTTTTTCCTATAGTCCTTTCATATACCTTTGAATATCTTATCTTTGCTAAACTTATATCCCTTATATCCCTAGCACTGTTTGCTCCTTGACTGAATCAGAGTTTCATACAAACTGATGTGTTCTGTGTTGCTGATGGAACTTTAGTCTAGATAGAATTACAGAATCATTTAGTCTGGAAAAGATCATAAAGATCATCAAGTCCAACCTTTAACCTAATGCTGCTAGGTTCACCACTAAGCAATGTCCCTGAACTCCACATTTACTCATCTTTGAAATACCTTTAGGGATGGTGACTTCTCCACTTCCCTGGGCAACCCATTCTAATGGTTGTCAAACCTTTCAGTAAAGTATGAAAACAAACATTCCCTGTTGCAACTTAAAGCCTTTTCTCTTGCCCTATTGCTTTTCACCTGGGAGATAACACTAACTCCCACCCTTGGTCTGGTGGTCAATACTCTTCCTAGTTGCAGCAAAGGATGCTGTTTGGCTTTTTTGCTGTCAAGGTGCACTGCTGGCTCATGTTCAACCTAGTGTCCACCAGGGGCCCTGAGTCCCTTTCTGTGCATCAGCTTTACAGTCAGCCTGTAGCTTATACTGGTATATGGGGTTGCTCTTTACCAGGTGCTGGACTTAGCTCTTTCTCTTGCTGAACTTCATAAAGTTCCTGTCAGGCATTTTCCCCATATTCAAGATTCCCCTGGATATTGACTAAACCTCTGGTGTGTCAGCCACTCATTCCAGACATCTGCAAATTTGCTGACTGTATGCTCTGTTCCATCATCTAGATCATAAATGAAGGTGTTGAACAGAATTGAATCCAGTACTATGAGGTACATCTCTAGTTTCTGGTGACATAAATATGTGGTTCTTGCTGTCTGTTGTATCACTACAATGTTATTCCAAAGTTAAGCCATCAGTTTGTGTGGGGTAAGTAAAATGAGCTGCTAGACACTTTCACATTCAGAAGAACAAATTCATCTTGATCTTGTGTGCCAATATTGCTTGTTTCAAGATGTCTCGAGCTTTTTCTCTACGGTCATGTTTGTAGTAACAGGAGCTGGCTGAATTATATGATGTCACCCTTGAACTAACTCTTGTGCTTTAATGAGATGCCTTTTACCATGAGTGGCTTTCCAGCTGGTCCAAATATGTTAAAAGTTATTCCAACAGAAAAAAATCGTTCATTGTAGAAACATTTCACCATGTGTATGTGCATCCTAAAGATTACATAACATATTAGTAATACAGAAAACAGATTCCATTACTTACACATTTTCTGACTTCTCTATTTACCTTTTGTAAGTCAAGAGTCTATAAAGTATTGAAGAAACAATTTTACCAGTTTACTGTGGTTGACTGATTTATTGTCTGTAGGATCACAATGTTTAGTATGAACCAGGTCCTCCTATGCCTAACTGTTATGGGTTTAGGCAGGTGGGCTTAAACTTAGGTTTTAAAGTTCAGCTAGGCCTAGGATTGTCAGCTGATTTAAGCTGGGCTGAGCTAGCTCACAGCTGACTTCTTCCAGCCAATAATATTGTATTCCATACCATACTACATCATCTCAAAGGGTGTAAAATCCAGTGTGTGGGAGTGGCTTAGTTAGTTCTATCATGGCTGCACTAAGAGGAAGACATCCAGCAGCTCCTCTACTATGCTGGGCCCTGCTCCTGTTGCCTCTGCTTGCATTTTGTTTGCATTCAGGGAAGTAGAAATATTTTGTTGTTATACTTTCTCTTTCTTGCTGAGTGTCCTTTGGAGTGCTTATGAATTTAGAGTAATGGGCTTTGTATTAATTGGGAAGTGGGAAGTTATTCCTTGTTATATATATGTAACTTGTGTAAGTGTGTGTTATATTGTAGTATCCTCTTAATTTTCTCTTCTCTGTATAAATACATGTAGTTAGTTCCAGCATAAACCTGGTTTTGAGGGTTTTTCTTTCCTCTCACTCTTCTTCTTCCCTTGGCTGGTTGGGGGGTAGGAGGAAAACTTTCACTCTGTCCTGGACCGTTGGCGTTTTGCCGGCTCAACCCAGGACAAAATTTTTTTGCCATGTGTCTTGGTTTGAGATAAGCAACTGCCAACCCCCCCCCAAGCACAGAGAGAAAAGCCTCCCTCCTAACACCAGGGAAAGGGAGGAAAAGAGAGGGGAAAGAAAAAAAACACTTCAAACTGCATTTATACTAAACCTACATATATTTTTCACAGAAAGAAAGAGACAATTAGAAGAGAGTACAAATATACACTCACACAAGTCTGCAACAACAAGTTCCCCACCTCAACTTCTTAACGAACACACAAATTCTACTGTCCTAACTACACATTACTTAAGAAGAAGCTTATTCCCCAGGGGGACAAACCCAAGCAGAAAGGAGAGACCCAGAACAACACAGTTTACTTTCCTGAGATACCCTGTGAGCCAGTGGTGGGCCTGGTCCTCTCCATCCCCCCTGGGACAGCATCGTGTGTCCTCCCAAGAGGAGGGCTGAGAAGCGACTGCCTTAACCACTCCCACACTGGTTCCTACTGCCCTGGAGATGATGTCATAATGTGGTATGGAATACAAAGTTACTGGCTAGAAGAGGTCAGCTGTTAGCTCAGCCCAGCTCAAGTCAGCTGACAGCTTCGGCCTAGTCCACACTTCAGAGCCCAAATCTAGGCCCACCTAGGGGAACCCATAACACCATGAAAAAAGTGCTAGCTTTTAACTTCAATTTTGATAGCATTTACTGCTAATGGTTAAGTGCTCATTATGCATTCTTTTTCACTGATACTTTGGCAGCCCTTGGAGAGATTATATCAGAGAAGACAATTGCTTGCATTTCGTATGCTCCACCTGAACTCCAGTTCTTTAATATTCAAAATTGGTATTAAGATGCCTTTTCTCTGAGTGATGAAATATGATGAAATGTGAACATTGAAACTACCTGTCGATAGAATATATATACTTCATAAATATCTAGACTATAATTTAATAGGCTTTCTATGCCATTTAGTTACTCTGCACTTGCTACAAACTTCATGAAAACTACTCTCACAGTAGTATTCTGACAAAAATCATGCTCCATTGAAGTGAATACACTTTGAAAACATCAGATTTGATTACATTCTGTTATCAACCATATATTTAAGATTTAAAATATACATTCAAAATGGAATGTTTATTTGACTTTTGATATGAGAAAAATAACATTCAAAAGTTGAAAATGAGTTTATTTGATTCAATCACAGTGAATGCTTAAAAACTAAGAAACTTCATGTTTGAATAATATGTTAGAATAGGGAAGAACATGTAGATATTTTTAAACTGTTAGATTTCATTCCTTTCTATGATTCATGAACAAGGTTTTTTATAATTTTGGAACACTGTATGCATGCTAACACTCCCTTATGATTGGGTTTACCACCTGCAGGAAAAAGCTTGAGTATTCTCTTCAGTAGCTGCAATCAAATGTTTTCTCTTTTTAAATTTCTTTTTGTGTGTGTGCTTGTGTGATAATGTTGCTTAGCATATGGATGTAGAGAAAACAATTTCATGTTTTGTGAATTGTAACATTTCCTTCCTTTTAATCCCAGCTCCCTTGAAATCAGGATTTATTTTAAAAAACCAATCAAGTAGTATATTTATCAAACTGTGTGTTATCAATTATAGAAGTGACAAGGATAGTAAGGCTAAGTTAAGAGAATATATTTTTCTCCAGAACTTTTCAATAAAGAAAGTCTATAACCCCTACAACACCCTTCTAAATAAGTCTGAAACCATTACCTTTTACCAAATATTATGCTTTGTCTTAATCTCTGAATAGAATAACTATTGTTGTTCATAATGTGGAAGTATTCGGTAGTCGGAAGCAAAATTTTGTCAAATTATATATACTCTTGAGTAATATACTGGCAGTCACTCCAATAAAGATCAGCTGTGTTTTTTTATCATAGTATAACCTTCCACTGGGTTATGTAATTCATTCACTAAACTACATTTTATATTGAGAGGAACCTGAGGGATCAAATGGATTATGCGGTTGTATGAGATTTTCTTTTTATTCTAGATTAATGCTGAGCCAAACTGGCTCCAAAATGTGGAGTACCTCCAAACTAACAGTATTTAGAAACCCACTAGAAACTTGGAGAGGTGCTTCCTGCTCAAGCTTATATTAATGGTCTTGGCTGCTGGAAGCATACAAGCTGTGTAAGACTGACACAGAAATAATGAATACATATTTTTTTAAAAAAATGCAAACGGCTCACTTTCCTGCTCTTACTTCTGCATTAGCTGTTTTATATTGCAATTTCTTTAATAATTGTATGTGATAATTGTTCATTTTCATTGCAGGAGAGTAATATACAGCTTATCCATGGAAGTTCTGGTTACTCTCAAGGAGTTACAAATAGAAAAAAAAAAAAACCCAAAGTGATTATATTTATTTTTTTCTTCCTGTAGGAAGAAAGGGCAACTTAGGTCATATGCCTATTCCTTCTATGTTACAAGGAAATGTGAAACAAAGTGCAGGTTTAATACACATTTGTGTTCTTGTATTTTCATGTTCCACCCTGCATTTTTTATTTATCATATTAAAGAATGGGGGATAGATCAATTTGGGAAGCTTAAGTTCAGCCACGCACTGTTCTCATTCTTTTGTTCTTGTTGTTGTTAAGTACTTGGCTTCTCTGTAAAGGCAGTAATGTGTTCTGCTTAAATTTTATTAAAAGTCCTAAAGCAAGCCCTTTTCTGTAAGTTCAGAAACTATTTCTCTCTTTTTGTAAATGGAGTTCTCTTTAGAATATATATTTTATAGCCATGAAAGGAGACAAGTAGAGGAGTGACTCTCTTCACTTTATGAATACTTTTCCAGAATAGTAGTTTAATTAAACTATTACCAAAGTAGGGAAGAATTTTTTTAAATTTTATTTCCCCCTGAAGCTCTTAAATTAATTTCACAAATCCTAGATGAAATACAAAGAATCTTCCTAGTCTTCATGTGAAGTTCTTTAGAGGTACAGTAATAGCTTTCCCACTGGGGCATTTGCTTAAGGCACAAAAGCCCAACATCATGTCCTTGGTTTGCTTGAGCCCCATCAAAGTTTACCTCAGTCTTTTTACATGCCTGGTGGTTAGAGGGGCCTTCTGTCTATTGATTCATCTATACTATATTGTGCTTGGAGGCCTTGAAAATTACTTTTGAAGCTTATACTAGTGCACTTGTAGATTTCTGGCAACACTGTACTCCCTCCTTCCTTTTAATGTTTGTTACACTTAGCAGTTGGTGAACAAATTTTAATAAATTCTTTCACTGTCCTTCGAGAAAGGAATTGAATATGTCTCAGTCTGTTTGTATCTAATTTGGATATGTGGCCTTCTAAACAGTCAACATTAATCTTGCCAGCATGGTGAAATTATTTCATGCTATATGATGCAAACTGATAGATCTTCATCTGCACATGTTCTCATCTAGTGTGTATTATCCTTTTTCTGAACATTAGAATGTGCCAGACATCATACAGAACATTAAAAAACCATGAAGTGTCATTTCTTTTTTTCCAAATGGCAAGTATTTGCTCAGTCTGTGCTTTCTTTGTACTTGGAACAGTATGTTAATAAACTGATCTAAGATTGTAGATTAATGAAAATCTTAATTTCAATAAGTCACTTCAGAAATCCTTGCAAAAATCAGGAAGCCCAAGACATTGATCATTGTAAGTCTATAAATCATTACTTTTTATTTTATGCTGGGGAATCATAGATTTGCTTGTACTGAAGTTCTTTACCCAACATTATATTTAATAACATTCTGCTGACCAAAGAATTTAAATAATTTGCTCATAACTACAAAGCGTAAAGATTTATTTTGAGTAGTTATTTTGGACTTATTGTCATTTTCTAATCACTGTGAGTACTTCCAACAGAAATCAAATGGCTTGAATTTCATAATACATGAGAACATGAATTTTTAACACCAGTATTAATCATGTCAGCAAAGGTTACAGACAGAATCAATGATGTAAAAGAATAAACAGGGCAAGGGGATTTTGGGATATACACCTTGACATGACTTAGAAGGATGTCAAAGCAAAACAGCTTTCAGCTCTGTTAACAATGTTAACAAAGTTAATCCTGACTGTTCATTTCAAGCTGCCTGTTCACTCTATGACAGCTATTTTAACAGAGGATCAAGTATCAATAGAAGATCAGCTGTGTAGTGAGGGTCTTGGAGTCTAAAATTATTCATGTGCTAGTGACCAAGGAAGTTAATACCATGAAGTGAGTAATAAATACCTAACAGTTAGATCACAACATTTTTCAGGATTACTTTGCCCATCTTTGTAGTAATATATGAACTATTTATAAGCAAGAATATATTCCAGTACAATAATAATAAAGATAGATGTATGTTCTGTGAAAAGAAGTTTTTCTTCCATAGGTAATGCCAACAAAAACTTTATTTTCAATGCTAGATTTTAATTAAGGTGGAAGAAAGGCTGGATGAAAAAGATGAAATGTTGAAATTGAAAGGAGAAATGGAATTTGGTGACAAGTAAAGTGAAGAGCACGTGTGAGGCAGAAGTATTTTAACAGATGTTATGAAGTACAGCATACAAAGGGAGGTGATACAGTCAAATCATTTAGCATATCCGGCAGTTAAATGCCTCCCTGACATCCGATCCCGTCAGATCTCGGAAGCTCAGCAGGGTCAGCCCCGGATTAGTACTTGGATGGGAGACCTCCTGGGAAATGCCGGGTGCTGTAGGTTCTAGTCCTGAGGACTTCACTGGCACCGTCCAAGCTCACTCGGCCGTGGCAGATGAACCTCAGGACTGAAACGGTGGGGCCAGTTCTGCGCACGCTGAGCCTCACCTAAAATCCACTGCGCAGGCTGGAAGGGCCCCCCCACGTGGGGACAGCCCTGCCCAAATCTTCGTTCGCAAAGTTTGGCCATACATACATTTAGCATATCTGAGAAATGTGTCTGGAAAAAAAAAAGGCTCTAAGAGGTAAGACGGTGTAAAAAGCAGTTACAGTTTTAGAAATTTAGGAACATGGAGTTTCTATATTTGCTGTCCTGATTGAAGGGAGAATCTTTTGAGTTTCACTCCTCAGCAATTTTATTTAGCTGTTCCGTAGTCAATGAAGTATGAACAGTTGCATCAACCAAGGATGTAAAAAACACATATTGAACTTACTGAATTGGCTAATTTTAAATGTCATGCCTGAAACTCTTCCAAACGAACTCAGATTTCATTGCTTAACATATTAAAAATAATAAAGTCAGGAATTTGAAATTATAGGATGCTGCAAAAATGCTGTCTGCAGCAGAACAAAAACATTACTGTACAGTGACAAAAATAAATACAAGTAAATAGAAAGCTGGTAAAGACAGGATTTTTTCTAGATGTCTGCATGAAATAAATAGAAATTACTCACAAGAAATAATTAAAACACTCAATTAAATACAAGAGAAAAAGAAATGTATATCTTGCCAGAAGTTTCTAAGGTCAGGAACTGTGGCTCTGTGTGCTTAACTTTACTTACAAGTCAAGATACAAATAAATAAATATAGTTAAGTGCAACTTCTGTGGGTTTGAGTCAACTTGCTTGTGTGACGGTGGACTGCAGCTGTAAGTGCAAATTAAAAATTATCAATAAAAGTCATGCTCTCAGATTTCTCTTGTATTCTATTTTGTGCATGTAACATCATGTTCTAATACTGAGTAGACATGGAAAAAATGCATGGTAATGAAAAGAACACGGTTATGCACCAATGTTGGAGAAGGTTAGTTGAGAATAATTAATAAATATAGATATATATAACTTGTTTACAAACAATAAAAATGTATGCTTCCAATAGTGGATTTCCATGGAAACTACATGGAAAAGTATTTTTACTAAGAATCAGAAACAGGTCTTTTAGAAACAAGAATTCTGCAGCAGTTTTTCAGACTCATTCATGGAATCATGAATCTTTCTATATCAGCTGATATTCATATGAGTATAATCAGTTTTACATACTACGTTTGTAGCATTGAACCATTGACCATTGACCATTGACCATTGACCATTGAAACCCCTTTGTGACATGCAGAATGCATCCAGCTGTAAGACATACTAAACTGCCAGGCAAGGGGCTTGAACTCTTGCCCCTTTGTAGACCAAATTGCCAGTGGAAAAATAGGAAGGATCGGCTTTTTGCGTGTGTTGTGTGGGTTTTGTGGTTTGGTTCGGTTTGTTGTTGTTGTTTGTTTATCATTCAGGTATGGTGTTGGCCCTGGGAATACAATCAGAAATCGTTTAATCTAAAAATCTGTTCTACAATGTAATACAGCTCAGTTACACTTTTGTGAATGATAAATTGAAAACACTGTGGAGCTCTAAACGAGCTGAAAGCTCCCCCTGCTGTTGCAGAGCATTAGGAGATGACTCATCTCTCTGGATTTTGTTTCTAAAAGAGAAGACAAGATCAAATGCTGTATACAAGCTAATGGTCCAAAAATGTTTATTTCAGTGATGACATTTTCAGCTGATGAAAGGAAGAAGCTAATATGTTTGCATTAATATTAGATTACTATAAGAATCAGGACAGAAAAATAAAAGGAAGCTCTTTCAGTTAAATCAAATGAGCAAAAATGTTAACCATAAAATCTCTTTTTAAAATTGCACTACTACTTAACATAGGGAGGAATATTCAAGGCATTTGGATATATGCCTTTATACCACTCTGCATATGAACAATGTGCTCCTATCATCCATAAAATTCAAAAATCAGGCGGTGGAGGGATACATACAATTAAAAAACCTGCTTTTGAGAACTGATCTAAGGAGAATATCAACACTATTTTGTAATACATTGTGCAAAGAACATGCTGTCTTCAGATCAGGTTGCAAACTCCACTAGTGTAATAGAACAGGAACGAGAGATTGCATTGATGGGAATGAAAGCAAAGTACCTGAACAGAATCCAGATAGAAGGAACAAACTGGATCTTTAATTCATTTTCTATTTCCTGAATTGTGTTTTTGATATCTTTGACAGGGGGAGTAGCATCATAATTCTCACTTTTATTCTCCTTGGAGTGCTGATCACATCACTGTCTTGATATGTGTCAGCCAAACATATAACAGGATATTCAGGTCTGTTTTGTTCTCAAATTGCATCATCTCCAGCTATCTTGGGTTGTCTTTCTAGGAGGTTGACTACGATGGGTTGCCAGATACCCACACAGCTGCATTCTTAGTGCCCATTCTCACCAGGACAGGGTGAGAGAATGAGATAGAAAAGCTTGGGGGACAAGACAAAGACAGGCAAATCATTGCTCCGTTGCTGTCACATGCAAAGCAGACTCCACTTGAGCAAAATTAATTTAGAATCATAGAATCAACTGGGTTGGAAAAGACCTCCGAGATCATCGAGTCCAACCCTTGGTCCAACTCCAGTCCATTTACCAGATCATGGCACTCAGTGCCACGTCCAGTCTGTGTTTAAAAATCTCTAGGGATGGTGAATCCACCACCTCTCTGGGCAGCCCATTCCAATGCCTGATTACTCTCTCTGTAAAGAATTTTTTTCTGATATCCAACTTAAATTTCCCCTGGCAGAGCTTAAGCCTGTGCCCCCTTGTCCTATTGCTGAATGCCTGGGAGAAGAGACCAACCCCCACCTGGCTAGAACTTCCCTTCAGGTAGTTATAGACAGTGATGAGGTCACCTCTGAGCCTCCTCTTCTCCAGGCTAAACAACCCCAGCTCCCTCAGCCTCTCCCCATAGGGCTTGTGCTCCAGTCCCTTCACCAGCCTTGTTGCTCTTCTCTGGACTTGCTCCAGCACCTCAATATCCTTTCTGAACTGAGGGGCCCAGAACTGAACATAATGTATTGCTCATAAAATAAAATTAGGATTGTGAGAAATATAGATTAAAAATCCATAAGTATCTTCCCTCTATCTGTCCACTCTTTTTCCCAGGCTCATCTGTTAAGAACTGAAAGGGCTCAATGAGATCTCCCCAGAGCCTTCTCTTTCTCCAGGCTGAACAACTCCAGCTCTCTCAGCCTGTCCTCATAGGAGAGGTGCTCCAGCCCTCTGATTATTTTTGTGGCCCTCATCTGGACTCACTCCAACAGGTCCATGTCTTCCCTTGTACTGAGGACCTCATATCTGGACAAAGCACTCCAGGTGGGGGTCTCACTGGAGCAGAGTAGAGGGGGAGAATCACTTCCTTCCACTTGCAGCCCAGACTTCTGAGATGGCCCTGGATGTGGCTGGCTTCCTGGGCTGCAAGCCCACATTGCTGGATCATGTCCAGCCTTTCACCCATCAGCACCTATGAGTCCTTCTCATCCAGGCCCAGTTTTATTCCTGGTGAGACCTTTCAAGTTCCAAGTGTTTGGTTGCTTATATTCCACTCTTGATTTTGGATTATGACACTATTGTGACACTTTATCACATTTCACAGGGAAAGTGTGAAAAGTGTAGTGTTTCTAATATCAGTGTCTGATCACACACCTTTCCTGCATCTAGAAATATTTTGGGGTTTATTGTTACTATTTTCTTTTTTAAGTTCTGATCTGAGGTTCCATTCCCATACTCTATCTACATCAAAACAGAAATCTAGTTTTGTTCTGTGTGTATTATTCTAAGTAGCTCTTTGATTTTTAATTCCCTCATTTTAACTGGGTCACCTCACAAGGTGAGGGAGTTGTCAAGTACTTGCCTCCCCTCATTTGAATTCTGAGTGTTCATCACGTCAGAGGTGCTGTGCAGTGCCTTTTTTAACATTGAATAATAAATTAGTAATACTTTCCTAATGAAAAAAAGCCCTGCTTATAAGTACCCATTCAGCACATTGCTTTTGATTTCCATGTTTTATTTGGTGACAACCATCATATTAATACCTCACATTACTAACTGTGGAATAAAATGTCTTTAAAAAATCTGGCTGCTTATACTCAAAATATTTGATATTGTTTTGAGAAGGAACCTCAAATGTCTTGGGAGTCTTGCATACAAGAATATTTCATTGAGCTCAATTGACTTAACTAATAAAACTGTTTCATATTTGAGCTTACCTAATGTTTAAAACAGGATTCACCAATGAATAATATAGCACAGCCCTCTCAGAGGCACAGTCCTTTCCTGAGAATCTTTTGGTACAGTACTTTTCTTGGTTTTCTCTAGTCTGAAGGGGTCACTTGAAGTGTAAACTGATAGAGAATTACAAATTTCTGCTTTTTCTCTGTTGTTTGAGATTTCTATTTAAGTTCCTTTACTGTGGTCTGTTTAGTACAGGAGGCCTACACCAAGCATTTTTACTCCTGCTGGTATGTATAAGAGTGGAGGGTAAAATGCCTGTTTTATATTAGAATTTGTTAAAAAATGAAGGGATTTTGTTGGCAAGTATTCATTATCCCAAACAGAGGCTGTACAATCAATCCCCTTTATGTATTAACATCACCCTCATTGTGACTGCATCAAACTGCTTCATGCATATCACATGGGTTTATTCTAAGAAAACTCACAAAGGAAAAAGCTATTACCATGAAATTGGAATCATAGAATTGTTTAGGTTGAAAAATATTTTAAAATCACCTTTAAGACCATGTTAGCATAGCTAAAAATCAAATTATGTGGATATCAAATTTTAGGGTGTTTTTTGTTGTTTTAAAAATGATTGCTAGCATGGTGTAAGCACTGAAAATTCTCATTTTAAGAATCATAACTTCTACAAGAGCTTAGCAGAACAAATAACTGTTTTCTATATGCAGTAAAAGACAGATGAGAAGTAGAAATTATTTCAAACTCAGTTATTTTTCACATAATTTTAGGTCAAATTCACCTTGGCAACTCAAGAATTTACTCAGTTTAGGTCATCAGTTAGCCCTTTTATTCTTGCATTTTTTGAAGTTATATGTCAACAAAGATGAATAAAATTAAATTAGAGTTGTATTTTGATGGATATGCAAGGGAAGAAGAATGAAATACTACCTTTCATCATGGAAAAATAAAGTTCCATTAAATGACAACAGAGTGACATGACAAACTTTATATAAAAGTTACTTAAATATACCATTTGAATCTTCATACACAGTGCTCCTGTCTTTAGTACGTTGATCAAAAAGTTGAGAGAGAAAAGAACTATAAATCATGTTGTCTTCTGTTTCAGAAATAAACAATGCTTAGTTTACCATCTTAAAGGTAAATATGACACATACTGACCAGTGGGCTGCTAATAAAAATTATTTAATGTCTGTGGAGTTCCTAAAAATCCCCAAAGTGACAAGAAAATGTCATCAGGAAATGTCATCAGCTGATGAATATCAGCATTAGGCCTAACTGACTATATGAAGATATTTCAAGTTTCAGTGTTACCTATAAATACGAGAACATATTCATTCTTTAATAAAGGTTGCCAAGTGTAATTTCAGACTGTATTGATCAGATATTTCTCCTTTCTCTCTCTCTCTCTCTCTCTTTTTTTTTTTATAATATCCTTCTCAGGATTTTTATCGTTTATTTTGAAACAGACATTATGTTTTGGCAAAGGGCTGGGTATCTTTGTAGCTGTGCATAAAAATGGAAAAATGCCCTGTGCAACTCCATTATTATAGATGCAGCTTGGTCTGAGGGATGGTAAAACAGTATAGTATTTGAGAATCTGAAACTCAATTGTTTGGGATGATTATTTTGGTAAGAGTGTGAACAACGACACTGTGTCACTGTCGTACTTGATATTACATTAAAAAACTACTTGCTACCTCTCTTTTCAGGAATATTAAACATCTATGCACCATTACAACAGGCAATGAAAATAAGTATGTTCTTATTGATAATATATTATGTTGGAATTCAGGATGCTTAGGTTTTATTGGTGACTGCCAGTGCTTTTATGAAATATGATTCAATGTTCTGGTTTCTCAAGTGCTAGTAAAATTTATAAATAGTTAATTATTACTGTAATTCTGTTTCCATGGATTAAAACTGAGTTTCTTGCTCAGTCATTACTTTCCTTGTTCATCTGTGCATGCTTAAAGTGTGCCTCAACAACTTTTTGTACTAATTTCTAAAAGTATCCTTAAGTGATCCTAATAGTACTCCATATTGGAAATAAAAAATGTAACTCTGTTTAGGGCTCCTGAAGTAGCAATAGCAAACTTTTGAACAGTTCCAGTGACTCACACATTGCAGCATGTTTTCACTTACCTTTTTTGGGTATATTGGAGGATGGAGAAAAACAAGACGAGCACCCCTAACTAACAGATTTTAAGTCAGTTTCTATAAATGAACAGCAGGTGATTATTAAGATAGTGGCTTTGTTCATAAATATTGTCTCAGAGGAAGAGATCCATTTAATGACTGTATTTTCTAAATTGTTATGACTAGAGTGAGGATCATTGATCTAGTAGTGCTAGAGGAATTTTTGCTATCATTCACTGATATGGAGCTGTAATATTTTTCAAGGCCCTAGGTGAACTCCCCACCAGCTCAGTGGATGCAAAACTTTTTTTCTAGTAATCAGTGGCAATTGAAAGGTATATTTCTCATCTTCTGATTCCTGTGATACTAACCCTTTATCCAGCTCACATATATCATCTAAGGCATATACCATCTATTCTATTAATCACCCTTTAGATATGTTGGAAGAGGAACATCTGTGCTTATTCAGACTTTTCAATATTCAGCATTTAGATGTTGACCTTTAGTGGACAAGAGTAGTTAACCAAACTATTCTATTACTTCCTCTTCTCAACTGGACAGGCAGAGAAAAGTACTAAGAGATGTTTTGCTGAAAGACCTGTCTGATTTTATGAAAAATCAATATGAAACATAGGCTCTGCATGAAATTCGAATTGATCGGTTTTCCTTGCCAGTATTTAAACCAATTCTGAGTAAAATTAAGTTTTCAAGAAATTTCAATCCATTTTGAAAACATTATTTTTCCTTCTTCTTTCTACTTCTATTTTTTCTGTACATCAACCATTTTTAATTCAGTACAAAGTTCTTGAAGTGATCAAATTGCCATTGGCATAGTTAGTATTTGGGAAACTTTCTCTTAATATTGAAACATTTTCCAGTGGTATTCTCATCTGTTAAAATCCTGTGGAGAAATGCATAACTGGGCAAGCCTAGAGTTTTGTCTGCAAGATATGGAACTTCATGATTTTCTCTGCAAGTCTGAGTCTATGCCATTTTAGGAATGGCAACAGACTGTGATGGTTGTTTAGCTGAATGTTTTTATTTGAACTGAATTTCTCCTGAGATATAACATGTTGTGTTCAGTTAACTGCATATTCTGATAAGAATGAATGGGAGTGCTAACCTGTATAGTTCTGCTGATTTTTCATTGTTGTGTTTTAGGGACAGAGAGTGAATAAGTCTTCTATCTGAGAAGAGCAATTTAATCACCATTTCTTTTGGACTTTTATATAAAATCACTTGGAGAACTGACAGATTCTACAGATGAGAGTACGATAAAAAAGTACACCTAAAGCTTATCTATGTCTCACTATTGACTTGCTGCTTTTTTGAAAAAGTAAATCAGTCATTCAAAACTCTGCATAGATTCTAGATATTTGTAGAGGATGGACCATTGTTTGAAGTATACGTGCAAGCATTGGAGGACTCAGTGTTTCTCAAGTGGATTTAATAAAGTTTAATGGTTTAGTGGGAAGTGAGCAGAGGGAAAAAAACAAACCATAAAAACAAAACCAAACCATTATTCAAAACCTAGAATTAAACACAGAAGGTTGTATTTTGTCAGTGGTCAAAGACAGCTATGATAATCATTGGAAATATTTAGACTATCAAACCTCTTTTTCTGTTATTCATTCACCATCCTAGCAAGTGATCCTTGTTCTTAATTTTCAGGTTGTCCTAACTATTATGCACCTTTTATTGCAACTCTTTACCAAAGGCTCTTTGCAAACATTCAGCAGAAGCTCACAGATTCACAGACTATGCTGAGTTGAAAGGGACCCACAAGGATCATCAAGTCCAGCCCTTAGCCCTGCACAGGACCATCCCCAAGAGTCACATCATGTACCTGAGAGTATCATCCAAACACTTCTTGAACTCTATCAGGCTTAGTGCTGTGACCACTACCCTGGGGAGGCTGTTTCAGTACCTAACAATTCTCTGGTTACTTCATTTGGTAAAATATATTTTGTAGCAGTGAAAAAAAAAACCCAAACAAACCAAACCAACAAACAAAAAAACCCCAAACAAACCAAAAAACCCCTCATTACAACTGCAGTTGTGAAACTGATAAAGTACTTCCATAATACAGTACTGAATGTATTTTTTACATGTAGCTTTCCACATTTATGAATCCTGAAATTAGTCATCTGAAACTTCATCAACTCCTTGTGTCCTAAAGAGAAATACTATGCTGTAGTGTTTCTTTTTTCCTAAATGTATTTTTGCGTCACTCACCTAAGATGCAAAGATGGTATATTTAGCTTGTTTAACACTGGATGAACATATTACTGATTTCTTGTTCCTGCCTTCATTCTCGTTTCACAAGACAAGTAAAAAGTGACATGATTTTGCTCTTTCCATGTTCATGTAACACTCCTCTGGTGCAGTATTTCCCTTACACTGAATTGCTGTCTCTAGTAATGTGTTCTCATTTCTTGTGTGCTAGCAGGGTGTCTTGGTTTGAGATAAGCAACTGCCAACCCCCCCAAGCACAGAGAGAAAAGCCTCCCTCCTAACACCAGGGAAAGGGAGGAAAAGAGAGGGGAAAGGAAAAAAAAAACACTTCAAACTACATTTATACTAAATCTACATTTATTTTTCACAGAAAGAAAGAGACAATTAGAAGAGAGTACAAATATACACTCACACAAGTCTGCAACAACAACAAAGTCCAGTTCCCCACCTCAACTTCTGAACGAACACACAAATTCTACTGTCCTAACTACACATTACTTAAGAAGAAGCTTATTCCCCAGGGAGACAAACCCAAGCAGAAAGGAGAGACCCAGAACAACACATTTTACTTTCCTGAGGTACCCTGTGAGCCAGTGGTGGGCCTGGTCCTCTCCATCCCCCCTGGGACAGCATCGTGTGTCCTCCCAAGAGGAGGCTGAGAAGCGACTGCCTTAACCACTCCCACACTGGTTCCTACTGCCCTGGAGATGATGTCATAGTGTGGTATGGAATACAAACTTACTGGCTAGAAGAGGTCAGCTGTTAGCTCAGCCCAGCTCAAGTCAGCTGACAGCTTCAGCCTAGTCCAGACTTCAGAACCCAAATCTAGGCCCACCTGGGTGAACCCATAACACAGGGGCATTACACTGAATAGTGCAATGACAACACTCCACTTTCAAAACTTTAGCATTAAGCTTTGTGGGTTTTATGATTTTTTAAAATGCAAAAGAGTGATTTTTATTAGGCTAAAATATGGGTTTGCCTATTTACTCTAGAAATAAATTAATATTGCCAAATTACGTCAAGAACTGTTGCCTACATGATCTGAATTTCATTCTGCATTATATAATGTACTTCATCATGAGGCAGTGAAGTTACATAAATTACCAAGAATATTATGAGCAAACCCATGGCAGAGCAGGAAATGAAGCTTGCATCTCTGCAGGGTCTACATGCCTGATTCTTCAAATCTGTGGAAGATCTATTGTTCATTTCTATAATTCCTGAGTCAGGAACTTCACCTCTAAACTCCCAGGCCTGTATTTAGCAATAAAATATTTTATCCTTTCCTACAGTAATGTATGGTGAGGATTCTACTCTATACTCAGTAATTCCCCTTTCATGTGGTACAAACTTATTTTATTTGTACAAGAAACGTCTCTAAGAATCACAGGGTATAGTATGCAGGAATCTTTCTATAGTGACCTAGAGCAGAATAATAACTTTCAACAAGATGGGAAGGTAGCATCAGTGCAGAGATGCATGGCTGTATCATGCTGTTCTTCACTAATGTGCATTCACTGTTACTTTTCAGTGTCTGCTCAGAGGACGATCCAGGGTTTTTCCGCAATCCTTATGCTATAATAACACTACCAGGGGTCTTGAATCTGGCATTAAATCTTAGATGAGAAATATGCTAATTCAGTACTTTGTGCATATAAAACCTTTTAATAAATACAGTTATTAATAAAAGATAGAATCTGACTGATTCAGCATCATAAGCACCAGAAAACATCTAAAGCAATTAGATGCCTCCAAAAGCAGCAATGCTTAAAATTTGGTTTTGCACAAATTCCTGTTTTCTTCAGCGTGTAAGACTCAGCCTTTTACCCCCTATCATGTGATGCAGTACAACCAAGTGTGTGGGTTATCTGCTGTGGTGAAATATATTGTTGCTGCTTTTATAATAGAGCTACAGATTCTTAAAGCCAGTATTATCAGATCAGTATTACAGTATTAACAATTTACTGAAATGTATTAGTAACTTACTGCATTCTGGACAGTAGATGTACTGAGCAATTGCAGTCATGCAGAAACAAACCCAACTCCAAAACAAACTGCATGCCATATGACAACACAAGAACTATCAGTTCTTAGAGAAAGAATATCCAAAGTGCTGCCGTAATAGTCTTTTCTTGTTAGCTACTCTAAGATGTCACTGTTGTAGTATTTGTGGCTAAAATTTTTTGACAATGTTGTACTACAATCAAAGGGAAAAAAACAGTTTCTTGCTACCATTTATGTTACATTTGGAAGGGAAGAAATCTTGTGTCCATTCAATCTCTTCTAGACCAGTAGGAAGAAGATAAACTGAAGCCAGACTGGACTAGAATCTTCTGGAGAGTAATATGTGGCTTACTGCAGGCAGTAAGTTAGAATAAAATAAAGTTTACATTCTCTTTTTTGAAGAAGATTTGAAGAGCTGTGAGGTTTGTTATTCAAAATCCAGTAAAAAGAGGACAATCCTTTAAATTTGTGAAGAGAAAAACTACTCATACTGGTTGTAACATAAAATGTTCATATTTCCATTTTAGGGAGAAATAAAGCTATTTCTTCTACAATTGGTTTAAATTGCTTTACAGAGACTTGTTTGCATGCTGGTTATTATCTATGAAAAATGAGGACAGGTTGGTTTCATGCCATCTTTTGTATGGAAAGACTTTCACAGAAATTTAGATGCAATGCTTTTTCCTCAAAGCAGGGAAGCATGTGAGTTGAGTGATCTGTTCAAGGTTTACAAGATGCAGTCTGCTGCTCTTACAGAAAGCAATTGTATACAAATTCACAAATTTATCAGTCTATATCTTGCAAAGACACTCTCAGTAATCCTTGTAATTCCCTGAGATGAATCTTTTGAAGTCTCTCTTGGTTGCTGAGCTCTGTGTGACTATTGAGAGTTTGCATGCATTGTGCCTATGCCACCCCTAGTTCCCTTTGTCCTTTATGAATTTGCAAAAAACCGAACAAGGCTTCCAAGTGAGAAGGAATTGCTTTTAGCAGACCAGCTGATGTGCTTGAATAACAATCAGGAAAATTCTTAGTATGCATGTATTCTTCAGATTGTCAGAGGGTTATATTCACTCTGCAAACAGATACCTGGCAGTTTGAAATCCTTAGTCATCCATACCTAGGACGTGGCTGAAATATATGCTGGCATTCTTCTGACCATGTACTTTTTCTCTTCTTAAATATCTTGTTTCTGAGACATACCACTCTGAAAGTGTTTTCCAATGTTCTAGTCCTTTTCTGCATGAGTAATTGTTCAGAATTTTTTGGAGTTCTGTTCAAGTGTCAGAATATTTGAACATTTTTAAAATAATACATTCTCTCATGTAATCTCTAGGCACTAACAAGTCACACAGGTGATGGTGTATGAACAGTTGCTTCCTCTGTGTTGAAAAGAGAAAATCTAATGTTTACACAGTGTTACAAAAATGTTGTGATTACATGATGCTGAGCCTGAAATAATTTCTCTTGAGACAGACTTACTAACCCAGTTCCTGTGCCACGCTAATGCGCATGTTCTGCATTCTGGGTTCCAAGCAGTGTTGTGCTCTTTTGTGCTCTGTGAATATACTCTCTAAATTGAAATGTCTTGTAGTATGTTTTTCAGTGGTCCATTTAGATATGGGCCCATAGTCAATCTTCAGGACACATGATTTGGAAATAAATATGAAAATAATTCTAGTTCTTGAGCATTCCTTAAATGTGTATAACTTAAATATCATAAGATAAATTAAGCCACTTGCTGACAACATCATTGATTGCATCTCTGGATGGAGTAGACCTACAAAATAGCTTGAGATTAAACTCAGAAGGGGCAAAGATAGCAGAGGGGTAAAACCAACACTTTTGAGAGGCTGACAGGTTATTTTCACAGAATCACAGAATATGCCAGATTGGAATGGACTCAATGGGATCATTGAGCACAACTCCTTGGTGCCATGACCACTTCCCTGGGAAGCCTGCTCCAAGACCCAACTACCCTCTGGGTGAAGAACCTCTTTCTGATGTCCAGCCTAAACATCCCCTGACAGAATTTCAGGCCATACCCTCAGGTCCTGTCACTGGCCACCACAGGGAAGAGATCAATGCCTGCCTCTCTTCTTCCCTTCACAAGGAAGTTGTAGACTGTTGTCTCCCCTCAGTCTCCTCTTCTCCAGGCTGAAGAGGCCAAGTGACCTCAGCCACTCCTCATTTGGCTTCCGCTCAAGGCCTTTCACCATCTTCATTGATCGCCTTTGGACACTTTCTAGTGGCTTAATATCTTTCTTATATTGTGGCACCCAAGACTGCACACAATATTCTAGGTGAGGCTGCCCCAGTACAAAGCAGAGCAGGACAATCCCCTCCCTTGACCAGCTGGTGATACTGTACCTGATGCCCCTCAGGACACATTTGGCTCTCCTGGCTGCCAGGGCACTGCTGACTCACATTCTACTTGTCAGGCCCAGGACCCCCAGGTCACTTTCCATGACACTGCTTTCCAGCATGTCATTCACCAGTCTGTACAAATATCCAGAATTGTCCCATGCCAGGTGCAGAATCTGGCATTTCCTTCGTTGAACTTCATATGTGTGGTAGTTTTGACCTTGGCAAAATGTCAAGTATTCAGTCACTTGACAGCAGCCCTCCCTTTCCCAGCAGGGGAAGGAAAGAGAAAAACCACAAAACTGCAATTTACAAAAAGGAAGATTATATTTACACAAAAAAAGAAGAAATAAAATTGGAAAAAAGAGCCAGACCAATACACACACACACACACACACACACACACACACATACAAGAGTAAAGCTAACATAAAAAATATCTACTCTCCCACAAAAGTAGTGATAAGGGATCTCCCAGCTCAAGGCAGCAATGTCTGTTCTCAAGGACTGCCACCATAATAAATGCCAGAGCAACTCCTCCTCTCTTTCTTTTATATCTGGTTTGGTGTCATATGGTATGAAATATTTCTTTGGTTAAAGTCACCTGATAGCCAGTGTCCCTTTCTATATCTACTGATACAGAAACATAGAGCCTACTAGGAGAAACTAAAGTTTGGCCTAACTAAACCTATCACAGTATGGTTGGTGATTTTCAAGTCCTGTAATTTATTGAGATCTCTCTGCAAATGTGCTTAATATCTTTTCCCGTCCTACGTCTAAGGAATTTACAAAGATGTTGAAGAGCACAGGGTCTAAGATGGGGCCTTGTGTAACCCCAATAGTGGCAGGTGACCAGTCTGATGCTACCCCATTCACTATCACCCTCTGTGCTCGACCTGTGAGCCAATTGCTCGCCTCCACATGATGTTCTATCCAGGTGTGTGCTGCACATTTTCCTCTCTAAGGATGTGAAGGCTTAGTTTGTGATAGTTTATGATAGAAGCTGCTACTTTTTTAGTCATTGTCTTACATCATGAGTTTCATTTCACTGGTAGCAGATTTTCCATGTTTTCTTAGGAACAACTATCTACATATCAGTAGGATACTGGCCCACAGAGCAGTTTAGTTTTTTTTTTTTTTTGGTTTTGGGTTTTTTTTAATTAAAATAGCATGTTTCTCATCATACTAACCTAGTTATGTAACCTTTTTTATCTTCAGTAGATAAGGAGGCCCTCTTTCTCATTCAAATTGGATAGAGTCATTGTGATTTTTGTTTTACCTTGGTAACATCTATCTGTTTCTAGAATGTAGCTCTCCAGAGAGTTTTTATTTGAATACAATATTTTTTTTTTCTGTAGCCAAGTGTCCAGGCCAGATCAGAAAGGACAGAGAACAAATACACAAAAATTACATTAAAGAAATTACATTTATTGCTTTCTATATTTTGGGTTTCCTTATCTGATGATTGAAGTCTGCTGTTCTACTTAATGTTTTGGCATTGAGTTTTTTGTGTTTGTTTTTTTGTTTCTTTGGTTGCTTGTTTCTCTATCTTTCAATATTCAACTATCTTTTTTCCCCCAATAATACATATCAGAGATCTGTGGTGTAAATACATTAATATCACCACTTATACTGCTGGGCATTATTTGGAGAAAAATTCAGATGGCTGATTTTGCCTACTGTAACGGCTTTTTAGGCATTTATTTTAGATATCAATAAATTCTTTCTTTAGCATTTACAAGTCCATTTTTTTTAAATTTCCTTTCACACAGACACTCACACAGGCACACACACACACAGACACACACACACAGATACACACACGGACACACACAGACACACACACACAGATACACACACGGACACAGACACAGACACACAGACACACACACAGACACACACACACAGATACACACACAGACACACACACAGACACAGACACAGACACACACAGACACACACACACATAGACACACACACACAGACACACACACACAGATACACACACAGACACACACACAGACACAGACACAGACACACACAGACACACACACACATAGACACACACACACAGACACACACACACAGATACACACACACACACACAGACACACACACAGACACACACGGAGACACAGACACACACACACACACACAGACACAGACACACACACACAGACACACACACACACACAGACACACACACACACACAGATACACACACAGACACACAGACACACACACACACAGACACACACACACACAGACACACACACACAGACACACACACACAGACACACACACAGACACAGACACACACACACACACAGATACACACACACACACAGACACACACACACACACAGACACACACACAGACACACACACACAGACACACACACAGACACAGACACACACACACACACAGATACACACACACACACAGACACACACACACACACAGACACACACACAGACACACACGGAGACACAGACACACACACACACACACAGACACACACACACACAGACACAGACACACACACACAGACACACACACACAGACACACACACAGACACAGACACACACACACACACACAGATACACACACACACACACACACACACACACAGACACACACACAGACACACACGGAGACACAGACACACACACACACACACACACACAGACACACACACACACAGACACAGACACACACACACAGACACACACACACAGACACACACACAGACACACACAGACACACAGACACACACACACAGACACACACACAGACACACACACACACACACACAGACACACACACACACACAGACACACACGCACACAGACACACACACACAGACACACACACACACACACAGATACACACACAGAGACACACACACACACACACAGATACACACACACACACAGACACACACACACACACAGACACAGACACACACACACAGACATGCCTTCTCAAGGTGGGAGAAAAAACCAGCCTAACAAGCTCAACAGATCTGGGAATGCTTTCACCTTTTATTGTTGTCTCTGAATATAGAGAAAACCTTATAGATATAATAGTTGTCTGTGTTCCTACTTTGTTTATTCTCATAAACTTAGTATACCACACAAACCAAGGAAACTATCTTGGATTTACTCTGAAATGCCAGAGAACAAAATTTAACTAAAAGTGATACTTATGAATGAAGTGAAATAATGATCCATTTCATCTTAGATAAATATAGCCAATGTTCGTCAAATGAATGCCTTTTTATCACTGTTCTAAAAACTTCATAGCAGTCCAAATAGATTTTTTGAATTATCATAGTAGCTGTCCTTGACCTGAGTAATTGTTAAATGATTAACCATATATTTTTTTTCAATCATGTAATAAAATCTAATTATAAGAAGCCATTGGAAACTGTTTCTATTTTTTCCCTTAAGTAGAGAGGAAATGACAGCTTTAAAATTCAGTTGTTACTTTTTATGAATGAGGTGAGTGGTATCTGGCCTTTTATCAACACTAGTCTTCCATCTTTTCTTTCTTTTAGCATTGGAGACATTTTGAAATACAGAAGAAAAAACCAAAAAAACCGCAGCAATACAGTTTTGTTAATTTCTCTTGAAAATATGAGTAGCATAGTATGAAGAGAACAGCAAAAAAGAAAAACAAACAAACAAAAACCACAGCAGCAACAACAACAACAAAACAAATAATCCCAAACAAAACAAAACAAAACAAAGAAAACCAAAACAAGCAAAAAAACCAACCACCAAGATAAGATTTCAAGGCATTTGGAACTGGAAAGGCAAAAAGATGAAACATTGAAATGCATAACAAGTTTCTTTATCATTTTCCACCAGCTTTGGGTTTAATCAGTTTCTTTACATAAACACTATTGATATTTCAATGCAATAAGTACAACAGAAGCAAAATCTGAGGGAAAATACTTATCTGCCTTGGGGTTTATGCTTGTTATTACTTAACTCTCTTTTTCTATGGAGAGAAATGAAAAGGATACCCTGTATCTAGTGCCATACACTTACATTTTGTAGGTCTAGTGAATTTATCACCAGCAATCTAAAAGAATCTATAATCTGTTTCTCCAGTAAACGGCACTATTGGTGAGTCTGTAACCATGAATGAGGTTGGACTTCAAGTGTAACTCACACTATTTGTGCATCAACGATCTTACTGATTGTAACTGAACTTAGTGACAAATTGGTTCTAATCAGAAATTAAACCCAGCTACTTCCAGCCTCTCTGATCTCTGAGGACCAGCTGGAATGCAAACAGGTTTATTTTCTGCCAAGTTTCCATACCTTCAAAGCAGTAATTTCCCCTCTTCACCCAATTTAAAAACAAAAAAAATTGAGGATTTTTTTTAATTTACATATTCTTCCATTGATGAAAGCAAACCAGAAGATAGGGATAGATGGATAATTGCATTGCTCCAAAAAGAAATATTGATTCTAATGTCCTGTTAAGACTTCATTATACTTTGCTCTTTGTAACCCTTAGAAAGGAAATAAAATGTGGCAAAGGTCTAATGCCGCCTTTGATGTGGGTAGTTAAGAATAAAAAGCTGTTTCAGTGGTTTTAAAAGGTCATATCTTACAACTGTCACTAAAATGCAGTATTTATGTTAAAATGATTATTATGGAAACTCTCAGAATGATAATTTTGGACACAAAAATAAAGAAACTTATGTTCTTCTAACACCTTTAATCTTTTAATTTGATTTGCAAGAATTAAATTTTCAGAGTCTCTTTATGTCTCACTGTTGAAGGATCATAGTATTGATTTCTCTTTACCTTCCCTTCAGTGGGAAAATCCATGTAGCTTGATTATGTGTTAAGATTTCCATGATTTCCAGGCTTGAAAGTAACTAGCAATTCATTGCCTTTCCTTGGAGACACCAGTGTGGCAATGTTTAGTCATTTACTTTCTCGAGATTTGAAGTTCAGGAATTTAAGGTTTAGATTAACCTTTCTCAGAGGACAGGAGATTTTGAAGGTATAATCAGCATGGTACTGAGCTGTACTGCAGATTTGCTCCAAATATATTTTACTTCTAATTTCAAAGATGGGTCATTAAGTTCATTGCTCCAGTGATTGCTGTAGCATATTATTTAAATTATTGTTAACACTTTAGTAAGAGTCCTGGGAAAACTACAGCCTGACAGGGGGAAAAAAAAGAAAGTCTTAAACTCGTCATGATCATGTTAAAAAACCTAATGGAATAATGGAGAGAGTAACTGAAAGCACTAATGTATAAAAGGAAAATTCCAGGCTTCATTGTCTAGGACTGAACAACTTTATTAACTAATGGGTTTTTTTTTGCATTTTGTGTTGTATGTCTTTAATTGGTGGTTATAGATTTGCATGGCAATGGTATCTTACAGATTTTATGTATAAATTGCATGATTCTTTTCAATATTATTGCATAAAGAGCAACAGTTCACTGCAAACACGCAGCAGAAGTCTCTGATAGAATAGTCAAAGCCAGCTAAGTCAAGGAAATCAGACTTAAATGTTACCAGGTATTCTTGGTGACTATTCACTCCTTGTTGAAATATAAATATACTAAAATACTGAGCTATTCATATTCTATTAAGGAATTGGTAACCAGTTTGACTAGCTGATATTTACATGCAGCCTCTCTTGGAAACTAGCTTTGACTGCAGAATTTGATGAGGCTGGTTTGGGATTTAACTCATTCTAGGATTTAATGTGTTCTGATATTGCACCATGCATCTCTTCAAATATTATCTGTAGGATTTGAAGAATGAAAGCCAAATCTGTATAATGATGTATTCTGCTAATAAGGAAATATCTTGGAAAATTAAGGTATTTTCTCATCAAACTTTTTAATCCTTACTTTTTTAAGGGAATTGTTACACTCAGCATTTGAAGAAGGTTCATTAATGCTGGCCTTTCCTCTTGAGATTTTTTTAAATCAGTTTGTAAATATTAATATTCTTTAAACTTAAATTGGAGGCAGAAATTTTAAATGCATAAAAGATATCCACATTAGGTTGCAGATTTATCAGAAGCTCTAAAAATAGAGCAGCAGGATGAGCTCCTGCAGGAGTAGTGTAGAGCCTAGCTGCCACTTGGAATGCCCACACAAATCATGACTTGACCTTTACAAATCAGATGCAAGCCTTCCTTTTCATAAACATAATTGTCATTTTGTAGTTAACTTCATGCTTAACCTCTGGTGTATCCTGTCAATTCTTTTTGCTGGGAAGGTGGAATGCAAATTTGGAAATGTGAATCAGCATAATGGAAAGTTGCTCAGAGTGTTGTGTTTATACTCTGCAATTGCATTGTAAGAGTTTTACTGACCTTGGAGAATGCAAGTGAAAAATCATTTCCACATAAATTGAACTTGCATTTTCTAGGAACCCTTAGATAAACCTTATGAGACTTTGAGAACTTATTAGATGGGCACAATTTTCTCAATTTTTGAGCTTTATCATCCAGCTGAAGCACTTCGAAGTAGTTACACAGATTTGTGTGACAGAGAAAAGTCAATTACAGCCCCAAATTTATTAGCAGTTAGAAACCAATATATTGCCAGACAAATTAGGAGGCCTCCAAATTAGTACTCTTTATTGCAAAGCCAGAAATGCTCAGCAAATGCTTGTGTCTAAATTTATTCAATTAGTTTGTGCTGCTTTTCCATGATTGTGCCCAAGTTATGAAGATTAAAAAATAGGTATTAAATAAATACAGGTCAAATATACATGGTTGTGGGGAACCTACTCAGTTTTCCATAAGTAGCAGAACGTAACTTTAATATCTACATAAGTGCATGCTGCAGAACTGATAAACTCATATAGACAGAGTCCTAGGACATACTTGCCTGGTACATTGATGCTAAAATTATCTGTTTATAAGCTTTTACACCTGTACAAAATGGAGCAATGAAGTTCTGCACAGACCTATTGTTTTGGGTTCCAGAGTCCCAGCAGATGAAAGGTCTAGTAGTGCCCCCTTACTTGCACTGGACCTATGTACTGGCTTTATATGGTCAGGTTTTGGCAGCAGGGAGGCTGCAGGGGTGGCTTCTGTGAGAAACTGCTAGAAGCTTTTTCTGTGTCTGACACAGCCAATACCAACCAGCTCCGGGAAGGACTTGGCTCTGTCCAGTGCTAAGCCCATCAGCAGTGTTGGTAGTGAACCTGGGATAGCAAAGTTTAGAAGAGGGGAAAGCTTGTGCAGCTGTAGCCAGATGAGTGTAAATACATAAGAGAAACAGCTCTACAGACACTGAGGACAGTGTAGAAAGGGACACAGGAGGTGCTCCAGGTGCCAGAGTAGGATTTCCCCTGCAGCCTGTGGTGCAGACCATGGTGAAGCAGGCTGACCCCCTGCAGACCATGGAGGTCCACAGGAGAGCAGAGATATGCCTGCAGCTCATGGAAGACCCCATGCCAGAACAGGTGGATGAGCTGTGACCCTGCATGAAGCCACAATAAAGCAGGGTCTTGGCAGAATTTGTGGACCTGCCAGAAACTGGGAACCCACACTGGAGCAGGTTTCCTAGCAGGATTTGTGTGACCCCGTGTGGGAACCATGCTGAAGCAGCCTGTTCCTGAAGAGCTGCATCCTGTGGAAGGGATTGACACTGTTGTAGTTTGTGAAGAACTGTTCTCCATGTTGGAGAAGTTCATGGCAGACTGTCTCCCATGGTAAGGACCCCACACTGGAGCAGGGGAAGAGTATAAGGAGTCCTCTCCCTGAGGAGGAAGGAGTGGCAGGGACGACATGTGAAGAACTAACCACAACTCCAATCCTGTGTCCCCCTGTGCCTCTGTGGGAGAGGAGGTAGAGAATCCAGGGAAAAAGTTAAGCCTCAGAAGAAGGGAGATGTGGGGGGAAGGTGTTTTATGAGTTTGGTTTTATTTCTTGTTACACTGCTCTGATTTGGTTGGTAATAAATTAGGCTAATTTCCTGAAATCAAGTCTGTTTTACCCATGGTGGTGATCAGTGAGTGATCTGTCCCTGTTCTTATCTTGACCCACAAGCCTTTAGTTATATTTTCTCTCTCTGGACCAGCTGAGGAGGGGAGTGATAGAACAGTTTTGGTGGGCATCAGATGTCCAGCTAGGGTTGACCCACCACAACCTATTTCAAAACTGGCAAATGTACAGCACTACTGCTTTGAGTCCCAGAGGAAGCTTAACTGCAAACTAGAGTGATTTTCTTTCTAAAATGGGTTACACTGTGGTGACATGGACACTGGTCTGTCCCACACTGTCATGTAGTGTCTTGGTTTGAGATAAGCAACTGCCAACCCCCCCAAGCACAGAGAGAAAAGCCTCCCTCCTAACACCAGGGAAAGGGAGGAAAAGAGAGGGGAAAGAAAAAAAAAACACTTCAAACTGCATTTATACTAAATCTACATATATTTTTCACAGAAAGAAAGAGACAATTAGAAGAGAGTACAAATATACACTCACACAAGTCTGCAACAACAAGTTCCCCACCTCAACTTCTTAACGAACACACAAATTCTACTGTCCTAACTACACATTACTTAAGAAAAGACTTATTCCTCAGAGAGACAAACCCAAGCAGAAAGGAGAGACCCAGAAAAACACATTTTACTTTCCTGATGTACCCTGTGAGCCAGTGGTGGGTCTGGTCCTCTCCATCCCCCCTGGGACAGCATCGTGTGTCCTCCCAAGAGGAGGCTGAGAAGCGACTGCCTTAACCACTCCCACACTGGTTCCTACTGCCCTGGAGATGATGTCATAATGTGGTATGGAATACAAACTTACTGGCTAGAAGAGGTCAGCTGTCAGCTCAGCCCAGCTCAAGTCAGCTGACAGCTCCGGCCTAGTCCACAATTCAGAGCCCAAATCTAGGCCCACCTAGGTGAACCCATAACATGTAGTCAGGAGCAAGCCCTTCAGTGGAGGATATTTCAGCTTCCTTGTATTCCTGTAAATTGATATAATACAGTTATAACAGCTTTACTGATTAATTTTACTGTTGTTACTACTAAGAGAAAACAAATAATCTTGTGGTTGGTCATTATAGAAAATATTTCCTCTGAAAGTTGCTCACCAACCACATTTCTAGCCAGAGTGAATTACTATAGCTTTATTAAGAGGAGCTGCATCCCTAGATGTTCAAATAAAATGCAGAAATAAATGCTCAGGAAAGCACCAACTTACAAAATTATAGAATCATAGAATCATTTAGATTGGAAAAGACCTTGAGATTACTTAGTTCAGATGTTAGACCAGCGCTGCCAAGTCTACAACTAAACCACATCCCTAAGTGCATCTCAAATACCTCCACGAATGATGGCTCAAATTAGGTACCATAGTTATTGCAGTAGCACAAAATTGTTTCACTTTCCAAAAATATTTAAGCAATTTTAATTAGTTTGTGTGATAATTCAGTTTCATAGTTATATCTTCTTTATTAGAAGTCATTCCGTGTGTTTCAGTGAATTACTTCAGATTATACTTGAGACAAATAGGAAAGAATTTTGGAACTCATCTGTTATGCAGGCTTGAACGCTGTTGTATGCTGTCATTTATTTCTGTAAATTTATAGGGAAAAAAAAACAAACAGTGTACTTGAAAGCTAGTTCCCATCAGACATGCACAGGAATAAAGATGGACTTTGGTACACATTTCTTCTGAAATTTTGCCAGAATTTCTTTCCATAGGAGGAAAATCTCACTTTCAGTAATGCAGCTGTACTACATAATGTTTTATCTCTATTATTTCTCTGTTTTTCTACAGATTTTGTAATTTTTCTCACAAATGTAAAATATCTCAATTCTGAAATGTCAGTATACATACATTTTATGTTCTCTAATGCTTGAAAATTCATATTTATGTGTATCCCTTCATGTGATGGAAAGTGCCACATTTACAAAGGATGAACTATACCAGTATCCATCATTGATGTATTTTTCTCTAGAGAACTGTTGTACTTGGCTAGGTTAGTAAGAATTTTAGGTTTGCTGATCTCTGTAAAAATAATGTGAAGTGAGCCAGTCTTTGTCATGAGAAGTCCACATCCTGAACAAGATACAACAAGAATAACCGGGTTCTATGATGTAGCCATTATACTTACCAATGAGTAGAACTTAGCAATGAGTAAACTTTGCATCATCTTTTAAATCAAAAGTCTGAGCATACACTTCCCCTGTTAGGAGTCCACTTGCCCTTCCATCACGAAGTTGAACTTCATATTTATTTTCTTTCCTCTTTTCTTTCTTCTCTTAGAACAAATACCACATCTGCCACTTTCTAGGATGGTGTCCTGGGTTGAGCTGGCAAAACCCCAACTGTCCAGGACAGGGTGAAAAAGGTTCCTCCCCCCCCCTACCAGCCAAGGGAAGAGAGGAGGGAGAGAGGAAAGAAAACCCTCAAAACCAGGTTTATGCTGAAACTAACTACATATATTTATACAGAGAAGAAATATTAAGAGGAAACTACAATATAACACACACTTACACAAGTTACATATATATAACAAGGCATAACTTCTCACTCCCCAATTAATACAAAGCAAAGTCTATTACACTAAATCTGTAAGTACTCTAAGAGACACATAGCAAGAAACAGAAAAAAGTAACAACAAAAATGTTTCTACTTCCCTGAATGCAAACAAAATGCAAGCAGAGGCAACAGGAGCAGGGCCCAGCATAGTAGAGGAGCTGCTATATGTTCTCCTCTTAGTGCAGACATGATGGAACTAACTAAGCCACTCCCACACACTGGATTTTGCACCCTTTGAGATGATGTAGTATGGTATGGAATACAATATTATTGTCTGGAAGAAGTCAGCTGTTAGCTAGCTCAGCCCAGCTTAAATCAGCTGACAATCCTAGGCCTAGTTGAACTTTAAAACCTAAGTTTAGGCCCACCTGGCTAAACCCATAACACATGGGTTTCCTCAAATACTGCTTTTGGGTTGTGTCTCGTTGTCTGCCACTGGAAAGAGAAACTTTCTGATGTTGGCAAGTCCTCAAATTTTATGATTATAACCAGTGTATCACGTTCAACACTGGGATGCCGCAGGGTTCTCAGTCTCCATAACCAGGAAGCCTGATCCTTCAAGGAATATGTTAGTCTGTAGTCTGAGACTGTACTGCTGGCAGTAGGGCAATGCTTCCTGAGCTAGCTCCAACAACATATAAGGGAAAACAGATGACTTGCAATGCCTAAAGCTTCTGAAAGGCCTTCCCTACACATACATATATGTGTGTATATATAAGTCTATATATACACACACACATATATGTGTATATATATGTATTTACAAGATGTAATTTTGCCCCTCGTCCTTGTATTTTCTAAGAAATAAAAAGAATATTCCCATAATGAGTTTGCAAGGCCTGTGTGTGCTTTTTCTCAAGTGCACATGTCCACCAGTCACAAAACCACCTATTCTTGTTGATAAGGATGCTTCGAGTAAGCCTTGAAGTGATCAGGTTCTCTTTCCATGTCAACCAGCCTCACTGTCCCTAGCGGGGAAAAACAGAAACAAATTCTAATGAGAAAAGTGGAGAACTGAAAGCTTGAACATTTTTAAGCTTTTCATTTTGCCCTTTTCTAAGACAAGCAAAAAAAGTTGTGGAAGATGTTGAATATTATGTATGTGGTATGAGCAGAACCAAGGTAATGATCTAAGAAAGCAGTATTGTTAGTAGAGTTCAGCACAGAAGAGAGAATTAAAAATTCTCTATTTGAGATTTTTACCTAAATGAAAACCATGAAGACAGATATTGTAAATGTAAACGTAAAACATTTACAGATGAATATTTTAAAATTACAGCCACGTGAAGCAATTAACTGCAACATGCCATGGATGGGTTTACACATGTCTGTATAGGAGTTATTAAGTTTTCTAGGACAATTCTACAGCTTGCATTTGCAGAGGCAAATCTATACTGTGCTCTCTGTCTGTCACAGAGGGGACACTTTGTGATACCACAGAGATACACTTGTCTAACACATGAAAGATACTTCTTCCTCTCACTCTTGATGCCTAAATTGTGACACAAGGGGAAAGAAATTATTTGTAGCTGCACAGTAAAATCCGTGCGTAGAAATAATGTGTTATATCTTTGTTATTTTGCTATGTGTAGTTATTTCAAATACTGATATTCAACCTAGGAGTGGGGAGGGGGGCGTGGGGTGGGGGTGGCAGGAAAGGCATGGGGGTAGACACGGTATTTTTTTGAAAGTCCAAAGAGGATTTCTAGCGGAATGTTTTCTGAACCTTCACCAGACTTTAAGATGTGTTTTTGCAGAACCGTGTCAATTCAACTTTGAATTTTTAAATATATTGAAATAATTCTCTGAATAATACTAGAAAAAAAAAAAAACCCTGCTGTCGGAGGAGACCAAGTGGATGAGGACTTTATAAAATGGCAGAAATATTATAAGCGCTGGGAAGATGAGGACGCGGAGATTCAAGAACCTGGAGAACCCCTGAAGCAGCTGAATCAGGACTATGGGGGTTTTAGGAGTTACTTGGATGTGTCCCCAGTTTGTTATGTACCCCAAAATGGCTACCCTAGTCGTTTTTCCCTTAGTCATCCCTGTCCAGGTTTCTCCTTCCCACAGACCCTCAGGGCATTTTCCCACCAACCCTCTCCTGATTGGCCTCTGTTTGGTGCAGTGCACCATTTCCCTTATATGGTTATGTTCAAACCCGTTTCTCCTATTGGTTCTCCCTTCGTTCCTCCCCCTAATTTGCATACCGACCAATGAGGTGTGTCGTTCCTCCCTGTCTCCTCCCTTCACTCCGCCTCTGTTCTGGAAAGTCCCATGCTCCCCTATATAAGTCCGGGCACACCAATAAACTTCGCTTCTCTTTGTGGGCTCTCGACTCGTGTGGACCTCTTCCTTTGGGGAATCACAGCCAGGTTGGGAGCGGGAGGAGCCATCCCTGAGCTTCGAAGGAGCTTGTTCCTCGAGAGCATAAGCTATTGCTCTTCGAGCCCTGCTCCTGGGAGCGACGACCCCATTCACTGTATCGGTGGCCATTAATAATCCACCGATACCCTGCTGTATCAACAATACCATAGTTCTTTCACCCAGACACTGCTTATGTCATCAGTTAAAGGGTAGAAACAAGTTTGATTTTATAATCAAATCAGCTTATTTTCACTTGCTTTTGAAGTCTCAAGTTCCTAAATAGAAGTGCACAGTGTGCTTCCTTGAGCAATAATTAAGACAAACAAAGACCTCCTCATCCACAGGAGAAAATTTATATTTTATATTTCTTCTTCATTGCAACTATTTACACTGTATTTTATGTTATTAAGCATGAAAGATTAATTCCTTTAATCATTTTTCCAAATGGTGTCTTCCATTATGATTCATAATCTTCCCGAGGAAATCAAAACCAACAACAATTTCTACCCATTAAATTCAGACATTGAGAAAATGGTGGTTTCTTCAAGGTTAGGGAAATAGTCTATTTAAGTCTGAGAAGTCAAGGCTGGTACAAGTTTGAATGGAGATGAAAAAATATGAAGTAGCTTTTTATAGGTAGAAAAGTACAATGAAGTTTGAACCAAACAGAAACCAGATTTATAGCATATTACAGTGCCAGATTCTTCTGCAAAGTAGGCAGGTGTAACTGCAGAGTAACTCCAGCTACTTAAACATAAATTCCAGATTTACTGTCAGTGCTGTCAGCTTGATCGACTCTGTGTTCCTTCATTATTATGTGTCCTTGACAATGAGAACCTCTCAAATACTCTGATAAGAAATTTTGGCTCAGCATACAGCATGCTTAAGGAACTTTTAAATGTCATTGAAAAACCAACATCTTCACATTATAGTTCTATGATGTTTGGTTCTTTAGTGAATTTCCCCTGGCACCTTTCTGGCAAAAGTCAAAAATAAGAAATCACAGTTCAGGTATAACTGAAAAGAACTAGATTCAGTAACAAATTACATATATAATATATAAAAATGTAAATTATTTTTAAAATGGTTAACATTTTTGTAATCCTCATGCTTAAATGAGCATTAACTGCTTCAAATCCTTTCCACTTGTGTCTCCTGTCATGTCCCAGAATCCTCTTGGAAAGTTACAAGTCTTCCTTGTGATCCACAATTCATCCATCATAACCTCAAAAATGCTGCTCTTTTTCAAAAGAAAAAAGGTATTTTAATAAATTGTCAGTGTTAAAACAAAAAATATAATAAAAGTTGGCTTCTTTTCACACTTTAACTCACAGGAACATATTTGTACAAAGATCCCAGTTAGAATTAGAAGCCTCAGAAACAAATAAACAGAAAGTGAACAAAGACACTTCTTACCAGTCATCCTTGTAGACTGAGGGAGGGGAGATAAAAATGATAAGCTCTGAAACAAATGCAGGCATATGGATGAGAGGACAAGTGTCAGTTTAGTGCTGTAATTAAAGGTATTAAGAGATTCTTGCTGCATTAGCAATGAGCAAATAGTGTGAAAAATGACTGGATAGAACACCTGGAGAGCTCAGTTGGTAAGGTAAAGCTCTGCACCATCAGCACTTTCTTTCAAAGTCGCTCATCAAAGCTCATAGCCTCTACATCAGTTTAAACCTTGATACCCCTCCACTGCCCAAGATAAGTACAATACCTTGCCTTGAGAAAGACTACCTAATGCAAAAGCAGGTCACTTCTCACAACTGCACTGCAATACTTAACTTTAATAATAAATTACTGAAAACTTTGCTTTCATAATTTCCCCCTTCTGTGCCTTACAAAGGATGGGTGAGTTTGCAATGCCTTTTCTTAATACTGGAAGTGTAGCCTCTTGATCTTGTTGTTTTTTTTCTTCAGAAAGCAGAAAAGAATCATGAGACTTGGGCCCATGTCAGCATTTTATCCTCTTCCTGCAATCCTGTGCCATGTGCTCTAAGATGACCCTGTATGAGCAGGGAGGTTGGACCAAATGACCCACTGTAGTCCTTTCCAACCCAACTCATTCTGTGATTCTTATTCAGTGATAGCTGAGTATCAGAAATAGGTAAAATGTCAGATATCACTAGATCATGTTGCCTAGAACTTTTTTTAATCTCTGTGTATATACTCAAAACCTTTTTGGATAAAGATCTGGACAACCTGCTGTAGCTAATCCTGCTTGAGCAGCAAGATTTGACTAGATTACTTCAAGAAGTGCCTTCCACGCTAAATGGTTCTGTGATTTTGTGCATATAAACACAGAATACAGATAGGTATTAATTACTTCTATAAACTTGCTATTTACATTACAGCATTGATTTGCACTGTAAGAACTGTAATCAATCCTTTTTTAAAAAAATAGAAAAAAACTACCCCTGCTAGGAATAATTGAGGCAAAGATATTAAATAATTTGACAAAACTACCTACAGCAAAAACATTCTGAAAAATGTTTTCTCTCTTGCAGATTTTTTTAATCAGGAATTTATAACTTGTCATTTGTTTTCCTACAAACTTTGTAATCTTTCTTTTCAATTTGTATAGCCTACTTCAGTCTATTTTGTGAAACAAGATCTTTCTTTGGTGTTACCAAACCATCTATGTCCACTGTTACAAATGATTGATCAGACTGATGTTTCCAATCATCAGTTCAGATTAAATATTTTTCCCGTAGAGTTTCACATTCGGGTGTTACTTAGTTTTGGTAATACTGACCTTATTATCTCTTGATATTTGCATGCTCTACCCTTGGAGTGGCACATCAACTTTTACTTTTCTTCACACACACACACACACACACACACACACACACACACACACACACACACACACACATACACACCCCACTGCACTCCCCACCCCACCCCCTTCTTCCTCATACAGATTTTCTTCTGGGACAAATTGAAGGAAATGGATACTGGGAAAGATTAAGCTACTGATATTGCTCACTGTGTTCTGACTTCCTACCACAGAAAACAAACTGAATCACCAAAAGAGTTTATGCTGTAGAAAAAGAACATATGTTTTACACTTAAGGTTTTTTGTACTATACTTTGAAAATGGTAAGGATTTTTTCATAATACAAATATATTTTTATTAAGATTAGTCTTACAAAGGTGGTCTTTAGTTGCACAAGCAAAATAGTCCAAAGAGAAACTTCCACTCTGTAATTTGCATTTACCTCTGACAAAATACAACCAATGCATTTCTGGCAAAAAGTAAATTCCAGGTGAAATTCTATAAAGTTAATTTGAGAAAATATCAATCAAGAACAACAAATTTTGGATGCCTTATGGCTGGTCAGATTATGTTTATATGATGACTGACAAAAGAGATGCACCAATTTCCTAACAAGAAAAAAAATGCAGGTTGCAAAGATTGAATAAGGCATTTTAAAATTATCAAAGTGAGGAGGATGTGTAGAGGTGAATTCCTGGCTACACAAATTCTGTAAGGTGCAAGAAAGAGTTTACTCTTGGCAGAACTAAATTAGAACATTTATTATGTGGGATAGTCTCATCGAAACTTTCTTTTTGTATGAGAAAGCAAACTTTAGGATTGATAAATTTGATATATAAATGCTTGAGGGCTTTTTTGTTTTGGGTTTTGTGTGGTTTTTTGTTTGTTTCTGTTTTTGTTTTGGGGGTTTTTGTAGTATAAACTGACACTACATGAGAAAGGAAGGGAGAAATTCTGTAGTCTTAATTATGATGTTAAACTAGTCTACAGGTGTAAGGTAATTTTGAAGTTGTGCACATATTGCAAAAAGCATCATGTTTTTTATTATGATAGGATAATTTGTCTTTACGTAGCCAAAAAGGATTTGAATGTTTTCAAACCCATTAATAGTCCTCATTCCTTTTATTGTGTTTTCCGTTGTTAAGAGCTGTTTTCATGTGGAGTGAAACTACTCTTGTCACAACACAACACTGTACTAACAGGCATTTAGACAAATTCATACTTGCTGTGCGCAAATGGCTCAGTGGTGTCACTTCAGGACAGACTATACTAAGGGCTGTGTGGAATCACATAATCATTTATGGAGCAGAAAAGGCTTTATGGCTGCAAGCAACTACTGCACTGTAGGGATTTGTTTGATGTCTCACCAGTGTCATTAGACAATTCACAGAGAGGAGGCTGAACACAGGCCCAGTGTCCTGCTGGTACATAATTTTGGAATTACTGGGCCAACTGAGAAAAGATTATTTGTGGAATGGTGTCATTTACTGAAGCTAAGGCTGAGAGAGACCCTTTTTGAGGCCAATTTTGAGGATAAACACAATTTAGCCTAAAGAAGTGAGTTTGATGACCTAAAGAAATGCTTCTGAGCAAAGAATTTGTTTGGATGATCAGGTCAATATTAAAGTATGTTTTAAGATCCTAGCCCACCATGCATGTCACATACCTCATGTTTGGAAGGGCTAAGCTGAAGATGATGACTAACCATCTGAGTGAAACATTCACATCCTGACACAATGAAAGAGGTAGAAACTAGATTTCTCAACTATCTTTATAGTAGTGCAAATTAAAGAGAAAAATATAAGTATGAAAACTAAAGTAAAGAGAAACATACAAATATCTTTTAAACATTTTAATAGGGAATTAGTGTATCCTTAGGTTAAATAGAGAGCAGTGGTTTTTTGGTGTTTCCTTGTCATTTGTTTTTCAAAGATGCATTGTGTTAATTAAAAATCATTCACCCAAGATTCCTTATGAAACTCATTGCAAGCATTCTGAAGATCAGATTGTAACATTATTTTTCAAAAGGACCTGTCTAAAAATTCCTGGAAGTTTTAAATCTCTTGGGACCTGCTTGAACTAATTTCATATTGTGATATGAGAGTAAAAAGTAAATGTGTAAATCCCCTAGTTCTTCAGAAAAAAAGCTGCTTTCAATTTCCATCAGATGTAGCAAGCCATGGTCTGTGTTACAAGACAGTATTATAAACTCTTTACTCAGAGATACAGGATGGTAAACATAAATAACATTAGGTGATACTATGAAGTATTGAATAGCTTAGGGACAATTTAAAACATAGAAAACATGGTGAAACATATTAGCCAAAGTTCACTATGATGGAATTTCTGCTTTTGCCACTCAAAGTATTCCTTTACTTCTGTCTGACTGAGTTTCCAATGATTTAATAAATAGACTGATTTTTATGTTTTTCCTTCTGAATTAGTCTGATCTTCATCAAGGGTTCTTCTTGGAAAGTTAATGGAATTGGAAAAGTTCATAACAAAGCTAAACAAGGTCTTGTGTTTCCTCTCAAAATTTAGAAATGGAATTTGCAAGGAATTTAAAAGTGTTCTGACAGTAAACTCTCTTCATAGTGACAAAATATCATAAGACGATAAGCTCTCACTGCATTATGCAGGAAGGAAGAGGAGGAAAGATGACTGAAGACATATTTGGTTAAACTAAACAGAAAAAGCAAATACGTTGTCTGCACTGAAGGCTTGATATGGAGAACACTTACAAAAAAAATAGCCTCACAAACTTTAATGATTTGAGGCAGCAATGGCTTAAATTAATGTCACAGCTGTAACACATAAGGTATAACAAAATGGATATCTTGGGAAATAAAAGCCTTTTTTTTTTTTACTTTATCCTCTGTGTTTTTTGACCTGACTTCAAGCTGTGTATTACTTTCTGCATTGCTTCTTGTGAGGACAGATGTGCACAGTTCACCCCCCCCATCCCTCCCCCCCCCATGTCTGCTATAGTCTGAAAGAAGGACAAGATGGGCAGGGAGCCACAAGTGCTACTTTTCATTCCTTCCTGGAAGGGCCAAGTGGATGTGATATGCAAAGCACAAGGGCCAACTTTTGAACTGGCTGCATAGCAAGTTTTACATAACACGCCAGAAGACAGCACAGCAAAAGAAACCCCTGCAAATATTGGTGCATGTTTTGCCAGAAAAAATGCTGAGACCTCCAGGACATTTATTGCTGGGGGTGTGATTTCTACACCCACCTTCACCTTGTGCTTTAAACACATACACAGCAAAAACCTTGGTGTTTAAGCCAATTACGTGACCAGGGTTCAGGATTCAGTACAGCCTGGAGTACAAGTGTGTAGCTAGAGTACAAACACCTTAGGGACTTCTTAAAGTGCAAGTTTTGATTACTGAATAGAAAAGAACCTATTGTAATGGTTTGACCCATGGCTTCCTCAGTAACCATTGTATCTAAGGAAGTTACAAGTATTCCACACGTGTCTTCCAGGTAGCAGGGGGAAGAGTGGTTTGGTTCTTACTTCCCTTCCTTGGTGGAGGAGCTGGAGGGAGCTTGTTGGAGTCTGGTCCCTCCGGTCCCTGGTGGCTCTCCTGTCCTGGGTGAGATTGTTTCATTCTTGTTCCCCTTCCTTGAGGTTTTTAATTGTGTTTGTTTTGATTCATTCGGTTTCTTTGGGTTGGGTTGGTGTCTCCCCTATTTTCCGGCTAATCAATCCCCTTTTCTCCCTTCCCCTCTCCCCTGGGGGGTGGGATCCTATGTATTGTGTATACAGTGTGGTTTGTAAATGTTAGTAAATATAATTTATTCTTTTTATTCAGTTCAGTTTCTTTAGAGTGTGTTTCTTTTCAGTTTTTTTTTCCTTTCCTTTGCTGGGAAGGTTCTGGGAGGGAAAAGGGGGGGCAGTCCAGGGTTGGCAACAGCCAGGCCAAACCTGTGACACCCATATAATACTTAATACCTCCTCAGTTCTTAGGACTTGGTTTAGTCCAATTATAAGAACGTAAGTATTTCCAAGCCATGTTTTACTTTTGCTCTATATAGTTAATATAAAAGCTTTAATGATTCAACATTTGTTGATGTTGCACTCCTAGTGTGCAAGAAAAAGTAATGTCTGTTGTTTTTTTTTTTTTGTACTTCAAGAACTACACACTCAAATGTGTCTTGGAGAAAATGAAGGAGGGTTGAAATCTGGTAGAAGATAAAAGAGAAAGTTGTAAATTGCCTCAATTTGAGACAGAATATATATGGTATAATTTCACAAATTAATGTTCATTTAGAATTTTGTTTCCCTGTTATTTCCTGAGAAATTTATCCCTTTTTTATCTTTTTCTTCCAGAATCCTTTATCTTTTGGACTTTGTTTTCTCATATACAGACCTTCTTAATTCTCTTTTTAGCTGCAGCTTTTGTGCACTGATATAATAACTTCAGAAAGCTTCCTTTGATAGGATGACAGTGGAAGAGTGAGCTGCTCTAACTGCATATCTGTGGTGTGCAGTCATGTGTATGTGGCAATTTTAATAAGAATGATTATGGAGTAACTTAGCAGTGCTCAGCCAAAAGTAGAATAAATTAATAAATAAATATGAAGACTATGGACTTGCTTCATTTTACTTTCCTTTACAGCCTGAGATTGTGCTCTGGGACAAGTTCACTTCTTGAGTCATGGCTGGGTTCATTGACAAAGTACGGAAACAACTAGATCAGTCTCCTAAAATCAAAGATTCCAGGCTTGCTGATTTTTTTTGTTTAATTTATTATGGTAATTTCATGACTTCATCATATTCCTAGTGCTATCTACTTGTCATAAAATGATATGTGGTGGAGAAATTAATTTGACCCCTTCTGAAGCTTCATAGCTGTGCATTAGCTAAGGGTGACAACATGTTTCCATCTAGCATCTTGTTGATTATCAGTCCTCTTTTTTCTAAAAGCATATAAAGTTAATTCTGAGCACAAGCATTAATTATTGTGATTTTCAAATTAGTGTTTCATAGTTATTAGTGGTTGCAAGTAAATGGACACATTTACCTTTATTCTTTTTAGAACTTATTGTACCAGGAAGGAGAGGAACTATTTAAATTAACTCATCCATGAATCTGCATATGGGCAATTATTTTTGTTGAGCTCATAAGCCACATAAGTATGCTCACGGAGTACTGACACTGACAAAGTTTTTAATACAGGGATGCATAGAAAATGTCCTGGGCTTGTTGTCTAACCAATTTCTTTAGTTTTACTATTAGGAGAAAATCACATAATATCAAAACACTTCTACTTCCCCCTTCCCTCCAAAAAAAAAAACAAAAATCAAAGCCCCCAAAAACCCTACAAAACCAACCTAGTGAGAGTAAAATCTAAGTATGCTGTAGGTAGAGAGGTTTTACATTCTGAAGACTGTGTTATTGCACTCCCTGCTCAAACAGAGTCATCCTTGAGCACATGACACAAGATTTCAGCCAGATCGTTCTTGAATCTCTGCAAAGGGAGACTTCACCTCTCTGGATAATCTGTTCCAGTGCATGGTCACTCATGCAGTAAAGTCCTTCTTCATATTTGGGTGGAACATCCTGTGCATCAGTTTCTGCCCATTGCTTCTTGGCAACACTGAGCAGGGGCTGGCTCAATCCTCTTGATGCCTTCCTTTCAGATACTTACAGACGCTGGTGAGGTTCCTCTGTCATCCCTTCTCAAGACCGAACTGGCCCAGCTCCCTCAACCTTTCCTTGTAAAAGAGGTGCTCCAGTCCCTTAACCACCTTTGATGCCCTCCACTGGTTGCACTCCAGGAGCTCACTGTCTCTCTTATACTGAGGAACCCAGAACTGGACACAGCACTCCAGATGAGGCCTCACCAGGGCTGAGTAGAGGGGTAGAACCACCTCCCTTGATCTGCTGGCAATGCATTACCTAATGCATTTCATTGGCCTTCTTGTCCACAAGGACACACTGTTGGCTCATGGGCAGCTTGTTGTCCACCAGGATCCCCCGGTCCTTCTCCACAGACCTGCTTCCCAGCAGGTGAGCCCTCAGCCTGTCCTGGTGCATGGGGTTATATTTATCATATGGTACTAATAGAATGGAGAAGGAAGACTGAAAGTGATGGCAGATAAAAGAGATACATGAGTTGAGTATTATGAAAGCTGAGTGGTTAATGTACCAAAGATGAGAGCAATTGACTACTTTTTCAGTTATTTTTAAATTTTTAAATTAAGAAAATTTTTGTAAAGACATGGAAAATTTTAAGTAAACATCCAATCTTTTTTTTTTCCTTAGCTCACAAGTATGTAGTGTTGCAGTTCATTTTATGTAACACCTCAACCCAAACCTGCTTCTGGTTACACAGGATTTTTCCTAAAGCTATTGAATTGCTGTTGTCAAAATGGAAGAAAAGATAATTTGACACAGGGACAAATAAGGACATTTTTCATCGTAGCTATTTTTCACATAGCTAGAGGGAAAGTACAAAAGCAAAAAAGAGTGTGGTTGCATGGCCTTTAACTAGTTGGTGAGTAAGAGAGGTAGGACAACCGTTTGAGAAAAAAATGAGAAAATGTCACTGCATTGAAGACAGAATAAGTAGCATATACTAGCCTTTGAAATAGAGGACAAACGCTTACGGGGAAAGGGATAAATAAACAAGGGAGGCATGGGATTTTAGTACTCAGATATGAAGGTAGTGACAGACACAGTAGGTAGAATATAATGAAAGCCTTTGTTAAGCAGGCTATATTTGTGCAGTGTAAGTCTGGCAGGGTGGTAAGTCTGGATTCATGGTTGGTACATAGATCTTCATCTAAGGGTGTCCATTACTTTGCTGTACTTTATCTAACAACTTGGAAAAGTATGTTCCCTAAAAGGTGGACACGTGTTCAGGTCATTGAAAATAACTGTCTGTATGAATCCATGGGTTTAATACCTGATAGTTCATATGCGTAATGTATAAAGATATCACTTATCTGGAATGTTACTGCTTTGCTTGATTAAGACCATATTTCTACATTATTAAAATTGCATAACTACTTGCCAATGATGTCAGTACGAATGGCTTGAAGTCTCCTAAGGCAGGCCCATCAGTATTTGCTGTGCAGAAACTGAAGTATCAAAATGAAATGGTACTGTAGAATGTATATAGCTCAGTTGTCACCACTTCCTGGAAGAAATGGTTTTGTATCTAAAGTATACAGGTAATTTCTGTATACAGATCAAACTAACATATAATCCTTAAACTCAGTTATAGGAACTGTTCACCTTCAACATATAATTTAAATATTTATTCTCAAATCTATTGTGACTGCTGAGTAGTTTCCAAAATTTGAAACATTTTCACCTTGTAGTCTACTGGCCTTTACACTTTAAATTCATAAAGCTTATTAAAAGCATGTTGGAGGTATTAGCAACAATGAAAACGCAAGATTTTTTTATCTCTTTCTCACTGTAACATTTTCCTGTTAAAGCTGAACACATTTGTCAAGGTATAGACACATACAATTGAATTAACACTTAGTGAAGAGAAAACAAGTCCATCTAATTAAAAAGCTTACAAAAATCAAATGCAAAGTACAAGCAAAGCCATATCCTTTTTCTCATTCTTGTAGAAATATTGAAAACCGAAATTCTCTTTCTTAGGAAAACTGCAGTGTAAGAACATTTTGTAATTTTAGCTTTGTGTTCTTCCTCAGAAGAACACTTAAAATCACTTTGTAAAATGCTTTCAAAAATGATTCAGTGTTTTTGGCAGTAGGCTGAAATCTGAGATTGTGGAAGTTTTTATAAACTGATGTATTTTGTTATAACTGTGTCCTCACTCATGCCAGCCAAGGTTAAGACCTCAAGATATGTGTGAAATTCTTTCCTGTATTCATCAAAACAACCATTGCATGGTTTTTGCATGTGCATATACACATGTGCTATTTTGTTTCATGCAGAGACTAATAGCTTGTGTATTTTGTAGGAACCCTGCTTTGAAAAATACTTTTGTTGCTTTCAAATGAAATTTTGTCATTGCTTGCCTAAAACGTTTATATGAAAATTCTACAAAAAAAGAAAAGCTCATTTATGTGAATCCTGACAGTGGGCAGGAAGGGTGGAGAGTAATGACATTTGTAATTAAACATTTCCCAACAAATGATTTAAACAGCCATGGTATTTCTCTGAATTTGGGCAGTACTTGTCTTCAGTGCATTTTTTTCTTTGGTTGCAGAATTTACTCAATAATTTATAGTAAACAACAACAACAAAAAAAAGGGCAGGATTGCTGATCAGGAAAATCTAAAGCAAATGTATTTGAAAAGTATAATTCCACTGATAAATAGTATTGTTTCACTCTGTTTACATTCTTTAATTTTCTCTCACTTCAAAGGTGTTTCCAAAAAATAATATATTTTTTCTCCTTCCTCTGAAATAAGAAGGCATTCTTTTACTCAACTTGAAAGGAGAAGCAGTCTCTAAGAGATCTGTGTTATTTAGCAACTAACAAAAGAATGGATTGTCTGAATTTCATGCTGTAGAACTGGGGCTGTCAGATGGTATGGTTGGGGACACTGTGGGTACTCTTGCGAGGAAGAAAAATATCCAGAGACTACTGAGAGACAAAATAGTGGGATTATTTCTTTTATAATGATAAGGGAATTACAACACTGAGAACTTTAAAAGAGATCAACGCAACTGAACACTTTTTCTGTGTGTGTTTTTATTTAACTGACAATAGCACTTTGAAAATATCCCCTAAAATCAAGAATTATTCCTCTTGTCTTAAAACACTGAACTGTGACACCTAAGCTACTAAGCTGCTCACTTCAAATTCTCTCAATCAATGAAAACAGCTGGACTAAGATGAAGCTGCATTACTCACTGGAGTATCCTGACATTTCAAAATAGAGAAGGAAACTAAATCACCCTGAGAACCATAGAGAAAAGCAGTATGCAATATCTGTAATTAAATACCTTTTTATTTTTCAATCAACTTCTATGCCTTCAGAGTCTGCAGGTCATTATTGTTTTAGACACTCATTTTGGCATATTGATGAGCTTGTTTACCATTAAGAAACAGTTTTATCAAGGATTCATTAATTTCTGAGATAGAGAATGAAGCTGTTCTTGTTAAAGAAGGAGAAAAAATGGAAATACTTATATAAATACAGTTTTATAACATACCCATAGTAGTTCTATTATAATTTTTAAGTGTTTATTATGGCGAAGCATACAAGATATTCTTTCCCCCCCCATATATTCATTTCTCATACAGAAGATATACACTCCTTGATAAATGCCTCTACTATGGTGATAGCTCCAGCTAGTTTATGCAACTGGAATCTTTTTGCTTAGACTGCTCAAATAAAATCTCTGAGTTCAGGCTGCTAATCCTTATAGTTCACTCTCCTTCATATTCAAACAGGCAGCAGGAGAGATTTTCTAACATACTAAAATGCATCAAAAGCTTGTCTTCCCACATGAAGCCGCTGATTGTTGATCCATTGTTCATAGTCTCACAGTAGCCATTGAGACTTCAAAAATGGAATTCAACTCGTCAATCAGGTAAATGGAAAACAGTTAAGTTTTATGAGAGTGTGAGAAAAGTCATTTTGATCTGTGTTTGACATCCATTCATGGCCTCATTTCAGTACGGACAAATTCCTGCCTTTAACAGCATGATTTTGTCTTGGAGAATTGAACAGATTACTGGTGTGCCTAAAGAGTTTGTGTGAAAGCACTTAACAAAACCAAGACAAAATGAAGGTTTACAAAAGCTTTTCTTCTTCTTTGCTCTTACAAATCGTCATTTTTACAGTAGCAAGGACCAGCAGCAGCCATCTCTGCCCTTCTCACTGCAGGCTATTGGTACATGTTATTAGCAGCTACATAAAACAACCCAGTTGGAAATCAGAGGGGGAGAAGGATATATTTATTTTGTAACTTGGGTTCCTATTAGAAAGCCCATAAAACCTGTGCACTGATACCTTCATTGTCCTGTCCTTGGTTTCCAGAGAAATTCTTACAGTTCTTTTAAGCTCTGATCTACAGTGAGCCCAAAGCAAATTACATTCTCATGGCATTTTGTCAGTGCAGAGCGCACTGAAACAAACCAAGCTCATGCACATCCACAGAATCCCAAAAGAACAGCAGATGCCATGTTGCTGTGATTTGTAACATTTATAAAAACTGTTTGATGATAATTGCAGGGGCTCTTTTAGATGATTTAAGAATGCATCAAAGTGCTTAGACTAAGTCCTTTGTTGCTTCACAGTAGGAAAAAATTTCAGGGCAAGGAAAAGGAGTTATCATCCTGACTTTCAAAATCTGACCATGCTGGAGTTACTTTTGGCAAATGACAGTTCCAAGGAACTAATTTTTCAAAATGTATAACATAGAAAATATATTACATAGCAAGTAACCTTCAGGAACTCTGTGGCTGAAGTTAGAAAATGTGAAATTAGTATGTTTGCACCTCATGGGGTTTCTCAGAAAGTTTTATGGCAATAGGTTTTGTCTTGCATGGTGTTTCCTTTAGTTCTGTTTTCCTGAACTCTTTACCATTCTGTTTTGTGTTTTCTGAGCTTGTTATTGTTCTTTTTCTGTTTTGTTTTGGGTTTTGGTGGCTTTTTGGTGCTTTTTTTCGGGGTTTTTTGTTGGTTTTTTTTTTGTTTGTTTGTTTGGTTTTGGTTTTGGTTGTTTGTTTCTTTTTACTTTTCAGTATTCCATATATGTAGTATGAATGAGAATAAAACAGGTTAAAAAACACTTTAAATCAGTAATTTGGCTTAAGGAAATTTTGGAGATAAACAAAAAATCCCACCTTATTTATCTCTGAGAATAATAACAAAGTTTAGTGCTGAAGGTCTTTGAAAGGGCACAGGTAAAATTTAAATCACATCCATAATGTAAAATTTTACATATTGATTGCTGACATTTTGTCACAGGTGTCTCCAGAACTGATGGGTCTACAAAATCAGACTCAAAATAAAAGGAAAAAGTACATTTGCACTAATTCAGTAGTATTTGTCATGTAATTGGTCACTGTTATGAAAAAAAAAAAGTCTAATAGTTTTTACCACTGTTCATTGACAACTGTAGTAAAGCATTTCAAAATCCAGAGCTGTACAACTTCTGAAATCTACGTAGGAACCTGAACAACCTCCTGACAACAGGATCTGAAACTTGGGACCATTTTTTCACATTTCACCGGGTTCCCCAGCCAAAATATCTGTATCCCCTGAAATTACTGAAAACCTCAGCTTACCTGTTCTCCCATAGGTTTGTGAAAAAATTACAGTTTCATTGGCTTTACAGGGAATTTTGAAGGTATTTGTCACCATTCTCTGTGTTGACCATTCTCTGTGCTGAAATCTCTCTTTATATTCATAATCATTGGATGGGTTTTCCTTGTTCATTTTCTAGAAACAGTGAAAAAATATTCTACAATGACTCACTGCTGATTTAGGTTCTTTTGTATATGTAAAGCTTTAGGATGCAAACTAAATAACATAAATTTGCTCATTAAAATTATTATCACATAGCAGCAATGTCACTAATGTAAATATTTTCATTATTTCTCTTGGAACTTCTTCATATTGATATTTCTTTAGTTGGAGTTATGATGCAATTCAATTTTCCTATATGAACACACTAAAGAATACACAGAGTTTTAACAGTTTCTATGTCCATTTTGCAGAACTCAATGAATGCTATTATTTCATCATCATAACAAAATAATATTTTAAGGACATTTTAAATGTCTTCACATATTGGTTCATTAAGTTTATGTAATATTTTTGAGGAAGATGACAACAAAAATCCCTTAAACTAGCAAAAAATTGAAAGAGGGGGCTAAGGGAGAGAGACAGACTGCTTGAAATTACTGTACAGAGGGAATGTCTGTAAAATAACCTCTTCTTATTTTTTTTCTTCCTATAAAATCAAAGGTTTTGACCTTTTCCAAATTAATAAAAGTTTCCCTTAGGACTCCTAAAGTAATCTGGGAAATTTCCTTCTATTTAGAGTAAAGTATTATGAGAGCTGTCCATCAATTAAATTATAATTCATAACTAAAAGTCTATGTTCTCTATGAATAGAAAATTGGTTCTAAATCAAAGAACTCTGGTGGCTGGAATTCTAAACTGGATCATGTGTCATAAGTAGTTGTGGTGATTTTACCCTGGCTGGAGACCAGGTGCCCATCAAAGACAGTCTATCATCCCACCCTTCAGCTGGACAGGGGAAAGATAAGGATAGGGAGAAATCACTAACCAACTGCTGCCAGTGGCAAAAGAGACTTCATTTATTAACTGAATTTATTACCAATCAAACTAGTGTAAGACTGAGAAATAACCCCAAACTTAAAAATACATTCTTCCCTCCTCTCACTTCTTCACAGGCTTAACTTTATTCCTGATTTCCCTACATTCTCTCTTGCAAAGGCACAAGGGGATGGGGAATGAAGACTGGAGTCAGTTCATCACACGTTCTCTCTTCTGCTCTTTCCTCCTCACGCTCCTCTCCTGCTCCAGCTTGAAGGCCCTGCCACAAGATACAGTTCTTCATAAACTTCCCTGGCATGAGTCCCTTTTCATGGGATGCAGTCCCTCAGGAACAGGCTGCTTCAAAATGGGTCCACCATGGGGTCACAACTGCCAGCAAACCTGCTCTAGTACAGGCTCTTCTCTCCACAGAGTCACCAGTTCTGACAGAAGCCTACTTCAGCACAGGCTTCCCACAGGATCACAGCCTCCTTTGGACATCCATCTGCTCTCGCATGTGGTCCTGCATAGGCTGCAGGTGGATCTCTGCTCCCCCATGGATCTCCATGGGCTGCAAAGAAATCTCTGCTCTGGTGCCTGGAGCACCTCCTCCCTCTCCTTCTTCACTTATCTTGGTTTCTTCAGGGCTCTATCTCTGGCTGCAGTTGCTTTTTCCCTTCTTAAATATCCTGTCCCAGAGGCTGATGTGCTTGGCCTTGGCCAGAAGAGGATCTGTCTTGGATCTGCCTGACATGGGCTCTGCCTGATATGGAAGAAACTTCTGGCAGCCTCTCAGAGAAGCCACACCTGTAGGTCGCTTGCTATCAAAACTTGTCCCCAGAAACCAAATAATTCAGGAAAAGGAAAAAAAATATATTTTTATCATTGCTAAATACTGATGAATCATGTTTAATTAAAAATTCATAAACTGACCTAAGAATAATTCTATGATTTATTCCTGAAATGGAATAAACTGATGTCAAAAAGGATTATCTCAACATTTTCAAATGTCAGTCTGGCCTAAAGAAGTGCCAGTCAGAACTTCCAATTTCTGTTCTATGAAAAATGTTTATATTTGAATGTTTGATTTAATTCTATGGAAAAAAAAAATTGTGCAACTGTTCTGAAAACATCACAGTGTGCTCTGTTTCCAAAAATGTGTATGTACCCAAGGATACGGGAAAATTCCAAATTCCTGAATCCTTTGGGCTACCTATTTCCAACGATACTGCCATCCAGGTGTGGCAAGTTCTGATCCAGAGGATGTCAGGTGGGAAGTGAAAGCTGCTTTTAAATGTTGGTGTGCTTTATGCCTGCTTCACTTACATGCAGTTTCATAGAAGTCTAAGAAACTGGTCCCACTATGGACATTAATTTTTATCCTAACAAGAAATCAGTACTATGGGCAAGTTTTGAAACTCAACACTTCTGGAAAGTGATGGCAACTCTTGGCTGACATGCAACAAGCTTGCAGGATTTATACCTTCCCTCCTGCAGCAGTATAGAAGATTCTTCTTCTATTAGGATTCAGAAATTATTTCTTTTTTGAAGCATCTCTGATAAAGAAACAGTTAAATCTGTCTCATAAGTAAGCTGGTACAACTCTTGCTGACTTGGAAAGTTTGACACTTTTTTCGTAGCTGAATTCAGTCCATTGCTCTTAATAAAGTTGCAAGCACTTAGCAGGAAAAGCATTTTGCTAAATACAGGAACTGTGGAGAACCATCATTGAGTACTTGCTCTTAATTTATTTTTGTGAAGTGCACAGAGCCCTTCACATTGTCAATTTGCCTCAGACTGTGTTGTTTTGGTAGGAGTCGAGCTTCTTCTTGAAGTCAGTGACAATTCTGAAAAGAGATCAGAGCCTGTTTATTTCTTGTCAGCTAGTCTTTTATTGTTTGTTTTTTTTCTTATTTCTGTAAAATTTTGGGCAAGCCAAAGTGACCTTATTATAGAAAGAACCATTATCCATGATAGCACTATAGATTCTACAACTAGGCTAAACCCCACACATCCTGATGTCATGCTTTTTAAAATACTTGCAGATTTTCTGAGTAATAGTCCTTTTCCACAAGAGTAGTTGAAAAGCTCAAGGTAAGTAGATAATTGCCTACAAGAACTAATACTTGCAAACCTTTACTTTGTTGAGAAGAATAGAGGGAACAACTGGTGTGAGTCAGTGGGTTGTTGTTTTAGACTGAACAGGTTATGAATTTGCACTTATATGAAATTTAGTATTCCTTTTAAATTTCAGTTGGAATTAATAAACAACATAACTCTTCTAGAATTCATGGAAGTCTCACTGCTGACAGCAAAGCAATCTGCATGTAAGGCTTTGTTTCTGTGATCTTTTAACAGAGTAAAAACAAACAAAAAACTAATATAGTAATGTGCTTGTAGTTCCATTGCCATTTTTGAATCTCATTTCTTAATACATATAAGAATTTTTTGTTACTGATAGAAGCAATTAACCTTAATACTTCAGGATTGACAACATCTATTTTTTTATCATGAAAACACATGAAAATAAATGTGTTTGCATGCCATATCAAGAAAATAAGTATCTAGAAATATACATAAGAACTCAAATAGGAATGCCTGCTATAACTGCTATAAATTGTTTCTTAATTACTGCTTATAAGTTCAATGAAATCCCGTCGGGTCCTGCAAAGTTTGAATGTACTGTAACAAAAGTACACCTATCCGGTGTTAAAACACACCGAGGCCTCTTTCCTACCTTGAAAGGTTTCCTAAACCCGCCAGCCACATGAGGGCAGCAAAGACCCAAACTCTAAGTGAGGGTTGCGTTAGCCTTTGACAAAGCTGGACATGACACTCCAACTTCTACTTCCCTTTTTCTTTTTCCTGGCAAATTTTAAGAAGTTCATGTCAATAATGGTAGAAATTCCATTACTTTAGTCTTTTAGAAATCACTGGACAAGCTTCTGATGGGACGTACTTGGTGGCACTCTCTTGCCATGAGGAAGGTTAAGTGGCTTTCAATGGGAATCTCCAAGATTACTTTGGAATGCCAAAGCAGATTTATAAAGCCTGGGGTTTTTTGCACACTGTGGAAAGAGAAACTGCATCATGTTGATGCTGTGAATGACCCTTCCCCCCAAAAACAGGACTTCGAGCCACGTTAGTGTAGGGTAAGATAAAAAGTAAAGGTCCTTTAATAACACAGGGCCTACAGCCCACAGGAATACAGGATGACATGCATGTGTCTCAGTTCTTGTTTCTATGGCTTTTATAATAAGATCCCTCCAATCATTGCTTTACACATTTCTCAGTTCAACCCCAGTCCCACCCCTGGTCCAACCCCCTGGAATTGGGTCTGGGGTCGCCAAGACCTTCTGTCTTCATCAGCTCTTCTTCCTCAGGCACACAAAGGTCTCTTGGAGCTCATCAAGTTCTGGCTTTTGGGTCACTCTGACCTGTGTTTATGTTTCATTCTGTAGGCCTTCTGATATCCTTCAGCTCTTTACCTTGGAAAGGAGTCTAAACAAGATTAATTAACTAAAGGAATTTGAGCTCCCTGTTCTAGGACAGGGGTAGTGATAGAAAGACATTAAACTTAAACTGTTAGAAATATTAACCCTCTAAAAACCTACAACTACTGTGTTCCTAAAATCTACAAAATGTGAAATTCAGAACAAAAACTCCTTTGGCATCAATGTCATTAAAACAAGAACACGTCTCCATTTTTCCTAAGGTACAACATGGAAAATTTCCCTGTGGTGAACTGCTTTAATAATATTTCTTCTGTTGAGTGCTATTTCCTCCTTTCAGTCACTTTGCTCTTCATTTTCACAGCTGCTTTTTCTGTCCCATCTTTATAATTGTCTAAATTCTCTATAAATTCACGATGAAAACTTTAGATAATCTGAGCCAATATAAGTTTCTGTAATTTTACTTTTCATTGTTCCACTTACCAGAGAATAAACTTAAAAATAAATAGAAATGTATAAAATTCAGATTAATAGGCATGAATGGCCTGGCATGCTGTTTTGAGAGGAAAAATGCTCTTAAGAGCATGTTTTCTTTTGTGTGTAAATAAGGCCATGGTATATATGTCTGTGAGAGGTTTCAGATTACTTGCTCTTCATCCTCCCCTCAGAGGCTGTAGTGGGTCTGGCTGTGATGGATTTAGCTTTGTTCATAGCAACCCTTTGTGTCTGTGAGTAAAGCAGCACCAATATACACCAATATCTTCTGGCTGCAGCTAAAAATCAAGGCTTTATTTTCCCCACTCTGCCACTCCAGTGAGGAAGCCGGGGGTGCACAAGACATTGGGAGAAGACACAGCCAGAATAGATGACCCCAGCTGATAAAGTGACATTCCATACCATATGGTGTCATGCTCAGCAACTAAGCTGGCAGGTGAGGACTTTTCCTGGGAGGTCGTCCTTGTTTGGAGATTGGTGAGAATTGGTCCCCATGTAGGAGGAGGTGATGAGTCCATCACTTGATTTTGGTATATACTTTTTCCACCTCCTTCCTCTTTCCTTCTTTTCTTAAACTGTCTTTATCTTGTTGCATGAGTTGTCTGACTCCCACCCTGCCTATTCTGTCCCAAAAATCTATGGGGGTGGGGAGTGGGTGGCTGTGTGGTGCTTAGCTACTGTCTGGGGCTAATCCACCACAGAGCCTCTGTCACATGCAGGAAAAAAAAAAAAGCAGATTTCTGTATAAAGAGAAAATAGTATTCATAATGAAGCCTGGTCAACTCAGAGACTACTATCAAAATGGAGAAAACAGTTATGGTTTACAACATGTTTTTTAATCCACGTTAGACTCCTGCAATGTGTAAATGCATGCATGGTTTCTGAATTACTGAACAGCAGTAGTGCACTTTTTTCTACAGTGGTTGTTTTGCCCTACAGTACTTTACAGACCATTTCAATGGGAAGAATTTAGCCTTCCCCACATACTTCCTTTGCTCCTGAGTGTTTGAGATGAGGGTTTCACTCTGCCCATGGAAAGAGTTTTTTAGAGCTATTACCTAGATGTTTTGTCAAGTCAAGACGCTGTTTCATAAAATCCAAGCCCTGGCAGGGCATTCTCTTTTACATATCCATGAAGGGAAAATGCAAGAAATGCTGTCAGCTGAGGATGCAAAGCCCTGTCTTCCAGACAGGCAGTGATTCAGGCAAATCCCTGTGCTCAGTGTACTCGGTATCTGCTGTTGAATGTCTCTGGTCAGTAAATAGTTTCATTAAATCATTTTTCTGGGTTTACTTACCACATCCCCTTGACTATATATGATATAAGTATTTTCAGTCACATCATTTGGACCAAGCACAACAACTAATGCATGTGATTTGAAATAGTTTAAACAGAAGTGTGATGATAAAAATTAGTCCTAGAAAGAAAAATGCAGCACTTACCAACTGTGGGACGGTGTTACTAGTGGCAATAATCACTCATTGATGAGGTAAATTCAGCAAACCTGAAAAAAGATAAACTAAACTTCTTGTCTCAAATTTCTCCCTTTACGAATTGATGATTAATATCTTGATATATAGCATTTGAAACATATGTATTTCATTTGTCACTGACAAATCCCCCTCTATTTCTTAGAACACAATTTTCTTATTTTAAGATTAAGAAACAAAGTTGAACTAAGAAACATTAGCTTGTTATTTATATATACAAAATATGCTAAATACAAATAGCAGGAAAAAAGAGGACATAGCAACACTAGAGTCCTTCACCTCCTTGTCTTTATATGCCCTTCTCTTCACAGGTGTGTTACATATTGTAGAACAGGACAAATATGCTAAAAGTTTTGATAGTGCAGTTAGTTTTTTCCTTTTTAAGTTCAAAGTCTGATTTTTGCTGATGTCAGTTTGCAGAGCATTAGTTTGATGTTTATTCTTTCTGAAACATCTTATGTAAACCCAAACCACATTTCTGCACCTGTCCTGCATCTGTGTCATGCATTTTTGGTGTGACATTTCCACTGTGAAACTTCACCTATTATCAGATATGTAGCAAGATCCATAACTGGAAACATAATGAACACACAGGGGGGTAAGATCAAACTTCAAAGTACCCCAAAAAAGCTAAAAAAGCAGCAGTTGAAGGCAATGGGATCATTTGAAGGTATAGACCTGACTTCAGTTACTGCAGCGCAGAAATGAACTTCAAGGTCAAAATTAAAAATATAACTGTTTACTGTGGTCATGTGTCCAAATAATATAAGACAATGTTTTAAGGCATATTTATTTTTGATCCCTCTTAATAAGATTCAATTTCGTCTCCATGCAACTTTTTGTGTATGCCTCTGGAATTATCCTTTCTGACAGAGGCATACAGTAAAAAAGCATGCATTTGACTAGTAAATGCAGAATATTCAATGTGTGAGACACAATAAACCATCTCTAACATTACAACACATAGCAAGAGAGCAGTAGGCTGCATTCTCAAACAGTGGACTAACACTAGCCACTTGTCCAGCCAGGCAAGTCACTACATTCTTCCCTCTTTCTTCAAGTGTTCTTGGAACAAAGGTAAGTAATCATGGCAGCTAACAAAGTGAAGCACATGCAAAAGATGGCATGTATTATAAGCTTATCATCTTTATGTAGTAATGAATTTTTAAAAAAAATGTAGGGTAAACCAAACTGTGTCATCATCCCTGACAACAATCAGTTTCAGTGTTTCTGTTAAAAGTAAGTAAGCACTATATAAAGGTGTGCAGAATTGAAGGAAATACGGAAATTACAATGGTTAAAATCTGAGAAAAAAAAAAGAAATATGCATGCTTATAGGCATTTGATATGACATTAAAAAATCGGGCTTATGCAATCTGGAAAATTAGAACTGAAGGAATGTTGATTTGGAGATCAAGTAAATTCACAATAAATAATAAGAAAGTAAGGTTAGTCATACTTGCGTAGTAAACTTTTCCAGCACTGACATAAGCAGAGATCCCAGAAAAACATCTAGAAACAGACCAGATTATGTGACTTCCCCAGATTCTAATCGAGCACTATTCAGGGATACTGTCCAACATATGTGATTCCTCTGCATTAAGCAACCCACAAACTATTAGTTATTCAGGAGTATGCCCAGACTCTTTCTCAACCTATGCAAACTCTGAGCCCCCATGACTATCTCAACTACTCATCATGTGAAAAACCACCTCTAGTTTTTTGTTTATCTTGATTTCTGATAGTTTCATGTGGTGCCCCTTTTTGTACTGGAAATGACAGTAAATAATTTATCCTTCTCAACACTATCCACACTTCTAGTAATTGTATAGATTGCTACTCTATTATTTCAGTCCTACCTCAACTCTTTCACTAAACAAGCCATAGTTACTATGGATGGAGCTTTGAGCAACCCAGTCTAGTGGAAGGTGTCCCTGCTCATGGCAGGAGTTTTGGAACTTGATAACCTTTATGGTCCCTTCCAACATAAACCATCCTATGTTTCTACCATGCTTATGTAGTTAAGTCCCTAATGATACTAAGCTCTCTAGGTCTAAGGAGTCTAAGTACACAGGACGGTTTTATCATAAGTCACAGAATAGAAGAGGTTGGAAGGCAATATGATCCACTTCTTGACAGCCTGACTATAAAGAACTATTTTTTTTTCCTGAACGTTAACGGAATTTCCCTGCATTTGAATTTGTGTCTAGTGATTCTTTTTCTGTCACTGGGCAAAACTGAGAAAAACCTTTCCCTGTCTTCTTTCCTTCCATCCATCAGGTATTTATACACATTTATAAGATTGCCCTGAGTCCTGAGACGTAATTTGTTTGGAAACACAGCAATGAAATTAATTAAAAAAATATCTGAGGATTTTAGTTGCAAACTAGAGTTGAATAAAAGAATTCTATTAATTGAATTAATAGATTAAAAAATAATGAAAACAAAGCACAGAAATCCCTAGGAACTTATGTCAGTTTTTCATAAAATAGCTATGGTTGCTCGCATTCTGACAACTTATCTGGTTCTTGATTTAAAAAAGAACAAAAAAGGATTCAGATTATTATAGATTTTCCATTAATAAAAGGTTGTGAGTGCATGTAACATAAACTCACACTAAATGTCACCTCAGTATGGTTATTATAAGGGGCTATTTCATTACTTGCTTTCATGGAATTTTTACAAGCTCAGAGGTGTTTTTATACACACAGGATTTGAATGTCTATGCTAATAATGATTATAATGAAAGTAACATCAGTTTCCTGTGGTGGCATTCTTAAATCCAAATACTAGCAATCATTTCTATTCTAAAACTACAAAAAAATTGTATGATCATCTCTAAGTACTTATATTTTTACCTTGCTTGAGAGGGCAGGAAACTCTTTTCCCTGAAATTCCTTTCATGTGTTTTGCTAAAAATTTGTCTTCAGTTCTGTATATCTCTGATGTAAGTTTAATAACTAGATTTCCTTAGATGCTTCCATTTTTAGCTGAACACTTTACACTTACAGTTTTATTTCCGCACCACTAGCATATGTCATAAATATTTTATTTAAAAAGTGGATCTGTTTGTGCTAGTGAAGCATTTCAATGGCTTCACATGCAGAAAGTACTTTATGGAATGTCTTGTGATTTGTAGAGGGGACACAGTTGAGACATTTGAGATGATGCTAAATGTTTGTGCTCCAGTATCATATGTTTGGAAAATCAAATTAAAAAATTCTCTCAATTCTGTGCCTTTTAAGCATTATCATTATCATAGTTTCTTGTCCCATTGATAGCGCTTGAGGTTTCAGCAGAAAAACAGATATCCACTTTAACATCTTGACTGTGCAAGGGTTTGCAAAGATTTCCTTTTAAGACACAGAGTTTGAAAACTGAAGTAGTTATCTGATCCGACTTACAAGTGCACTGGGGTTTCCCTAATCCTATGGACTTTGGGCCATCTCAGATTCCTTGACATATTTTAAATCTTGTAAATTTCATATTTGCCTACTTGCCTTTTAAAAAATAAGTTGTTAAAAATCTGACAGGTAACTTTTAGAAAGGGAGTGAGAAAACATGGAGTTAAACATAAATTTCCTGGATCCCAGGTTATGCATAAAGAAAGAATTTTTTTTCTTAGTTGTATAAAGCTATGTAGAAAAAAATACCCCTATCAAGTTAAAATTATTTGATTGCTCTTCAAAAATGGTCTTAAATTATTTTAATAATGATTTTATAGGAAAATTGCATTAGTAATTATATATTAATTTTTTTTCTAAAATCTTCCTGGATGTTTATTAATTATGTGTTAGAAACATCTTAGTTCCAAACCTCTTAAATGTAAAAAAATAGGCATTTGATATTCAATTTGATATTAATGTAGGATGCAACAACTAATTCTCAAATACACATTTTGTGTAGCAGCATGTTTAAGAATACATTGTCTGTCTACCCACTTTGGAAATCAGGCTCACATACAGACTGTCTTGCTTAGAACAAAGGCCAGCCTATTCAAGACAACCAACGTACACTCAGTATCCACTACAAATGCATAGAATTTCCTGTTCAAACTGGTCCCATGATGTAAAAAAGTCAAACAGTGCTCTCACTTATGCTGAATTTACTAGAAAAAAATAATGACTAATATAATTGCTAAGAGCAGAGTTTGGCTACAGGAGTGCACATCTCGTAATGAATGGTGTCGGATGTTTGTTTCAGCTGTGGCAAACGGGGAGGAAATATTGCTACATGAGGAGGCATTGTTAATTACTTCCAGAACTATGAATCTTGTATGAATCAAATATCAGCTGTAACTAGTAGAAAACATATACTTTTTTTTTTCAGTGCTTTGTTTTAGGCTCACTCTGTAGTATCGAATTGTCTTTGATAAACTGTGGAAATGTATGAAAATTTAAAACACAATCTTCCACACAAAAATTTCCATGTTGCCAAATAGGCCCCATCACTTCATCTGCTTCCCTGTGCTGTGGAGAGCTTTCATTGGTTTAGTCTGTCTTTCATGGAACACAGGATACCTTTGCTGATAATGATAATCATGAACCTTTCCTGTTGCCATATGGTGTATCTCTTCCTCATCACTCTGCTGGTAGCAGCAGTGCCAATTGTGCTTTTAATGCAGCCTCATCCAATTGTACTGAATGATCCAAAACTTATTTATACCATACACCTTTCAAAGTCTCATTGGGAGATTAATTTATACTATGTTGAAATATCTTTATATTTCCCCGAGAGAGTAAAAGGAGATTTGTGTTTGTTAATATCAGACTTGTGAGCTAAGTATATCTGACAGTTATTAATTCTTCGGCAATACAAAAGTAAGCTGTAGACCTCAGGTGAATAAAAGACTTCATGAAAGACTCAGGTTGACCTTGGCAGTGCCATTAATCATGAGCAGAACTGAAGCAAATTGTATAGCACTGCAGAGACTTTAGAAGGAGAATATAAGGATAGATGCCCTTTGGGAGACATAAACCACTGTCTTAAAAAATGTCTATGCCTTAGATCACCAGAAAAAAAGTCATGTGAAACAGTTTTGCAAGATGTCTTCCAAGGCATAATGCCTTGTGCATACCTGAACTTTTGTCATCTACACAGCTACATTTATGCATGGGCATGTACATAAAGAGTGAACAAACATACTGTTTTATATTTTTATTCTGCCTCTGTTTAAATTTTGTCAAGAACAAAATTAATAAAGTGTACAAGCTCAAAAGGCTTTCTAAAACATTTCCTGTGGGTGTGTAGTGAAATACAGTCATATGCTAAATTCTAGCAGATGATCAGTGGAAAAATAACTGTGTCTATAATACATATGCATATAGTCCCTACAGAGGAAGAATCTGCTTGCAAATAAAAGTGATGTGGAGTTCTTTTCAGGTACCTCTTTAGTCATACTTACAAAGGAAAAGGTGCCTTGGTACTAAAAATACAGTAATACTCTAAAACCCTCTTCATTTTAACATTCTAATGATAGTGTCATTTCAAAAGAAGAGGGGGAACAAAGGGAAATTTCCTTCACATAAAGGAATAGCTGCTTTCATATTTTTATTATTTTGGAAAAATGTAATATTTCCATGAACATTTTAAATATTCATTGATGTATGCTAAGATCTTTTCCTTTTAATTTGGGTTTTACATCTTCAGAGTGAGAAGGAGCATTTTAAATTTAAATTTTCAGTGAAACTTTGGAAGAAGAAAAATGATGTCTTGACATAGCATTTTCTTTTAAAAAACCCAACAAACATAGTCCCCAAACACAATGTACACAGCACCCCCACCCCCGTTAGTTTTAGTCATTAGATATACTCCAGGAAGTGATCCATTTTTTGTCTAAAAGAAGTCAGCATGTTGCTATTGCTTCTTGTCTTAAAGTTCATGTCCATCTCAGCTTTGTAACACCATCACAGCAGACTTTTTACCACTTAAATGATAAAAGTTTCAATAGGCACTTTAGTGGAATTACGAAAAAGCTACCACTCTTCCACCATGATGCCAGAAAGCTATCTTCTTTCTAAGTCAGGTCAGTAAACTGCACCTTGTAGGCCTGAGCTTGTCTCAGTGTAATTCCAGAGTAACAAAATAACAACAACAAAAACCTGTGTTTTTATCATTCGTTTGCATATCAAACCAAAACTGACAGTATGATAAATGTAGTAACTTGCTGGAAACACTTGCTGTCTTTTATATTCAAAGGAATCGTGTCCTATATAAAGCTTAGGTTTATCTTTTAAATTTGTTGTTGGTTTACTTTTTATTTTCACTGTTGTAGTTGGACTTAAGTGACTTTGTCAGGGCTATAATTTTCTTCTCCAAACATGTCTGCCAAGATCTTAAAGCGAGGTCCCCAGTCACTTAGATAGTCATAATCCTGATCTGCCTCTGTAGTAAGGGAGTCTATAGAGCTGAGAGACTCTGCAACAGATCCATTTCCCTCATAAGCATAGGTTGCCAAGGAGTCATATGGGGGTGCAGATGGATCTACATCATTTTCCTGCAGCCTTTGATTAATGAAATCTCTTATGTCTGTATTATCTTCCGCTGGTTGTCTGTGGCGCGGAAAACGCAAGGTGTCTGGTTTTATGTCCCTGCGTATTTTATTATCTTCAATCACTTTGGGATTTCTCAGGGCACCTATGTCAAAAGCCTGGGTGTCCTCTTCTCCACCTCCTTCATCATCATAATGGATAACATTATCTCTGATGTCTTCTTTAGAGGTCATCAGGGTGTCCTTTTTCTTCTGCCTCCGTAGTGCTACATACAGTACCACAATGACTGTAACGAGAGACAAGCGCAGTTAAGACATGCACAGAAATAATTTGGTACTCTGATGACATATCATTATATCTTCCTTTGAAAGCTGCAAGCAATCAAAGGGACTTTTCTCTTTACTAAAGAGCAGCACTTAGCAGTGCTCTAGCCAATGAAAAGTCATTTGTGTTTGATGTATGAGTCTAACTTTCCTAAGTGCTTGCAGTACTGCTAGAGGATGTAACAAATATTTTTTTCCCATTGGCCCTCTTTGCAAACAAATACAATTGGACAGGACTTCAGCTTGTTAGTTCATAGAGACGGAGATGGGATTTTTTAAAATGTCTTACACAGCAAAATAGATAAAAAACTCCTAAATTTCCACATTGAAGAGAAGGGAAAAAAAACCCCACAACAAACAAAAAAACAACTCCCCAAACCTATACAGCTAAAAACATAATTTGGAATTTTGAATAAAAATAATTGTAATAATTTTACATTTGGAATTTTTGAAATGCAGGAAAAACATCCTACTTTAGCTTTTTATATAGTACTCTTTGGTCTCTTCAGGGATCTGCTTCAAAAAATTACATTTTATAAGGTCTTGAGAGAAGAAGAGTCCAGGAGGCCCGGTTGATTTTTAAGTATCACTTCCTCCAAACTCAACAATGGTCCAGCCTGAGGAGCAGAAAGTCAAGCAAAGGCAGCAGGAGGCCTGCATTGATGAATAAGAAGCTCTTGACTAGACTCAGTGATAAAAAAAGAGGCATCTAAGAGCTACAAACAGACAGGCGAGCCAGGAGGAATATACAGCCGCAGTCTGAACATGCAAGAATGTGGTTAGCAAAGACAAAGCCCAGCTGGTGCTGTCTCATGAGTGAAATGAAGGGCAATAAGAATAGTTTGTACAAGACATTAAAAAAAAAAAGAAAAAAAAAAGAATGGGGCTGAATGGGGTAGAGGAACTGCTGACAAATTACATGGGAAAAAACAACCTACTCAATATTTTCTTTCTCTCTGTCTTTATAGGTAAAGTTGTCCACCAGTAATTCTAGGTCCCTGAGGGTAGGTCTGGAAAAAGTAAGACTTATCCTTGGTGGAAGAAGATCAGGTTAGGGAACCAAATGGAACACATAAGTACATGGGACCTGATGGGATATACACATGAATGGTGAGGAAGACGGCTTTGAAAGATCATGGGGACTGGGGGAAGTTTCTGAGGACTGAAGCAAGTGTCACTCCTGTCTTCAAAAAGTGCAAGAAGAATGAGCTAGGGAACTACAGGCCAGTCAGCCTCACATTGATTCTGAGGCAACTGATGGAGAAAGTAATTTCAGAAGCTGAGAAGGAGAACAAGACTAGCAAACATGAATTTCTGAAGGTGAAATTATGCTTAACTCACTTGACAGCCTTCTACAATAAGATGACTGGTGGATGAGGGGAGACAAGTGCATTAATTTTATCCTAACTTTAGTAAAGCTTTTGATGCTATCTCCCATAACAAACTCCTCAGAAAACCTGAGAAAGTGTGGACTAGACAAGCAGACAGTGAGGTGGATTGCAAAGCTGGCAAAACTGCCATACTGCAAAGATTGTGATCAGCATTTCAAAAATCAGATGCAGGCTGGTCATTAAAGATGTATCCAAGGATTTGATACTGGGACTATTTTTAACATCTTCATAAATGACCTGGATCATGGGATGGAGTGCACCCTCAGCAAGGTGATAAAAAAGAGCAGTTGTACCACCATTCAAAGAGATCTTACCAGGCTGGAGGAAAGAGCCAAAAGGAGCTCTGATGTTAAACAAATGGAAATTCCAAGTCACTCACATGGAGAGGAGTAACTGCATACTGTAAATGTTGTTGACTGACTGACCAGAAAGCAGCTTGATAGACAAGGCCTTATGGAACTAGTGGAAAACATGTTCATCCTGAGCAATCAATGTGCCCGTATTGCAAAGAGCAACAACATTTAGGACTGCATTAGGACAAAAGATGTTAGCAGGTCTAGGGAGATGATCACTCCCCTTTTCTCAGCTCTGGTCATGCACACTTGGAGTTTTGGGTCCAGTTCTGGTCTCCTCATTACAAGAGAGACAGTGACTCCCTGGAGTGAGTCCGGTGTAAAGCCATGTAGTGGGTCTGGCTGAGCTGAAATCCTGGAACAAGCCACAAAGATCATGAAAGGAATTAGAACATTTGCCATACAAGGAGAGCCTAAGAGAGCCAGGTCAGTTCATTCTGGAGAAAAGAAGGCTCAGGGGTATCCTATCAATTTCTATAAATATCTGATGGATGGAAGTAAAGATGGAGCCAGGCTTCTGTGAGTGGTGACCAGTGACAGGAGAAGAGCCAGTGAGCACAAGCTGAAATTAAGGAAATTCCATTAAAATGTAAGAAGAGAACCTTCTGTATTGTCAGAATGTCAAGCAGTGGAACATGCTACCCAGAGAAGCTGTGAGGTACCCATCCTTGGACTTGTGATAAAGGAGACAGCACTCTGCTTGCTTTAAAAAAGCTGAACTAAGTTATTTGTTTTGCTGGTTTTTTGCAGCCCACATTATGCCTGTGCAAGATATTAAATTGGTTTTATTTTGTTATTGATTCATTAAGGCTACATTGTAAGTCGGATGCACCCAACTATTGACTGCTGAGAACAAGCTGTAAATAAGGCAGAATTTAAATATAAGGTAAATCAAATAATAATGCCATCTTATGAGATACATGCCTGTCTGAAATAAGAATCATCCTATGAAGTTCTACATGGATATAGCCAGTCAGTCTACATTATAATGATTTTCTTTCCTATTTCTTCATTCTCCTTTTGCTCAAGTTGGCATATGGAATTAAATAAAGGCTCTTAATAAGTTCTTACTGCTATTACTGTTGGTAGGACGTCCCTACTTTTAGTAATATTCTAAACATTTTAATTTTTCAAGAAAATATTTAAAACTATTTAAGATAAAATATTGTGGTTTGGGTTCCAGTGAAAATTGGTTCTCTTCATGCTATAAGAAATACTGTATGTATTGGCAGATTCATGGTCATGGTCAGTGCTTTGAGATATTTTTTTCTAGAAATAAATTGCCACACATTTTCAATGGCTTTTCTTAAAGACTAGGTGAAACTAATGAATAATCACAGTAATGCACACCACACGGTTTCATGGAACTAACCTAGAAGTATAACAATACACAATAAGATTGCAATCAGTGCTCCTGTGCTGAGGCCAACTGGTAAGAAAATTGCTTCCACATTGCAGGACTGGATGGTAAAATCAGAATCACATCTGCAAACACGGATAGTCAATGTGTTTGTGCTGCTCTGGATGGGGTAACTGCTGTCTTCTATTACTACTGGAAGAAAATATAGCTCTTGCTGCCTTCTGCTGTAGCCATTTCTCCTCGTTTCAATCCCAGCTGTGTTGTCTGTAAAACATGTCACAGTCATCACCAGATTTTTATTGTGTACTTAAATTCATATTGCAGCTTGTATAACATTTAGTAATAGGCATTTCATATTTGAAACTCAGTGAATGACATGCATTATGTAATTGCCTTGCTTTCTCATTACAGAAGGTATTGTATTCTGACTGGTACAGTTATTTCTGGCAGAGCATTAAACAATATTCCTTTTCTTGTAAACCTGTTAATAGCTGAAATTTCAAAGAAGACAATAGTAATTTAAGAAAACTCCAAAACATCACAGGTATAAGGTTAGAAAGTCTTTTCAGTTTTTCTTTTCTCCTTGTCTCCTTACATTCCAAGACTGTGGTCCAAAGGACTTTGTTTGCACATGGATTTAGAATCATGTCTCTATCAATTAATTAATTTACCTTAAAACCTCAAAATATTATACCTGGACAATATGCAATTGCTTTAGCTTTCCTGTCCCATTAAAAATAGCTGGAGAAATTAACAGAATACTTCAAATTCAGTAAAGTTTCCATCAGTTAGTCAACTCCTAGAAGTTATGTATTGTAATTTCTGCCTAGCAGGTATTTAGTCATTGCTGCCTGTCCTGAATCAAACAGAGCAGGAAGGAAATGATGTATAGATAAAAGAATTACACTGAAAGCAAAAGCAAAATCAAATTAACAGGGAATTAATTAGATGCCAGTTCTGAATGAAGGTAGCCTGCAGCAGTTACCATTTTGCCATCTCACCCATATTCCTCTTATTATATTTTTAGAAGACATCACTTGCTGTCTATGATGACTTTCACCCCTTGAAGTTTTATCACTAGGTAAAAGGATTAAGAGCTTTGAATTACATACTCAAATACTTGTGTAGAGTTTTGATTAAGGACAATATGAAGGAATCCTAAATATCCAGAATCAAATATGTTATGATTAGACACCATTGAAAAGGTGCCTGACTAACAAAATGCTTCAGATATCTCCTTTTTATTATACTCAAATATGGACAGGTCAATTTCAGTTACACTTAGTTTTGAAAAGGAAAAATGGCTCAAAATTGTTTGAATCAAGCCAACTTCCCTCTTCAGCTTGTTCTTTCTCTCTATGATTAATATTTACACTGTATGAAAAGTTTTAGAACTAATTTGAAGACATTCAGTTTAATCTTATTTATTATTTTTTCATGTTTCTATTATTAGAATTATTTCAATTCTTTTTTTTTTCTTCCTATTGCAACATTGAAGATCACTTTAATAAAAGTTCCAATGCAACTAAATGACTTGCCATTCTCCTTTGAGAAGAGTCAATCAGATCAAGCTCTTAAGTCCTTAACTTTGAACAATTTTTGTTGGTCTTCCATGACCCATTTCAATTGCTCGAAGTTGTTTTGAAAATAAGGACACAGGCATGAGTCTGAACTATACACAGAATAGCCTAGAGAAGCTGAGATAGCTTCTGGTTCTTCAGTCCATTGGTAATACATTCATTTTTAGGATGTGTGTGACAGTCTGGTGAGAAGGAAATTCTCTCTTACATGAGCAACAGAGTGTACTCCACAAGGAAGTTGCCCTCTAGAGAGCAGGATGAGGCCAGAAAAGCAGAAAGAGAAAGGTGTGCAGTCAAGGTGGAAGCACTCCAGCTCTGCCAGGGCCTCACTTCTATTAACATGATGGATTGGTCCCAGTGCTGCTGAATGGCAACTTCGAGCCTCTGTCCTGTTCTAGTTCTCATTAAAGTATATCTTGAATTATGGGACCTGGAAAGGTCTATTCTCGAGTGCATCACAACATTATTACACCTGCTGAAGTATCAGACCACCCATCATTTTTAGTGGTGTAAAATAGCTCTGGGGTTTGGGCTTTTTGATGTATTCAAAAATGTTAAATGCCACCTTTACTTGTAAAAGCATTAAGTGTAGCATAGAAGGGAACAAGAGTGTTTCCTCAAAAAATGTAAAGATATCTTTCACAAAGTACTGGCGAGGTGCTAACAAAATTGCTCACTTAAAAGATAATTGTATTTGTTTTTAAAAGGTTTCTGTAGGTTGTGTTATAATAAGGTTGTGCCATTATACCTCTACACTGTGCACAGAGCAGACATTCCTCTACCTTTCTGGCAAACAAAAGGCAAAAGATGTTGCAAAACAGAATTTCTGATTGGACAGATTCCTTTGAATAGTTCTGTGAACCATCAATCATGAAAAAACCGGTTTTATGATTGGAAAATATTGCACAAAAGCTTCCCCCCCCCCCTTATATTGTAACAAAAAGTGTACTTCATTCTTCTTCTTTTTGGAAGTGTTAAGAAATATTTTTAAGAGTCTATACCTCAGTGGTTTTTAATTCCATTTTTTAACGAGAATATTTCACTTTTTTACTACAGTTGTGAAACTTGATTAACAGATAGCTGACTTCCAAAGTCAATACAATGTCATTAGCACTCGTTTAAACAGGAACATTTAATTATCTAAAAATATTTGATCAATTCCCTTACCAATCTCATATACTAAACACACTTTACAAAAGTTGTAATTACTGCATAGACATTTTAAGTTTAAAGATTCTTTTGACTAATTACATCTGTTAGAATGACTAGAGAGGACTTTGAAGACTTCTATTGAAAGCAAAAAATTGCTTTAAATTTCAAATTTGCTTTAAAATTATTTCGAAAAAAAAATCTTGATGAAATTAAGTTATTTTAGGAAACCAAGAGAAACAAAAAAAAAAGTAAATTCAAGCTCTTACTTTAAGGAAATCTTGACCAAAATATCAAAGGTATTTAGAAATACATAGTATTAATGTTCTAAAACTACTTTTTAATTATAATCATTAGCTGGGTTCATCATGCTGAGTTTTTGAAGGAAAACCACCATCAGTGAAGCAGGGTCAAAAACTAACAGAAACTTCAGTGTGGCATTAAGGGGAAAAACTTGAGCATTATCCAAAAATTTTAAGTCCAATGAGACACAGATGTAAAGCATTTACATCTGTCTTTGCATAACTGTATTTAGATATTAAAATGCCACAACATTTTCAAATACTAGTGCCTGTTAAAACCAAGCTGTTTAGATTAAGTACTTCCAGAGAAAAGATCTAATCTTTCAAGAACAGAAAGGAACTTGAATCCATTGCAAGGTTGTCTTTCATATTCGTTGAGCTGTCTGTCTCAAGAAACCTGTTTGAATGGCCTGTGATAAAATCCTGATCTACATAGTTTTGGTTTTATAAGACACTATTACTCACATCTGCAATACTATGAATTAGTACCATTAAATTATATGCTCTACAAATCCTTAAGTGAAACTCTTTGCTCATCTGTTAATTTTTTTTTAACTATTTATGGCACACTAAGATAAAAGTTGTTATTAAGTATGGGAATAAACCATTTGCATCTTATCAGCTTCACAGGAGAGCTATGCATAAAGAGAAAATAAGCATGGTTTATTTTTTCAAATTTATTTCTGCCTGAACTTTCTTCAGGATTAAGTTATGATTATTCTGTTGGTTTTATTTTGTATCACTTAACATTGTCAAAAATGCATGCCTTCAAAAATAATGTGGGCCATAGACTTAAAAGACTTTTAAAAGGCTAAAAAACATGGCCTCTGCATTTTTTTTTTCATGACGTGTATTATTAATTTTTAGCACATTTGAGGGATTGGATTATTTAATTCTCAGAGGCAGTTAAATGCCTCCCTGACATCCGATCCCGGCAGATCTCGGAAGCTCAGCAGGGTCAGCCCCGGATTAGTACTTGGATGGGAGACCTCCTGGGAAATGCCGGGTGCTGGAGGTTCTAGTCCTGAGGACTTCACTGGCACTGTCCAAGCTCGCTCGGCCGTGGCAGATGAACCTCAGGACTGAAACGGTGGGGCCAGTTCTGGGCACACTGAGCCTCACCTAAAATCCACTGCACAGGCTGGAAGGGCACCCACGTGGGGACAGCCCTGCCCAAATCTTCGTTCGCGAAGCCGAGCCACACACACACACAACATTTAATTCTCAAGAAAGGAAGCTCTACATCATACTCAACACCATCTCAAATTTAAATTGAAAACATTAATTTATATAATTATTAAATTTATAAAAAAGAAGAATGATATAGTTTTTAATAGTAATACTTATAACCTTCACAATTGAATATGCAAAGGAATGCTACTGAACTTTTTAGGATGGTTTTAGGTGTTCTTTCCTTGAAGAGTAATATAAACCCTTTTTAATAAAATGTTTATCAATATTATTTAAAGATCACCTAACAGCTCAAAAACTACTTTGTTTCCTTATTTGATTGAAGTAGTTAGTGCTAAAAATTTGCTACATTTTACTGTGTTTTATCTATGTCTGTTCACAAGACTGCATCCTTGATGTTTACACTAGAAAATGAGATCCAATTTTTGTCTTGATTTTCTCTTTGCAATCTATCAAATGCATTCAAGATAATAATAATAATAATAATAATAATAATAATAATAATAATAATAATAATAATAATAATAATAATAATAATAAATGATAACAATAATTACAATAATAATAACAGTAATAATAATAATAATAAAAATAATAATAATATTTTTAAAAAGATATTCATTTATGACAAAAAATTGGAAGAAAAATCAGGGATGTCAACTATAAAAATCTAAAAATTATCAAGAGTGTTGCCAGTTGTTATATTGCAGCTGCACTGTCCATATTTAGATCTTATCCTTCTGCAGGACTAAGCATCCTCAAGAAAGCACAATATCTGGGTACTTGGAAAATGGTTAGCAAAGTCATAGTATTTAAACAAGACAGTAATAGTGCCTTGTTTAAAGGTATACCTGCATTGGCATATGGATTCTTCCTGAGATACTGAATGATAAAAGGAAGAAAATAAAACAGGTAGCAGTGTTTTTGGAGGCCTGTAGGGAAATCTCAGCCTTTGGTGTTCTGACAATTCCTGTCCCCTAAAAATGAGAAAAGGTGCAAGACCTGAATTTATATTAATATATGTCCATATAGTTTAGCAAATAGAAATGTCAAATAAAAAGATTAGGTCTGTAGACACAACTCTATTTCAAAGTAACTGTAATTCAAAGTAACAATTTTTGTCATTATACCCACAGACTGCTGCTCTGAAAGAGAGAGAGTGGTAACCAACTTACTTCTGTAGTCATGGACTGTGAAATTGGGTTTGTTGGAAGCCTCAGATGACAATTTGAAGGAAAACCTTTGCCCAACTGGTGACAAATCTTTGTCTGCTGCAGTGATGGTCTGTATCACCTGAAACCAGATTAATTCTTAGGTCAGTTTGCTCTTCTAAAAGAAGCAGTTTTGTAGGACTGTAAATTGAAAACCAAATGAAACAATTGAAAGTGGAATCCCGTTGGATTTACTCTCATTCCATAATATGCTGGACAGTGGTAGCAAGAAGTCTGAATGCTATAGTCTCAGAAGGTCTTGCTTTGACTTATCTGAAGGTAACCAGAAATATTTACCTTTTATTAATGCTATATAATGTTTGTTGTTTGTATTAAAATACTAGTGATTGCTTTCAGTCAAGTGATTATGCTTCATTTTATCTACTTCTATCGCTGTGACAAGCAGTACATGTTGTAGTGTACTTCAGAAAGCTGCACCCTAATTTTACAGCTTGAAATGAAGTACAGAGGGTTGAAAGGTCTTCACTATCTAGGATAAAGGAACTTTTGTGCCCAGAGTCCTATCTATTAGATTTCAGGGAAGCATATCACAGTTTAAATATTTCATAGTAGAATTCCTAGTGCTCCTTTAAAAAGGAAGGCATTGTTTATATAATAAAGATCTGAATAGCTATAATTTTGAATCTCAATGCTTGTCTCAGCCATCCTGAACCAGGTTACCTTTTCTACTGTTAGTGCCTAAAAAGGAAACTAACAGTATCTGATAAAATAGGGGTTAAATTAGGTTGCATTGTAGTTGAAACATGTGGAAAAGAAAATGAGATAGGAAAATCATATCAAGTCATTGATATATCTGCAATAAAGGCATTAAAAATCACATGGACTGATTGCATATTATGTGCATATAAAGAAAAGTCAGATTATATGACAGGCTGAATGTTTTCCTTCCATAGCTGGCAGTAACTCTCAAACATTTGAAGTTAGTCTTCTCTTGGAAACAGTGTTAGCTGTTGGTATGTGTGTTGGGGAGTCTTGATGCTTTGAAGCACTGTGTTTAGTTGCATAAATTTTGTGCAGATGGAGCACATGCCAAAAGCATGTGGGGCCAGCTCTAATAACACTAGCATCACTCCTGGTATAAGCTCATGTACTGAACCTGAAATAGGTTTTGCATACTGTGTATATATTTCAAACTTCTTATCAAAACAACTTTTCAGAAGGATTGTCTTTAGGGCTCTGGGTTCTTTTTCTATGAATAGCACTCAGAAATGCATGTAATTCATCTTTCCCCATTTATTCACTGTAGTTTTACCCTTATACTTAAGTGTCTTTAAGAAAGGGATTGCTTCTCCTCTCATAACTATTTCTCCTCTCATAGCTATTAAATGCACAGTAAAGGGTGGCTCTATCCCATATAATTAGGGGGGAAAAATAGACTGAAATAGACCATACCACGAAGGTCAACAAACAGAATTCCAACAAGTATTTCCAACACATTTTCTTTGTAAAGACATTTTCTTTGTAAAAGAATTATAATCATGATGTCATTTTCAAACCCAGAAATTTATACTGCTATAAATAAAAAGGAAAGAAACAGCAAAATAGCAAGCATTACAAATTTGAAATACCTGTCCTGGCTTGGCATTTTCACATACAGATGTCTCATATGGAACTGAAATTTCAGGTGGAAACTCATTGACATCCAGGACATTTATTATAACGTTGACTTTGCTGGCTAACACTGGGTTACCTATAAACAATTTTTAGGAGAAAAGCATTATGTTTGTTGTCACAACCAGCCTACATAAGCTGTCATAAACTTTTGATCCCAGTTCTGTGACTCAAAAGCCCTTGACTTCCATTTCTTTCTGATTTGTACTAGGAAAGAAACAGAAGCAAACTTCTTATCATTTTGTACCAGACTCTGATCCATTACTTTTCATGGGTTAAGGAATCAATCAGTATGAATATGTTTATCAGAGCATAAATGAAAAAAAAAAAAAAGGTTGTACCTGTTATTAAAAATGCAAACTTTTCACAGATCACTTTTTGTGTAGTCTGTGGAAAACACTTTCAGTGATTAAAACTTAATTCTGTTTTCCACAACTGAATGCGGAAAATCAATATTTATTGCAGAAAATCAATATTTATTGCTTAGCCATTGTTTATATCTTCAAGATAATAAGGAGGCAAGTGGAGCATACTAATTTAGAAGACAGAGAAAGGCAAAAGAGAAATACATGAAACAAAATCTTGCTGGAAGCCAGACAGAGTCAGTGCTAAATTTAGAAGTGAAACAACTAGAATTCAACTTATAGTTAAACCATTTTGCCATGTGGCAAAAGGTATTTTTCTGTCTGCATAAGTGTTTGCAGGCAGCAAATACTTTTGTGCCAAAGAAAAGCCAAACAACAGTAAACAGTATGTTTCTTTTCATTGTCCTTCCAATGCAGATAATCTTCATCAGTCACTAAATGTATTTTATAAGCAAGAATACTTGCAAATGCAGTGCCTGACAGAAAGGAGATACAAACTAAATAAAAAGCAGACAACATTCACTTTACATTATTTTTACTTTTCTCTTTTACACCTCTTGCAAGATAGCAAATACATGAAAAACAGTATAGCTAGTAAGTCAGAAGAATAAGTAATTTTTTTTTGCATTTAAGAAGAATGGCAGACACAGTTAACTATTCAAGATATCTATGTGTCCTAGTTGAGCAGGAGGGACCAGTTGACACTGTGTAGGGGTGATCAAAGCTGTGTATTCTACCTCCTCTATTCATTCCCCAAGGACAATGGGCCATTAGCAGCAGCTGCCCAGGGGATCATTATCACCTTCACACTCAGCCTGAGGGGGCGGAGCTGCTCATGGGCCATCAACAGTTCAACACCCCCTGGCTCCCAGAGTTAATCACCCATTGTGTGAGTCCCTGCCCAGGGGGAGGGACTGGGTGCTCCCTGAGGGTACATAAGTGGTGGGTAAGAAGACTTTGGTAACTTCTCGTCGGATCCAGAGGAGCAGCAGGACCTCGACAGGAGGAGATCCCCGCTCTCGCCCAGACCACAGCCCTCGCCTGCACCAACAGGTTTTTCATTTCCTTTTGCTCTGGACTTGGGGGAGCCACAGGGGTCTCAGCACAAGGGCAAACAAACCCCTTGGGTTTGTGCCCCAGGACACTGGGTTATACTGCTGGGGTTTTGTGAGTTGAAAGCAATTTCCCTTTTGTGTCAGTGTTTTTATTGTAATATTATTCTTAAATTTTAGGTCTGACTTATAATCTCTCTCATGTTGAGTTCATTTCCCCTGCTGGTTTGCCTTTAAACCAGCACACTATGCTATCAATCAAGAACAACAGCATGGGGTCATGTTTAAGCACAAGCAGAGTTTTCTTTAACCTTCCACCATAAATCATAGAATCACAGAATGGCCTGGGTGGAAAGGAACTTTAAAGATCACCTAATTCCAACCTCTGTGCCACATGCAGTGACATCTTCCATTAGACCAGGTTGTTCAAAACCCCATCCAGCCTGGTCTTGAACACTTCCAGGGATGGGGCATCCACAACTTCTCTGAGCAACCTGTTTCAGTGCCTCACTGCTCTCACAGTAAGGAATGTCTTCCTTCTAGCCAATCTAAATATACCCTCTTTCAGTTTGAAGCAATGGCCCCTTGTCCTGTCACTTCTCCTATCCCTACATGCCCTTGTGACTTGTCCGTCTTCAGTTTTCTTGCAGGCTCCCTTCAGGTACTGGAAGGCCACAATTAGGTCACCCCAAAGCCTTCTCTTCTCCAGGCTGTACCAGGCCAGCTCTCTCAGATTGTCTTCATAGGAGAGGTTCTCCACATCTCTGATCATCCTCATGGTTCTCAATGGATTCTTCAAATTATTTGCATTAGGTGCTTGCCTTGCAGTTTGTACAAACTTTTGAATTTCTTTTGTTTATAACTGACACTGCAAAAAGCCCAGTCTGCTCATATTGGCACTGTAGAAATCTTGCATCTCTTTCTTATTAACAACTACTAAATGCAGAGTTTTCAGGAGAGTTCTGTCAAAACCAATGGGTATTCCCAATGATTTTCTAGTTATGTAGGACTATCTGCAAGAATAACTTTGCTTTACCCATTTACAATTAGTAGATAAAGTGACCATGCTATAAACACAGCTTGAAATCTAGAAGATAACAAAATACCACTACCCAGACCACACAATATTTGTAGTTCCTTCCTATGGAGACATCTATTTAATGGTGAACATATCTAATAATATATCTTTGAATCCTTATTCACTTCCAATTCAGCATCATCTATACTTGCAGAATGTCTGTGTGGAGAAAGGCATTGTGCACTACATATGAAGGGATATGTCCAGCAGCTGGGAATTAGGCATTGATTCTTTAGAGCTAGAAGAAATCTAAATCACTGGCTCACAGTCGAATTGGTGCCTTAGCACAATAGGAAATAAAAAAGTACTAAGAAGGTTTTTTTGGGGTTTTTTTTTGGTTTTTGTTTGTTGTTTTTTTTTTATTTAGTAGAGAGTAGGACCTCTTAGATATGAAAATCCCTAAACAGGTATAGTTCACACAGTTATTGGCAGAAAAATCTAACTTAAAGCTTCCTTCTTACTCACTGCAAAGGACACATGAAATCACATGGAGTAATTCAGGATTTTCTTTCGTTTTTATGTGTTTATTTTAAGGTACAACACTGAGCAACAGGGGTTCAGGAGGCCTTCTTCACAGACATTAGAGATTAATGCGTTGACACAAGTACAGCCATGGATGTTAGTTAATTTTCTTTTAGGAATATGATAACAATGCCTTTTCATGAAAACAATGAACATATTTAAAATTTATGCATCATATACTTAAAAATATTAGCTGCTTCTGATAATTTCTACTAGGCTGGTCTCTATAAGAAGTGTTTTAGTTTATATTTTTCTGAAGTAACATATAAATTATATTTTTCTGCTTTTTGGAGCATTTCATGTACTATGTGGTTTTTTATTTGCCGTTTCTCTCAAAAAACAAATCTTTTTGCATCTTGTGAACACAAAAATGTGGTACATGCTGGTGTCAGTGAGTGAATGACTCTCTAAAGACATCTGCTTATGCCTTTTATACCCAGATTACACAGATGAAAAGACAAAATACTTAAATAATTAGCCGAGGAATTGAGGAACTGATGTCATGTTTCAATTCTGCCTTTAAGATACAGGAAAATGAACTAACTTCATTAACTTTAGTTCATCAACTTAATTAGTTAATTTCATTTGTCCTCACTTTTCCTCTCTGTAAAACAGTGACCACTCTGCTTTCTTTTGTTTGCTTGAGTATCATCATCTGTCAACATTTTTATAGTTCAAGGCTACTACAGCAGTAGAAAATATGTAAAATTCTTTGAATAATGAACTTGGGAAATTCCAAGATATCTGAGAAAGTAGATACTTACTATCAAGGAGAACTAGTGATTCCTTAATCCCAGATATGGTTGGTATGCAGATGATTAACTCCATTTTGGGACTTAAGCTGAGCTTTCTTTAACACTCTCAAAATTTGGGCCTAGACTTAGATGAGCTCGGAAGACGGTTTGAACATGAAGAATTATAGTTACTTTATTTTAACCCTTAACTCACGCCTTGAGGACAGGAAAGCAGAGATAAGATCTCGCGTGTTTCATCTATTTCCTCTTTTGTAAAATGAAATTACCATGCCAAGTAATTAGGAAGCACAGGGGGGAACTTTAAGATCACTGGACTGTGATTCTTTTGTGCCATTATGCTCTTACAGCAGTTTCTTGGCACAGTTTGGCCTGCAGCAACCAGTGGTCTTGGGGACATGTGCTGGGATTTAGTAAGAGTGAGGGACTACTCTTTTCAATTTGCATGTGGACAGCATGTTTGGAAGGTAAGAAGGCTTAGGAATAAGTTCTTGGTGAGAATTGGCCCTTGTGCTTGAAATAAATGCAAGCCATACTTAATTTATTAGTTTGCGTAGATTCCGTGGGATCAAAAATGTTTAGAAACAGCAACCATGGAGGCTGCTAAGGTGTTCATTTACTCTTAAGAATTAAAAAAAAATACAAACAAACTACGATGAAATACAGTCAGGAATTAAAAGAAGCATGGACAAATTGGGAAGTTAAATGAAGGCAAACAATGTGAGTCTGAAATATCATCTCCCTGCTCATGATTTTGTTCTATATAAAAGCCTAATTTTATTTCTATGAATGGGTAAGGGACCTTCTGCATTCATCTGCTTCCATGTCTGTCTTATCATTGTCATGTCTGCAGAATAATCATTCACCTCCTGCTTAAAATTATCTCTGGTTTGGCAGAGGCTTTAACAGGGACAACAATAAAGTTATGGTGTCTTGTGTTAAATATGTCAGCAGGCTATATATTGCTTCATGCTGGGTACACCTCTGAGATATTCCCAAGAGTCAGTTGTGCCATTCTTTGGAGAGAGATTCCCAGACAATTTTTAGATCAGGTGTTTATAATTTTTTCAGAGTTAAAAACAAAAATCACAGTATAATGACGCATGTCCAGATCTTGTAATTGTGTAACTTCAGTGGAATAACTTTCTTTATCCCAATTCCTTATGTGAAACCAGTAACTGCTGTCCATGTGTAAGATATTCTGTGTCATTGCTGAGTAATGAGGACTTTTGTGACTGTGAGTGTGCAAGTTGACACAACCAAGCCTGGGACAAGCAGATATCATAATCAATCATTTACAAATGAACAAAGTTTTGTTTCTCTTCAAGCTGCCAACTTGCACCATGTCTGGTATCAGCAGGGATGAAGGGGCAGGATCTGAAGTTTAGGGAAGAATAATGTCAGTGTGATTATATATATGTCAAAGAAGGGCAGAGTGCAGATACTGGACATGAAACCATTTAACAGTTCCCCAGTTTTCAGACAAGACTCAACCCCACCCACCAGTAATAAGCCATGTCAGCAAAGGTAACTTTAATAAACACAAGGTAAATATATTTGGCCTCATTTTAAAATCTGCTCCTTTAAAAATTATGCCCTCTGGTGCTTTCATGCTAATAATAGTCACAGCTATCAGCTTGTAAGAAAAGTCTAAATGCTACATCTATACCTAAATTTACATTTACCAATTTTTTGGTGCTATATTTAGCTAAGTAGACTGCAGGCCATTTATGCCATTGTTTGACAGGTCACTTGATTGCTCAAAATTCATAATACTGCTTCAAGAATTTAGTGGCTGTGAGAAAAAAAAATGTAACGTAAGCATCATCTGTGGTTTAAGAATAGTGAGTTCATGCAAGACTGCTGGTGACCTTGACATCATTTTCTACATGTAGGTGAATGATAGAAAGGGCACCTTAATTAATTTTTCTGTGTGACTTGATGGGGATAAAGCTGGTGACCAGTCCAAGAAAAGATATTTTAAAGAAATGACCATTAGGATATGTCTAAAAGCTGTGGGAAGGGAAAGGTTGTTGTTGCTCTTCTCTCACAATGTGAAAATAGAATAGATATTTTAGGAATAAACAATGTAATTTAATATGAATACTACTTGTTTCAAGTCTACTTGTTTATCCTTATTATATAAGGATATAATATAGGTAATCTTATGCAGAGATAAGGTCACAGAGAAGAGAAAATACTTTGGTTACAATAGTGTCCCTGAAGAAAGTTTATGCAACTATTTTCAATACTGGGCCACCTTCCTTATTCAGTCATGTGTATGTCAAGGCATCTCTCAGTGTGCTTTTTCCTTAATAAGAGACAACAGTTTCAGTGTTTCTATGTCAGCACTGGACCAGTGGTAAATTTTTTTACAGAAAAAAATTATTCAAATAGAGTAATTTCCCCTCACTTTTTTTCTTCAGATGTTTTCTTCTCTCTAACCTTTTTGGCTTTTGTGCAGTATGTCATCCCTCAAACCTTGGCCTTTATTGCTCTGCTCTTAGTCAGACATCTGCATGTGAAGTTCTGACAGTTACTACACCTCAAATCCTCCAAATTTTTTGTGGATTACTGGTAAAGTATGGGTATAGCAATTGGTATTAATGCTATATATGATGGTCAAGGCAGAAATATTTTGAGGTATGCTGCAATGAATCCCAAATGTGCTTTTGGTGTCAATTCTTAAGTAGACAATTGTTAAAATTTGGGATTTCATAATATATAATACTTGCTATAGCTCTACTGAAATAGGATACTGCTATATATGGGCAAGGAAGGCACATAGACAAAATTCAAGCTTTAATTGCTCTAGGGAATAATAAACAGATTTAAATCTGCTGCCCTACTGTAGCAAAGAAATTTACAAATCTCAATGGCCCTTTGTCCACCACTAAATCTAAATAGTTAAGCTTTACCAAAACATAGACCAAAATGTAGACCATTGTGGGAACTTTCTTCTGCACCTACATGCCTTTCAGTTACAGTGCTACTGGAGTTTCTGTGAATATACATTTGCACACATATATCTCCATGAACTCAATCACTTGTGACTGTTTAGTGTTCCATCTGACTGGTGTTCTCATTATATTTCCAGGTTTCAGGGAGTGAGCCCACAGTTCTTTTTGAGATAACTACAACTGAGAATTTGGAGGTTTTTAACTGAAATAATATAAACCCTCTTTCAAAATCTCCTTGTTTGTAGCACATAGTACTTTTTGAAGAGTCAGGCAAGAAATACATTGAGAATAACATGTTCTTTGCTATAGAAACTTGCACTTTTGGACATATAAATAACAGAGAATGAGTAAGAAATACATCAGGATCTTCTTCTACAGTCTGTTGATGTCAACAGAAAGATTTCTGCAGCCCGTACACAGCTCTGAAGTGATGAAAAGACTTGTATTCAAAGAGTGGGATACACCTATGAGAATTTCAGTTTGACAGGATCATGAATGAGAAATACTAAATGGAAGGATGGCAATGAAGAAAATTGCAGCTACATAATAGAGTGGAAGAAAAAGAGCTATGCAGGAGACACAAAGATAAGAGATGAAATTATTCCACCACAAATCACATAGGAAAAGAAAAGAAGGGATTACACATAATCTCTTGGCCAGACAGAAAAGACAAGAGAAGAGATGTAGCACACAGATTAATTAATTTAGGGCACTAAATCTTGACTCAAGTTCAATGTACTTTTTATCTGAGAATCTAATGACTGAATTTTTCTGCCTTAAAAAAGCACGTTGACAGACTTGTAAGTTGACTAACCTAATTTTATATGGAGTGAATTACAAAATCAGAAATCACAATTGGAAGGCCTCCATACAGCTTCTTATGATCTTCATGCTGACAAAATTTTCATCTTTTGAGGGAACTGTGCCCACATGAGGTCTACTAGAAAAAACTCACTGTACAAGGCTGTTTGAACATCACACTTGGCCTCACAATGAATCTGGCAAAATGATATTTATTGAACCTTCTTAAATAAGTTCTTGGCAATACACACACCATTCACATTATATTTGTGCCTGAGCATTACATTCTGAAAAAAAATGTTGGAGATGGGGAATATATGGACATGGAAGAATGGAGGAGGACGCGGGATCGCCGAACGGAGTTCGACGTGTGGAAGGTCCAGGAAGGCCCCGAAGAACCCGGACAATGACACTACAATACGGACTTTCCTAAATCCCCAGTTTTATCCCCAGTTTCCCCAGTTTTTACTTAAATAAAGATGTCTACTGCTCTCCCAGTTCCAGAACCTTCCCCCAGGCAGGCAGGTGCCTAGCAACAGGAGAACAGCTACCATTGGCCAGCTCCCTCTAGGGGGCGGCCCTGGCCCTGCCTGTCACCAGTCCACGCCCAAGTTCACTCCCTCCTAGTTTGCCTACCCTATGGGCTGAGGTGGATTTGCATGCTCCGCCTCAGCTCCACCCCTTTTCCAGAACCTTCCCTACCCCAAGTTATATAAACCCCTGTTTTCCCCCAATAAAGTTGGATCAGCCTAGGTCTTCGGATCAGGTCAGACCACCCTTGGCTCCTTGGTGTTTGTTCTCAGCTCGCGAGGCAAACCATACCTTGGGTCAAGGGATAGCCGCGAACGACAGCTCAGCAGGCAGTTTGCGAACCCCGTCGCTGGTCTGGTCCCTTCCCTATAGAGACCAAGGCTTGCGACAAAAAAATACCACAGTAGCATATTAATTCAGTTTGTGTCATACTTACTAACTTTACTTGCAATTATAGAGAAATTGTACTGCGCTGTGTTTTCTCTGTCCAGTAATTCATTAGTAGCAATGGTTCCTTCAGTAGCATCTATTGTAAAGTAGCTGTCCACATCATTCTTCCAATCAATGAAGTATCTGTATGTGAAAAATATTAAAGAAAGTAGATGCAAATGTGAAAAGATTGCTCATTTATCATAGCAGCAGTGTTGCCTTCCCAAGTTTTGCTATTTTTCTTTCCACAGCTATTACCACCCTTGCAGGAAGAATACAATAAAGAATGATTTGTTTATTTCTTTTATGCAGAGTTGGAATGCTCAAGGGGAAATGGGATATGATAAAAGATTTAGTACTTTTGGTGTTCAGATTATTTGAAAATTGAGGTCCCAAGCAGATGATGTACGTCTGTAAACCTGATCACTTATGCCAGCCACTTTGGAAAGCACTGGGTAGGCTTAGAGGGAAAAAGAGAAAAGGAATGTGAAATAGTGCTTGAGGTATGAATAGTGATGAAGAGTATTTCAACCATGATTTCTTTACATCCCTCTGTAGCTGCAGGAAGCTGGACATAGCCTCACTGGCTTAAGAGGTGTCCCAGTAGATGTATATAAGCTGTTGGCACAGTCTACTCTAACGTGTCTCACCTAAAGGTTATTGACAGGGTCACACTATGGGAGATGGAGAAGAATATGCTTATTCCCACATATATAGGATCAGTAAAAAGCTCTTTGCCTTTGAGAAGGATAGGCACCATTCAATGGATCTGTGAGGGTAATACCATTGGTTTTTTGGTTTTGTTTTGTTGTGTTTTGTTTTGTTTCTTTCTTAAGCCTTTATTTGTCAAGAAGTATGAACATATAACAGGTTTAAAACTAAAAATGTGTACTTGTCATTTTTCCCTAGCAAGAAATTAATAAGAAAACCAGACGTATTTGTAAACATAGCTGCTTAAAAGCAATCTGATTACTATCCCAAACCCATTTTCCTTAAATGCTAATTAATTTGAAAATCTATTTTAGCATTTGATGCTACCGTTTGTAGTAATAACAGAATAATAATTTTTTGGATGCAGTTGCCGCCAGCTACTAATTTCCTTTTCATTTTGGTCTCTTCATACCTTGGTGATGTTTCTCAAAAAACTAGGCAGGATGAAATTGAGAAAGCTGTTTGTGAGCAGTAGGCAACAAGAACAAAATGACACTCAACAACAAGTACATTTAGAAGATCATAAAGCCTAGATAACTGTTCCTATGACACCTCATTGCCTGTAAATCAGTGAGAATAAGAAAAAAAAGCTGGTATTTCCTTCTCTAATTAGAGTTATTTGTGCAATTAATATATAGGGAGTGTAATGATAAACACTGTGTTTGTTTACTGCTGTAGAAGGAAACAATAGTAGAAAGTGATATATGTCATAATCCCAAAGAAAAGATCTCTTTGGAGATCAGGAAGTCTTGAAAAGTAAAAAAGTCACAAAAAGATAGCATGCTTGTTTGGAGACCTTTTGCTTAATCAAAATCACCAAAAAAATCCTATCTGTAGATGAAATAGGTTATTTCATCAATTGACAAGCATCATTGCCAGTTCACTGCTTTAAGTGAAAAGCCTCAGAAATGGTTTGCTAAAGGCAGTATGTATCCTTTTACACAGCTGAGCAGGCACATTTTCTTGAATATGATAATATTTTCTACCCACATTTGTAATTGCAATCTCACTGTTCAAAATTTGGTTGATGTAAAAATTATGAAAAATATATAAGCCATTTATTAAAAATATCATTACCCTAAAATACTCTCTCAGAAGCCGCAAAATTACTCTTTCAGGCTTTGACTGTTTAATAGTTTATAATTTCTTCCAAAATTAAATATGCAGCAGCACACAAATAAATGAGTTCAAGGCATGATAAAGTAACTTCACTTTTATTTCCCCCTGGAAAGAATAACTTTGTCTAAGTACCCTGCACATCATAGTAGGAACCAGAGAAGAAAGTACAGGCCTTAATTCAAAGCATAGTGTAGATCACAGCCTTCTTGACCAGGAGACTGAAACTACAGAAAATATACTAAGTATCAACACTGTTGCATTTGAAGTGGAGTTGAAACCGATCTTTGCAAGATCATAATCTGATCTATCTGTAAGTATTCCACAGGTGATTAACTTCATGCACAGGCCCAGTATGACCATAAGCACCATAAGAATAAGCACCAGCAGAATCAAAGTCCACAATAAGCACTTCAAGACTAGCATTGCTCCTGCTGATACTGATGGCAGAATTCCCCCATGGAAATAGGATCTGTGGGAATTGAACAGTCTGATAAGAACAGAACTGTAGGAGCTCTGCCAGATTCATTGCCTTCACTTGTGTTAATACTGTGGAAAATATTATGTCATCACTGTTTTGTTTGTTTATTTTAACTTTGACATTGTCTTTAAAGACATCCCTTCCTCCTCTCTCCACATGCTGCACATATGTTTAAATCAGAGGTGCATGAGACAGCTATTTCAGCTTGTTTCATTCTAAGAATCTACATATTCAATTAGACTACAGAAGGAAGAGATGTAGTGGGAATTATTTGAGATTTATTACCTAAACCACATATATTTACAGGAAAAGTTGCAAACAAGCACCCATTCTTCCTACTTTTATTGTTTCGCCATGTATACAGTACACATAAAAACATATCTAGCAAAAAATCCTCTTACAGACATCTCTTCTGGACACAGTATACCCTAAAGAAAACATAGTTTCCTTTTATAGCCCAAAAACACTCTTTCACACTCTGACACTCAATGTGAGATTTTCTTGTAGCTAAGACAGCAACAGTTAAACTCTAAGAGCCAGTGGTATTGACTGAGGTCTGTCCTTACCGAGGAAAGAAAATGCTTTCAAGAATAGCAGAAATTAGAAAAAGATCTTCATCTTGAAAAATCAGTAACTTTCCAGAGATAAACCCAGGTATCTGGGACATAAATCCTGACGTTTCTTGTTAGCTTGTAATACAAAGAAGAACACTGTTGAAACACTGGTATTAGGACAGCTGTCTAGATCTTCCAGTCATGGTCTAGCAGTTTGAAGCAACTGAAGTTGGTTTATTTGACTGCTCAGAGTGCCTCTAAGATAGATCACAGATAACTGCATTAATCCTAAGAGGCATTTCCCTCCTTGAAAAGTTAGGAAGAACTTACTTGTTGGCATAAGACACAGCAGTGTTATTTTTCCAGAAGCCCCTGAACAGGCTAGCCTGGCAGGTCTGAATACCAGACATTGATATAGTTCATATTCACTGACAGGGAAGAAGCTTCGAATTATGTGTCTCCCTGAATATTCTTCCTAGCAGAGATCTGTATTCCAGATTATGTTACTGAAGACAAGGGGAGTGTGGAATGATGTATCTTTGTTATGTTTTCCAAATTTTTTCAAAAATAGCTGCATTGGTACATCAGGTAGGATAGAAGAGACAGAACAGAAATATTTGGTTTATAAAATAGAAAGGTTCAAGCCTATGAGGCTTACCCAGAACATTCACAAAAACACACACCATTTTCTTAGGAGCTCCAAGATTTATCAGCATTTACCTTGGCTAAACAGTGAGGCTGTGTGTCCTTCATGGGGTCTCACAGAGCACTCCCATGAAGCAGGACTCATATAATTTTGAAGACCAGAGAACAGTGAGGAATACTTGTGTTGACTCCAGCTGCAGCACAGAAGATAGTAGAGTGCTTGATGACTGCTATTGAATACATGAGTGACAGCAGGTCATCCTTGTGAGAATGACAGGAACTCTCAGCCATCAAGCAGACAACTGCTCTTGTTTCAGAGTGTTGTACCATGAGTAAAAGAACTGGACAGCTGTCCTGCTGCTTTTATAGGAACATGCATGACAACATGCTCGGAAGGGATGGGAGGTGGCAGGATGCTAAGGAGGCTGTGAAGCTTAGAAATTGGGTTGCATTTTTTTGGTCTTAAAAATGTGGAGGGGAAGATTTCCCCTGAGTAGCACAGGAAACACTTTCTTGGCAACAGTGGTAGTCCATTCTCACTAAAAGTTTATAAACCTTTCCAGATTCTTTCTTTGTGTTTCTGTCTTAATAACAGCAACAGTGACACAATACAAGAGAGGAATCATATAATAGCATGTAACAACATACACTATATTACCACCTTAGGGTTTTTTGGTTTTGTTTTTTTATTTGTTGGTTGGAGGGTTTTTTGTTGGTTTTTGGGGGTTTTTTGGTTTTTTTAATGCTTAAACAGAACACAGAGTATGCATCTGTGTGCCTATGTTTTGGCCTATAGTGAGGATTTAACCAGCCATTTCCAGCACTCTCAGGTCTTCATCTGAAGAGGATGTCATCAACCTAGAGAAAATAAAACTCTAAGGGAATCAAGTGACAACCAGAAGTTGCACAAAGTTGACATGGTGAGAGCTGAGTCATATCAAGGTCCAAGTGCTCTCTTGTGCACACTTAGTCAAGAGGTACCCCAGTGTATTTATCCTTACTTAAATATCTGTGTAGCTGGCAGCTACATCCATCCATGTCTCAGACAAGTTGCTTTGCCACAACTTTAGACTGAAAGGCATCAAAGACTAAAAAAATGGGCAGACTCACAATACATTGCCCATATACACTCATGCCTCGCAAAAAGTAAGAACACAAGCATACCAAAAATCATCTGAAGGAGTAAAGCACATTATTCAATTGGAATTGACATAAAAATGGAAAGTCATAATACAATTCAGTGAGCAGTAACATGTTTAACATTTAATTACTGGCTTTAACTATTGTTTCATTGTAACCTAAATAGGGACAAGTAGTTGCAATCAGCTTCCTGAAAGAAGAAAGGGGGAAAAAAAATAAAGGGGGACATTCCTTCAATTTACATATATATATATCAATATTTGATATAGAATTATCCCACATCATCTGTTCTACACCAGGATAAATCTTCTTGTCTGTATTTCAATTGCTTTGTGAAATTGTGCCTTAAGCAGACCCAAATGGTGAATCTAAGAAAACAAAAATTTCTTGTGCACACTCTGAATGGTTTGGCTGTCAACCCAAGTTTGCAAAACATCTTATTACTTCAACTAAAGCTTGCCAAACCCAAACACTAGAATGAAGCATTGATGCAATAGGATAAAAAGAAGTATAATTTCTAAGAGAAATTAAGTTCTCAACTATGTTTTCCCATGCAAACGTTTTTCCAACTTCAAATATTTACTTAATACCTTTCCCTGTAACTGAACCAAATTGGAAAGAGGAAAAATCTTTCCTTTCTGTAGTTTCTAGAATGGCTGGGCTCTTTTAAAGTTTAATTTAGTTTCTATTGTATCACCAGTCCCTTCTGATCTTCCCCAAGAACTTAATCCTGGCCCAGCCACTGTGGAAAGCCTCTAAGACTGGTCAGAATTGGGAGGAGGAGGTGCCTGCAGCCCTCAGAAAGTGCTTCTGTCACCCTGAAGGCACCTGAGGTAGTGGTTGTGATGCAGGTCTCAACTTCAGTGACTTAGTCAACTGAGGAAAAAGCAACTTTCACAATCCAGGCTGAATGATTGCTGTATTTTGATGTTTGAAATTGGCTTAATGTAACCCACTTGAGAGGTTTCAGATTCACTCCTTTGAGACAATGGCTACTGAAAATAGGTCTGTTACTAAGGAGACAATAAGAAATATGTATTAAATGTAATATTTGCAAATTAGCTACTCTGGACTATGAACCTTAAATGATAAAGGGAATGAAAGGATTTACAGAAAAACAGACTCTTCTGCTTTGAGGGAGAAAGATCATGAGAAGTAATGGGAGCAATAACCATAAAGCAAAGTGAAGCTGATCATTAAAAGATAAATATCCTCATCATTTTTCTTCTGTAAGTGAAGGCTATATCTTGTGTCATGTAAAAAATCAGATCTATTGGTCAAGGGCCTCCAAGACAGCTAAGAGACTGACTTCAGAAGATATAGACTTAAGCTATTCCTCTTTTTCTTACTGAATTACTTAGGGTCTCATTGCAAGGAGTATCCTTGAGTTAAAAAAGGCAGTGAGAATATAAACTCAGCAGAACCAAAATTAGGTGTTTGAAGGTTAATGGCTTCTGACTGTTGTGCCTTCACGCTCAATACACATTTCCTCAAAAATTCCTATTGCTCTTTTTAGTTTGAGAGCAGAGGAATAAGCTGGTTGATAGAGCTGCTTTATAAAAATACCTCACATTTTCTCAACTCATGCTTTGCTGATGTAAAGGACACGTCTTTCCTCTGGTACTGAGTGACTTATAACATTGACTTTTTTAAGAAAAATGTTGCAAAGAAAGGTAAAGGATGAAATAACAAATTTCTGTAATGTGATAGATAACTATTTGTGTATGTGATCATAATTTGTTTAAACTACATTCACTTTAAGTTTTACCTAAATATTGAACTTTAGGCAAATGAAATTCAGAGTCCATGCCAACTTGGGATAGTTAAATAACACCTATCATATCAGAAAAAATAATTGGCAATCTAAAACCATTACAAACATAAATGAAATCTAACAGGATTCAATTTGGGATTGGGATCAGTTAAAATCTTTGTAATTGCAATATATATATATATATATTTCAATAGGTGAAAGAAACATTAAAACAGGAGCGACAAAAGGGGTGAGGAACTGCAAGAATACAAATGAGATTTTAGGTGCAATTTGACTACTTGAAGGCAAAAGATATTTTCATTAGTAAAATAATCATGTGTTGTGTCTTGAAATTATTAGATCTCTGCATATAACTGGATGTCATGAATATGACACCTCTACAACAGAATTTTGTCCTGGGCCTCCTGTCACTAGGTTAAAAAAAAAAAAAAAAAGAGGAATTTTACAGAAAAGCAAGAAAAACTGCTTTTGGCCTAGGAATTCTGAGTTATTAGGAAAGATTCAAAGAACTAATATACATTTAGCTTGGATATGAAAAAAGGGAAACATGATAATGACCTTCAAATAACTGAAGAGCTTAAATACTGAGAAAGGAAGGGTAGAATTTTTTCCACACAGACAACTGAAAGAGCAAAACTCAGAAGGGAAAATTTATGTTATGTCACAAAATCTTTCTGTCAGTGCTGTATACTGTGCCATACACAAGAGGAATGACATGAGCTCTGTCACTTGGTACTAGAAAGCCAAGATGGGTAATGCAACAGAAACTGTGCAGTAAAGGAAATTTCTAGAAGCATGGAATAATCCTATAATCCTGTAATGCTAAACTAACTTTCTTTCTTTCTTTCTTTCTTTCTTTCTTTCTTTCTTTCTTTCTTTCTTTCTTTCTTTCTTTCTTTCTTTCTTTCTTTCTTTCTTTCTTTCTTTCTTTCTTTCTTTCTTTCTTTCTTTCTTTCTTTCTTTCTTTCTCTTTCTTTCTTTCTCTTTCTTTCTTTCTCTTTCTTTCTTTCTTTCTTTCTCTTTCTTTCTTTCTTTTTCTTTCTTTCTTTCTTTCTTAAAGGTTTCAGTTATTAGCAAGTAAGAAAACAGAAAAATAACTCCTACAATTAAAAAAGAAAGAAAATCTTTCTTAAAGTGAAGCCTGAAAGATATTAAAAAGCTAGAGAATGCAATGTGTTGAAAAATGTGTCCTCCAAAATCCCAGTCTGCCACTGAAATTTCCTTCCTGCAATTCTAAATCCATTCACCAAATTATCACTGTTTAAAACCCCCCAAAAATCTTATCACCATATTGTCATGCATAAATAAGTGAAACACTTATACAAGTCTTTATTTGTCTTCTCAAAGGTAAGTGTTAAACTCTTCTTTTAATTACTGGAAGTATCTTACATTCCAGTAAAGAATAAGGAGCAACTGCCATGATTTTGGCCAATCTGCAATTGAGAATTTTTGAAATGAGTCCTCGTTGAGCATGAATGCTTAAAAAAAGTCACTAACTTCAAATAAGTATGATTAAAGGTAAAAAAAAAAATATTTTCCTGTGCTAAAAGATACAGTCATCTGAGATTTCTGCTTTTATATCTAAATAAGATAGTTAAATTTCCAAAGTCTTTATCAGGGCAGCAGCACTCAAATCAGTATTAAGTTACTTTAGTTTATCGTGCCTTCTTTTGATTTGAAGATTACCCTTGACTCTGATTCTTGTTGTTTTGTATTAACTTGAAAATGTTGTCTCATGCAGTTTTACAAGAGCAGAAAGGCCAAATAATCTTTTTAATATCCTGGGTTTAATGCTCCTTGGAGCAAGTAAATGCAAAGAAACTTACTATTGTCACATAAAAACATACTCTGATATATTCATGCTAAGAGTTACTAGAAAAATCTAATGCTAATAACAGCAAAGTAACATTTGAAGTTTTATTGCAAAATTTTCCTGTCATTAACCAAAAAAATATAAAGGATGTGATGATGTACCTAAGTAGCAGATGTTGTTCTGCTAAGTTGCCTTTTCTCTTTTTGTTTATATGTCTTAAATAATTTCTCAAGCCATCTCCCTTGATGGGAGCAGAAACTTTCTGTACCTTTGCTGAATATCTTCAGAACACTGCTAAGGTGTTAGAGGTCAAACCAAAGGAAACTCTGACTGGTCTGTTTTCAGATTGTATCCTTTTGATAATCCCATGGGTACCAGCTGGATCCCAGAAGAACCCTACCCATGCAAATGTATAATAATACTATTTTTTTTTCTTTAAGGAAGGGATACTAGAAATGGAGGAAAAAATAACAAACAAGCAAATAAACAAACAAAAAAACCCAACACCTCAATGGACAAAAAAGGCAACTCTATTTGCAGTGTGAAAAAGTGCCAGTACCTCCATTCACTACTATCTAACTATTGTCATTAAATCTTAACACGACGTTTCCCAGTAAGATCCAGTCACAGAAGGGCCTCTGCTGCTGTTCCAGGTTAAGTGGTTATCTCCTATCCTCACCTCCCTTTCTGTTTCCAGTCAGTATCAGGCCTGTAGTTCTCCCAAATGTGATTTCCTCTTCAAATGAAAAGGGGCAGTTTGTAGAGATGTAGTTTAGTTTCAGATGCATTCTAACCTAACCTTTCACAAATTGGCCACGGGTCAGTTGTATTAGCAGAACTAATACAGAAAACCATCTAAAGATGCAAAGAAATGAACCTCTCAAAGTTGCATATTTAGATGCAATCAAAAATGAGCAGCCCATGGCATTGGTCTAAGTTGTTCTTAGTATCTTTACTGTCGTATGGTAACACAAAACCAAAAAGGTGAGCATAGGTAGAAAGATCTTAGTGGCATTGCTTTGTTTCAAGGTATCAAAAACTAGAGATACCTGTGTGGTGATGCTATATAAGTGCCAAAATTGTCTGCATCACACTTTCCACACCTAAAAATAAATAGACACCCACTTTTGCTGACATATTATAATATTTCTATCAGTTTTACTATGATTTTTGTTTCAGCATTTCACTCAGAACCCCAGTGTTCTTCATGATTTTGTAGAGATTTTCAAATGTACTCAGCACTGATGTAAAGTTGTAGCAATAGTCCAGGCTGAGTGTTTTTTGAAGATAGTGAGGCAATGTATCTAGATTTTTAGTGGAAGGGTAGTTTTTTATTAGTTAAAATATTTTAGCTTAAAAAGAGGAGAATTTTAGTATTCTTTTGAACAAAACCCCAAATAAGATGTTATCTTTATCCTCTTTTCCAAAAGAGTTCAGCAGTATAATTTCTCAGAACTGATATTCTGTGAGCTATACTCCAGCCTTCCCATAAGAAGTCTTGTCTATACTGGATATCAGGACAAAGGAATTGCTACACTTTGGGGAAAGGTACAAACACTACTTGTCCCTGTTCTATTCCTATCATTTTCATGCCTTTCATATAACACTTGATCTCCCACATGAAAAAACAACACAGTTTGAGTCTTCTGCATAGTACTTGACTGGGTTCACAGTCCTCTGTACATTGCTTCATCCTTCTGTGCTTTTAATCAAGAGCTTGAAGGATTAGTGATTTTAGCAGTCAGTAGCTTACCTGATCTGGAATGAATATCAGTGCAAATAAATTATACTTCTTTGGAGAAAACCTACCATTATGCCAAATTAACTGACAGGGAAGCACTGGCTGCAGACAGCCAGACTAATGATGGGTCAGAGTCAAGTGAGGAAAGCTGTTAAACTTTTCATAAGCCTTATAAATCTTACATGAGAATTTTAGTAAAACACGCTAGGTAATAATAGGAAGTAAAATGTGCTGCAGTTCAGTTATCAGCCTTTCCAAACTGCCTGTTCTGCCTGTCTACAACTTCCCATGATTTCTCCTCTCTCTGCCTTTAAAGGTTTTGTTCATTTGTTTATCAGACCCTCCAGTCAGCTGCATTGTCTGCTCTGCATTTCTCATTACCAGCTGAGTATCTCATCAAAAGCTGTTGTCATTTGGAAAATGCATTGTTTTTATTCAGTCTCAACATCATTTTTCCTGCCTCATTGAGCAGGCAGAACTGCAAGACAGGCAGAGGGAAAGCTTTGTCCTGCAGTTTAATTAAGTCTCAGTTGTTTGGACTGTGAGGAGCACATCATACTTAACCCTCTCATTCCAGGCTTAGCAGTCAATATTGCTGTGGTGGGAAAGCAGCACCACAAATTATAGACCCTGAGCACCATTTCATCCTGATTTTGAGAGGTGTACATTTACTCTCCACACTGCTGCCCATGGTCTTTCTTTGGACCTTCATCCTGCTCATAGCATGAAGAAACTGCACTCACCAAAGCACCCAGGCACCAGAAAGTGCATCTCACATTCAGTAAAGAGGAGACTAGGGCTCTTGCTTTGATGGTTTTAGGTGAGGAAAGGGCATGCTGAGATGGATGTCTGGATGTCTAGCAGTGTCTTTACAAATGCACAGAGTACAGAAAGACATAGCAAATAATTCTGAGTGGAAACCCAAACCCTTAAGAAAGCTGAGAGGGGGAAAGCAGATGCAATGGCTGCACCAGATAGTCAGCCACAGTAGAAGTTTAAATTTTATTTTGCACTTGGATGCATCTGACCTAGTAACCACAGAATAAGACAGAGATGCTTTCTGGGCCTCTGTTCCCATGCATGGCCTGGAATGCTTTGTCTTCTGATAAAATGCTAAGGCAGTAAGTGGGACAGATACTGTAGAGGAGAGCTGGCCTCCTGGCAAATATTCAATAGGAATAATCTTTGATTGTTTGCCTTTTGCATCCTGCAAATATTAGCTTTGTTCTATTTCTTTTGGATATCAAAATCTGAACAAATATATTTTTACCCATTAAAAAAGATGAAGTAAAATGCTTATGCTGAGACAATCAAAGAAAAAAAAAAACAAATAAAGTAATCATGCTGAGTCTAGAGAAAACTTTGCCACACAGTAAAAGATTTATTACTTGCTTAGGTCATCAGCTCGGACTCTCTTGGATTGTCAGCTGGATCTCCAAGAGGAAACACTGAAATCAGGAATGGGAGGCTTCATTGCTTTGCTTTGAAGCTGGTTTGTTGAAATACCAATAAGAGATTATTTAAAATAAAAGATTATTATAAAATAAAAAGATTATTTAGGACAGCTCTGGTGCTGCAGGACCGGCTGCATTTTCCTCCTTTGTTTCTCCTCCCCTATCCTCTGCATGTACCAAGGAAAGCAGAATCTGCAGAGATCACTATAAGTATGAAGTAACACTTTCAAAGGTTTTATAAATCTCATGAGGGCAGCAGGCGAAAGTTGCTGAACAAGCACCTCTTTGCTTCCATCTGCATGCTGATGGTCTGACCTGAGCAATGTCAGCTCCCATCATTTGCCTCTAAAATTGGTTCCTCTCTCCTCCTATCTGAGCTGGAATTTCTGTGCTGTGTTTCCTTTCCAATATTTTCAAATTTACTTCCTAAAATAATCTGTTACTATAAATAAGTACATTTACTATTTAAGTGAATGCTGACCACAGTCTTTCAGATTCCTGCCATTATTTGCCACACATTCTGTTCCAGCTTATTAAACATGTATGTTGCAAAATCACAGAAGGGTGGAGGTTGGCAGAAACTTCTGAAAGTCATCTGATCCAAGTCCCCTGATCAAGCAGGGACACCTACGGCCACTTTCCCCAGACTGCATCCAAATGTTTTAATATCTCTAGAGAGAGAGACTTCACCATCTCTCTGGGCAACTTGTGCCAGTGCTTGGTCACCCCCTCGGCAAAAAAAGTGTTTTCTGTTCCTGATGTTGGGAGGAAAAGTCCTGTGTTTCAGTTTGTGTCCACCACCTCTTGTTCTGTCCCTGGGCACCAATGAGAAGAGGCTGTTTTCATCCCTTTTGCACTCTCCCTTCAGGTGCTCTTCTGTGCATTATTAAGTGACTTTAAAAGCACTATTAAGACCCTTCCAAACTTTCTCTTCTCTGGGCTGAACAGTCCCAGCTCTCTGTCCTTCCTCACAGAAGAAATATTGCAGTCCCTTCATCATCTTCCTGGCCTTTTCCTGGACTCCTCCCAGTATGTCCATGTCCTTCTTGTGCTTAGAAACCCAGAACTGGACAGAATAATAGAAATGTCTAAGATCTGTTTGCATCTACAGTCAGAATGTGACTGAAATGTCCAAACAGATAGATCCCAAAAACTGCATAACTCTCAAAATTCCTGCTGTTTAAACTTCAATAATAAGCCTGAAAGCAAAGAAAAAAAAAATAAATTAACAAAAATAAAAGAAACTCTACATGCAGCCATTATTTAAACATAATAATAAGCATGAATATTATAGGACAGGAAAGTTAAGTCAATGTTTACAAACAGACCTAAAGGATAAATTCAGATTGAAAGGATTTGGAATCTGACCAGGTTGTTATGATTAAAATAATTATTCTTGTGGAAAGGGATGTAAAATCTTTTATTAAAAGTATTGGGAAGCTTAATTCTATATTAGTGAGGTGGTTTCAGGATTGACTTAGTGTACCAATATGCAGAATAGCCAACTAACACACAGCACATTAGTTTTTCTTATACATTAAGTCCTGACCTCTCATAACTCTCTTAGTGTCAAGCCATGAGAGGTTCACCAGTTGAAGTAATATGGTTGCAGCCATTAAAGCTCTGTTCTAAGCTCACAATTGCTTTCTAAAATGCCTAGGAAATCCATTGTTGGAGAAATTGGAGTAGGAATACCACTTCTTGGTCACAAATCAGGACAACTATTATTTGAGATAAAGTAAAATTATAGTGTGTGCCTTGGGAATGAGAACTGGCTTTGTAAAATCACATCACTACTGGTAAAAGTGCTTACAAGTGCTGTGAAGTAAATCAGAGCTCTTATGGCCATATTATTCCTTTTCCCTCACTTTGGCTACCTAGCTGTACTCAATTAAAAAGCTTTGCCTGACAAGTTATTCTTTGCTTTAGATCTGAATGCACAGTTCTTGATTTTCAGTATCCATTTCCCTCACAAACAGGCCATTCACTGAAAATCACTGTCCATAAACTTCTTGGATCTTCAAATCTGTTTTAGATTAATCTCCTGACTGGCGTTTTATAGAGTAATATGACTGCATATGCCTACCAAAGACCACTTTCTGTTTTTCACAAGCTGTAGTAAGTTGATGAATTACTGACTGTAAGTAAAGGTTACTGGCCTTTCCTGCTTTTAGACTTTGTTTTCAGCTGCTTTTGACTTGCTGGACTTGGGAAATAATATTTCATGCTTTAAGTGCATCCACAAGTCGATCTAGAAATATTTATGCATGTCAAATGAATCCTACCAATCTTTTATTTGGAAAGGTCTGATTTTTCTCTATTGCAGTCCTTCTAACTTGTTCCTGAAAGGACTTGCCTTTGCTCCATGTTCCTGTCAGTCCTGAGAAAACCCATACAGATCAAAAAGTCAGTCTGCATGTGTCACAAAATTATAAAGAATTTTTTTTTTAACTCAAGACTTTGGCTGTTTACATGGAGCCTGCTGCAGCATAACAGAGGGCTAATGAGTATATTTACATTGCCCATTGAAGAATCAAGTATGATCTCTTCAGCCTTAAGTATATACATTCAAGAGGAAAGTTAAAACAAATCCACCCTCATTTTATAGTGACTCTTTGTAGTAGCTCCAAGCTGGTCACTGGAATCGAGATACCAAAGACCTTGAACTGACAAAATTGATCCACTTGCCAGCTGAGCTGTGGTAGTCGTCTGCTTATGTGCATCTAACCCATTGCAAATGTGAAATAAAATGTATGAATATAAACTACTATGAAGGGATTTACCATGGTAATTTGTTATTCACATAGTAAAGCAGAAAATGACTGTGCTGTGACTCTGATAGGAAAAACCTCCTTTAGAAGGACAATTTATACACAGAAGAGAAAGCTTTTTCTTTGTGTTTAAAAAGAAGTCACCTCTCCATCCAGTCCCTTAAAACTACCCAGTTGCTGAGGAGGAAGACAGCTCTTTCAAACCAAGAGAATGGCAGAGCACTAAATGGGATCATATGGGGAAGAATTCACAGGAAGAGGGCAGTGGAGTGCAGGATGCAATTGCCTGAGGTCATGAAAACAAAGTCTAGGAGCCAGAAAGCAGAGAACAGAGGAAGAAACAGAAGGAGTCGAGAAAGAGAAGGAGGAAGTAGGAGTTCATAGGCCTGTATAAACTTCAACATTGCTGGAAGGTAGGTAGAGAAGGATACTGTTGTGTATATGGTCGATTAGCGTTCACTAAACCAAATGAGAATGGAAAGTAGAGAGAATGGTGAGGAAAGTAATTTTACCTCTTGAGATTCAGAGAAAATGCTGCATACAAACCCAGTTTCTATAGTTCCAGAAAGAAGATAAAATAACTGGGACAAAGAGAAAAAAAAATACATCAAGCCACTGAGATCACAAAAGATGCCTTGCCTCAGCAGAAGAAAGGAAGAGAGTAGAGCAAGACACCAAAGAAACTAATGAGAAATTATTTAGGAAGAAAAATACAGGAAGCAGCTGCAGGAGAAAGACAGACTGTGGAACAGGAGACTGCTATTAGACTGATAGAGCATAGGAGATATAAGAAAACAGTATGCTATTAGCAGGACTTGAAGATAGCAAGGCATCTGCACCAGAAACTGATAGGTACTGGTGCACAGATTTGAACTGGACAGCCTGGATAAATAAGAATTTGAAACAGAGGTCTTAAATATAGTGGAGGTGACAGGGACTTCATAAAAGGCAAGAGATGGATTATAGCTAAAATTGAAACAGAAACTGACAGGAGGTAACAGAGGTAAGAAGTGTGCGACAACCACGAGAGCAGCTAAAAAGGAACCAAAATTTGTGAGTCCCACCACCTTTTATCTGCACAAAACCAACTGGCAAAGCATCTTGTTCTCCTCTAGCATGATACCATACACAAAAAAAGAGCTATCACTTAATCAGTTATTAAATGAAGAGATGCTGAAACTAGATGTCCCAGATTTTCTATATATGTATGCAACTACAAGATAGATATTTTTCCACAGGACGGGACTTTTCTTTTTGAATAAAAAAGCAAATTCAAAAAATGTATGCACAAAAGAAGTCAGAATATTTACAGGTTTGAAAGGTCAAACTCTGATACATCTAACTTGAATTCATCTTATTTGTGCCTGTACATTAAGATAAGGTTGTGAACTAGTTCATAAAATAAATAAGGCTCTTCCTTTGGATGCATATGCAGAAATACAGTTTTATTCTCAAGATGCTGAGGGCAAGACTGACTAGTACACACCGCCTTTACTTTCATATCATGGTTTCATGACTGGACTTCATCAAGAAAATGCATGGTCTCCACCACTTTCCTGCTTTGAGTGGTTCTTTCAGTTCAAAAGGCAAAACTCCAGAGTCAAGCATAGACGATTTGAAGGGCGGTGTTTTGGCCCAGTATACAAAACTCATTGTAATTGGAGTCCCATCTGAGACTCACATTAGGGACAAAAATCCTTTTACACTTTGTTCCTGAAGATCATTTCCAGAGAAATATGACAACTTCAGAGATTTCAGAGCAAAGCTGTTGAACTTCTCACACACTGTTAGGCAGAGCTCACTATTCTAGGAAGTATTGCAGGTAACTCAGTGTTGCCTTCCATTTTCAATTTCTTGTTATTTAGACAGCATTTTCTACAGCCTTCATGCTGTATGGACACATATAAAGTGATTTTAGGAAGTCCTAAAACTCCTTCTACCAGAAGTATCAGGATCTTTACTAAAAACTTGCATATTTCCAAATTACATACGTTATAACACAATAAAAGACAGCTGATTTTTTTTATCTCCCAGATGTCTTTCAACTGTTTTAACTAGAGAAGTCTAAGAAGAACATGAGATCAGTGCTTATTTTTACAAGTGCTTTGGGATTTTTTAATGGCTACAAATGACATAGGACTCCACCTTAACATGTATACTGAGCATTTCTTGAAGCACTCTGGATAAAATGGGATTTAACACAGTTTTAAAATTAGCTGCACTGGGGTAATGTTCCAAAAAAGCTTTAAAGCTAGTCACCCTTGCAGGTGTTGAATATGTGTGGCCTCTTTCTCCTTGTGCTTAATTTCCTAATCATTACTGAATGTGCACTCTGTGCTCTTTTGCTTCAACATCTTTAGCAAATATCCTACAAAACAAAGCTTTTAAAATTCATGACTTGTCCAAAAACTTGATACCAGTAACAGAAAAAAACAGAAAGGTAATACAACCCTTACCATTTTCAATGTCTTCCAGCAAAATATTTTTCTCTTTCTAACAGCTAAATTCAGTCTTCATTTGTAGGTGTTATCTTCCCCTTCCTGGTGTGTCTAGAATAACAGACCTAAAGTTTTTGTCTGATAACATGGATTTAGTTGTTGGGACTAGCACTGTTTCCTTTCATGTGAGCTGTTCTAGTCTGTCTTGTTCTCTGGAGTTTTGCCTTCTGTTACATACAGTGCAGATTTCATCCCAGTTTATTGTTTGGCAGACTTGACTTTTATTTTTTTTTCTGTTATGGATATATTAATGGCCAAACCTGTCTAAGAAAACATTTCATAGAAACAGGATGAATTTGTAGAGAAACTGTTCCACTCAGTATTTTGTATAGTCCATGGCCTCAAAGAACATGACTTACTTTTCCACATTTGTTTAGAAAGCATATTTACTCAGAAGCTTCTTGGATTCCTATGAAATATGATGAAGCTGATGAAGCCATTCTTCATATTTATGGGATGATCTAAAGCTTATGGAATATTGAATACTAATAAGTAATGAACAATTGCATACAATTTCTTTTTCTGCTTGGCCTAGTTAGCATTGAGATACAAGTAGGTTTTTTTTCCAGAGCATTAGAGCATTGTCAGAGTCCCAGTAAATCAATATGAATCTTATCACTAATTTCAAAGAGCAGGAGATCAAGTTGCATGCAGAGAATCAAGTATATTATTATGAATTACTATGATCATATAAATCAAAAAATGACAGTCAAAGAATACATTTCAGGATTGAAACATGAAAATTCATAGACATAAGTGATCTTATAAAATCAGAAGAGAGCTGCATGTAGAGTTTTCCAGCTTAACCTTCTCATCATGTCAACTGACTAACTGAAACACATCCCTCTGCTTAAAGCAAAGTATCACCCTACAAAGTCCACCAAATTCAGTATGTGGCTTACTTCTGAGTAGGAACCCAGCTGCCTAAGAAATTGGTAATACTGAGATGTACTTTGTGTTTTTCTGTGGCCATGAACCAGCCAAACTCATTCATAAATGTGACTGTGGGAGCAATGACACAGTTTATCAGTCTAAGGGGTCAGCAGGTAGAGCAGTGAGACAAATATGTAGGGGTATTTATAATATTCCTGATCTTTCAACTGTAGATGGGCATTTGAACACTCAAGTAGTGATTTCAGGGTTAAAAAAGGTAGACATGGACACTTTAAAATGGCTCCTTTAATATTCCAAGGAACACAATACATGGAGAAACCATCGTGAGACTATTACTTTTCTTGTGTAGAT